>NC_073273.2:29887727-30190757 GCF_029289425.2 Pan paniscus | reverse complement strand
AGAATTGAATGGAATGGAGTTGAGTGGAATGGAATGGAGTGGAATCGATTGGAGTGGAAAGCAGAGGAATGAAGTGGAATGGAGTGCAGTGGAATGGAATGCAGTGGAATGGAGTGGAACGGAGTGGACAAGAAAGGAGTGGAAGGCCGGGCACGGTGGCTCACACCTGTAATCCCAGCACTTTTGTAGGCCGAGGCGGGCGGATCACGAGGTCAGGAGATCGAGACCATCCTGGCTAACACGGTGAAACCCCGTCTCTACTAAAAATACAAAAAATTAGCCGGGCGTGGTAGCGGGCGCCTGTAGTCCCAGCTACTCGGGAGGCTGAGGCAGGAGAATGGCGTGAACCCGGGAGGCGGAGCTTGCAGTGAGCCGAGAGCGCGCCACTGCACTCCAGCCTGGGCGACAGAGCGAGACTCCGTATCAAAAAGAAAAAAAAAAAAAGAAAGAAAGAAAGGAGTGGAATGGAATGGAGTGGAGTGGAGTGGAGTGTAAGGGAGTGGAGTGGAATGGAGTAGAAGGGAGTGGAAAAAAATTGAATGGAATGGAGTGGAATGTAATTGACTGCAGTGGATCGGAGTGTAGTGGAATGGAATGGAATGGAATGGAATGGAATGGAGTGGAGTGGAGTGGAATGGAGTGAAGTGGACCGGAGTGGAATGGAGTAGCATGGAGTGGAATGGAACGGACGGGAATGGAATGTAATGGAATGGAATGAAAAGGAGAAGATTTGAGGGGAGCAGAGTGGAATGGAGTGGAATTTTGTGAAATTGACTGGAGTGGAATGGAGTGGAATGGAATGGAATGGAACAGAATAGAATGGAACAGAGTATAGTGGAGTGGAGTGGAGGGGATTGGAGTGAGGCAGAATGGAATGAAATGGAATGGAATGCAGTGATGTTGTGTGGATTGGAGTGGAGTGGAATGGAGTGGAATGGAATGGAATAGAGTAGAATGGAATGGAAAGGAAAATAATGGAAAGGAAAGGAACGTAAAGGAATGGAACATAATAGAATGAAGTGCAGTGGCGTGGAATGAAGTGGAGTTGAGTCGAGTGGAGTTGAATGGAGTGGAGTGGAGTGGAATGGAGTGGAGTGCAGAGGAGTGGAGTGGAGTGGAATGGAATTTAATGGAGAGGAGTGGAATGGAGAGCAGCACAGTTGAGCTGAGGGGAATGGAACTGAATGGAATGCAATACAATAGAAAGGAATGGAATGGAATGGAATGGAATGGAATGGAATGGAATGGAATGGAATGGAATACAGTGGAATGCTAAAATGAAATCTGAGCTAAGTTTGTGCAACTGCATTCCAGTCTGCAGTGACAGTGAGAACCGTTCGAAATAATGGAGTGGAATAGAATGGAGAAGAATGGAATGGAATGGAGTGGAGTGAAACTGAATGGAGTGGAATGGAGTGGATTGGAGTGCAATGGAGTGGAGTGGATTTGAGAGGAGTGGAACGGAGTGGACTGGAGAGGAATAGAATGGGGAGATGACTGGAATTGAATGGAATGCAGTGGAATGGAGCGGAGTGGAGAAGAATAGATGGGAGTTAAATGGATTGGAATGGAGAGGAATTGAATGGAATAGAGTGGATTGGAATGGAATGGAATGGTGTGGTATGGTGTGGAGTGGAATGGAATGCACTGGAGTGGAAATAAGTGAAGTTTAGTGGAGTTGAGTGGAGAGGAGTGTAATGTAATGTAATGAAGTGAAATGCAGTGTAGTGGAAGGGAGTGGAGTGGAATGGAGTGGAGTGGAATGGAATGGAATGGAAAGGAATGGAACAAATAGGAACGGAGTGGAGTGGAGTTTAGTGGAATGGACCGGATTGCAATGGAATGGAAAGGAATGGAATGGAATGGAATGGAATGGAATGGAATGGAATGGAGTGGACTTTAGTGCAGTAGAGTGGAGTAGAATGGAGTGGAGTGGAGTGGAGTGGAATGAAGAAGAATGGAGTGGAATGGAATTGAGTGGAGTGGAATGGAATGGAACAGAAAGAATTTAATGGAATAGAATGAAATGGAACACAAAGGAACAGAGTGGAGAAGATTGGAGTTTAGAGGAGTGGATCAGAGTACAGGGGAAAGGAAAGGAATGGAGTGAAGTGGATTGGAATGGAATGGAATGGAATGGAATGATGAAACGAAATTTGAACTGTAATTATGCCACTGCAACTGTGTCTGTGTGACAGAGTGAGATCCAGTCGAAATAAAGGAATAGAATGGAATGGAGTAGAATGGAAAGGAATAAAGTGGAGTGGAATTGAATGCAGATAAATGGATTGGAGTGGAGTGGAATGCAGTGGAGTGGAAAGGAGTGGAGTGGAAAGGAGTGCAATTGAGTTGAATGGAATGGAATAGAGTGGAATAGAATGGCATGCGTGGAATGGAGTGGAGTGGGGTGGAATGGAGTGGGATGGAGTTAATTGGATAGGACAGCAGTGGAGAGTAATGGAATTTAGTAATGTGGAATGTAACGGAACGGATGGGAATGGAACAGAATGGAAAGGAGTGTAGAGGTGAGGAGTGTAGTGGATTTCAGTGTAGTGGATCAGAGTGCAGGGGAATGGAAAGGAGTGGAATGGAATGGAATGGAATGGAATGGAATGGAATGGAATGGAATGGAAAGAAAAAATGAAATGTGAGATAAGATTGGGCCACTGCACTCCAGTTTGGGTGACAGAGTGAGATTCAGTCGAAATAAAGGAATGGAATAGAATGGAGCAGAATGGAATGTAGTGTAGTGTAGTGTAGTGTAGTGTAGTGTAGTGTAGTGTAGTGTAGTGTAGTGTAGTGTAGTGTAGTGCAGTGTAGTAGACTGGACTGGAATGGAGGGAAATGGTGTGAAATGGAGTAGAGTTGAAAAGAGTGGAGTGGAATGGAATGGAGTGTAATGGAATGGAACAAAGTGGAATGGAACTGAACAGAATGGAAAAAAGTGGAGTGGAGTGGAGTGGACTGTATTGGATCAGAGTGCAATGGAATGGAATGGAATGGTAAAAGGAAATGTGAGCTAAAATTGTGCCACTGCACTCCAGTCTGGGAGACCCAGCGAGATCCAATTTAAATAAAGGAATGGAAAGGAATAGAGTAGAATGGAATGGAATGAAGTTGAGAGGAATGGAATAGAGTACAATGGAGTGGAATGGATTGGGTGGGAGTCGAATGGATTGTAGTGGAGTGGAATAGATTGCAACGGAGTGGAATGGAATGTAATGGAATAGAGTGGAACGGAAAAGAATGGATGGGAATGGAGAGCGGTGGAGTGGAATGGAGTGGAGTGTAATGGAGTGGAATGGAGTGGATGGAATGGAGTAGAGTGGAGTGTACTCGAATAGAGGGGAAAGGAGTGGAATGGAATGGTATGGAGTGTAGTGGAGTGGACTGGATTGGAGTTGAGTGGAGAGGATCAGAGAGCAGTTGGAAAGAAAGCAATGAAACGGAATGGAGTGGAGTGGAGTGGAGTGAAATGGAGTGGAATGGAGTGGAATAGAATAGAGTGGAGAGGAAAGGAATGGAATGGAATGGAATTGAATTGAATGGAACAAAACGGAGTGGAAAGGAGTGGATTTGATTGGAATGGAAAGGAATACAGTATAATGGAATGGAATGGAGTGGAATGAAATGGACTGGAGTGGAGTGGAAGTGAATGGAATGCTGAGGAATTGAGTGGAGTGGAGTGAAGTGGAGTTTAGTTTAATGGAATGGAGCAGACTGGAATGGAATGGCATGGAGTGAAATGGAATGGAATGGAATGGAATGAAATGGAAAGGAAAGCAATGGTGTGAACTGGAGCTTAATGGAAAGGAGGGGAGTTGAGCGGAATGGAATGTAGTGGATTGTAATGGAGGGGAATGTAGCGAAACGTGGTGGAGTGAGGTGGATTGGAGTGGAATGTAATGGACAGGAATGGCATTTAGTGGAATGGAGATGAATTGAGTGAAATGGAAAGGAATGGAATGGAGTGGAGAAGAATAGAATGGAGGGGGCTGGAGTGGAGAAGAGTAGAATGAAGGGGAGTGGATTGCAGTAGAGTGAAATGGAGTGGAATGGAGTGAAATGGAATGGAATTGAATGGAGTGGAATGGAATGCAATGGAATGGAATGGAATGGAATATAGTGGAGTGGCGTGGAGTCTAATGGGGCGGAATGGAGGGGAATGGAATTAAATGAAGTGGAGGAGAACGGATTGGAGTGCAATGGAATGGAGTGGATTGGAACGGAATGGAACGGAACGGTATGGCAACGAATGGCATAGAATGGAATACAGTGGAGTGGCATGGACTGGTGTAGAGTCAAGTGGAGTGGATCGGAGTGCTGTGGAATGGAATGGAATGGAAATGAGTGGAGTGGAGCAGATTGGAGTGGAGTGCAGTAGAATGGAGTGGAAGGGAGAAGAGTGGAGTGGAATGGAGTGGAACGGAATGGAAAGGAAATAAACGGAATGGAATGGAATGGATTAGAATGGAATGAAACAGATCAAAATGGACTGGAGTGGAGTGGAGTAGAGTGGAGGGGAACGGAGTGGAATGGAATGGAATGGAATGGAGTTAAAGGGAATGGAGTAGAATGGAGGGGAGGAGAATGGAATGGAGTGGAATTGAACAGAATGGAATGTAATGGTATGGAATGGAATGGCATGGAAGGGAATGGAGTGGAATGGTGTGGAATGGTGTGGAGTCAAGTGGAGTGAATTGGAGTAATATATAATGGAATGGAATGGAATGGAAACTAGTGGAGTGGAGTGCAGTGTAGTGTAGTGTAGAGTAGTGAAATGGAGTGGAAAAGACTGGAGTTCAGTGGAGTGGAATGGAATGGAATGGAAAGGGAAGGAGTGGAATGGGATGGAATGGAGTTTAATGGAATGGAGAGGAGTGGAGTGGAGTGGAGTAGAATGGAGAGCAATGGAGTGAAACGGAATGGAGTGGAATGGAGCGGAGTGGAATGTATTGGAATGAAATGGAGTGGAATGGAATGGAACGGATTGGAATCCTGTGGCGTTAAGGGGAATTTTTCAGAGTGGAGTGAAGTAGAGTGGATTGCAATGGATTGGAGTAGGATGGAATAGAGTGGAATGGAGTGGAGTGGAATGGAATGTATGGTATTGAATGGAATTGAATGGAATTAAATGGAGTAGATGTGACTGGAGTGGAATGTAATGGCGTGTAAAGAAATAGAGTGGAGTTTAAAGGAATGGAATCAAAGGGAATGCAATGGAATAGAACACAACGGAATAGAAAGTAACAGAACGGACTGGAATGGAATGGAGTGGATTGGAATGGAGTGAAGTGGAATGGATAGGAATGGAGTGGAATGGAATGGAGTGGAATGTAGTGGAATGGAGTCCAATGGAATGGAGTGGAGTAGAGTGAAGTGCAGTGGAGTGGAGTGGAATAGAGTGCAATGGAGAGAAATCTAGTGGATTAGAATGGAGTAGAGTGGAATGGAATGGATTTGAGTGGAGTTAAGTGGAGTGGAGTTGAGTGGATTGGATCAGAGTGCAGTGGAATGGAGTGGAATGGAATGAAAAGGAATGGAATGGAGAGGAGTGGAATGAAATGGAATGGAAAGGTGAAATAGAATGTGAGCTACGATTGTGCCACTGCACTCCAGTCTGGGTGACAGAGTCAGATTCAGTCGAAATTAAGAAATGGAATAGAATGGAGCTGAATGGAATGGAGTGGATTGGTTTGCAGTGAAGTGGAGTAGACAGCAGTGGAATCGACGGGAAAGGAGTGAAATGGAGTTCAGTGGAATGGAGTTGAGTGGAATGAAATGGAGTGGAATGGAAAGGAATGGAACAGAAATGAGTGGAATGCACTGGAGTGGAGTGGGGAGGAGTGGTGTGGAGTCAAGTGGAGTGGATCAGAGTGCAGTGGAATGGAATGGAATGGAATGGAATGGAATGGAATGGAATGGAATGTAGATGAGTGGAGTCCAGTGGAGTGGAATCAAATGGAATTGAGTGGAGTGGCATGGAATATAGTGGAATGAAATGGAGTGGAGTGGAGTGAAATGGAATTTAACTGAATGGAGTAGAGTGGATTGGAGTGCAGTGGAATGGAGAAGAAAGGATTGCAATGGAGTCAAATGGAGTGGTGTGGAAAGGAGTGGAGTGGAAGGTAATGAAGTGAAATCGAGTGGAATGGAGTGGAATGAAATGGAATGGAATGGAAGGGAATACTGTGTATTTGAATGGAGAGGATAAAAATGGAATGAAATGGAGTTGAGTGGAATGGAGAAGAGAGGAATCGAATGGTGTGGAATGGAGTGAAATGGAATAGAATGGATTGGAATTAAATGGAATTGAGTGAAGTGGAGTGGAGTGGAAAGGAGTGGAATGGAATGGAGTGGATTGGAATGGAATGGACTGGGATGGAACTGAATGGATTGGAACGGGTCTGAACGGACTGAAGTGGAGTGGAGTGGTGTCAAAATGAGTGGAGTTGAATGGATTGCAATGGAGTTTAAAGCAGTGGAGTAGAATGGAATGGAGTGGAATGGAATGGAGTGGAATGGAACACAACAGAACAAAAGGTTATGGAACGAAATGGCGCGGAAGAGAAGGAAGTAGATAGGCATGGAGTGGTGTGGAGTCAAGTGGATTGGACCGGAGTGCAGTGGAATGGAAAGTAAAGGAATGGAATGGAAAGGAATAGAATGGAATGGAGTGGAAAGGAATGGAATATAACGGAATGGAATGGAATGGAATGGAATGGAATGGAATGGAATGGAATAGAATGGAACGGAACGGAACGGAATGGTGAAATGAAATGTGAGCTAAGATTGTGCCACTGAACTCCAGTCTGTGTGACAGAGTAAGATTCATTCGAAATAAAGGAATGGAATGAAATGAAGCTGATAGGAATAAAACAGAGTGGAGTATAGTGGAGTGGAGTGGATTAGAGAGGAGTGGAAAAGAGGGGAATGGAGTGAAATGGCGTGGAGTGATAAAAAAAGTGAAGTGGAATTGAATGGAGTGGAATGGAACAGAACAGAATGGAACAGCAGGGAGTGTTATGGAGTGGAGTGTCTTGGAGTGTTGTGGAGTCAAGAGGAGTGGATCAGAGTGAAGTGGAGTGGAATGGAATAGAATGGAATAGGGTGGAGTAGAGTGGAGTGTTAAGGAGTGGAACGGGGTGAAACGGAGGGGAAGTGAATGGAATGGAGTGGAGTGGAGTGGAATGAAATGGAAAGAAATGGAATTGTGGGTAATGGAAATGAGTGGAATTAAATGGAATTGATTGGAATGCAGTGGATTGGAGTGGAATTGAGTAGAATGGAGTGCAATGGAGTGAAATGGACTGGAGTGGAATGGAGTGTAGTAGAATAAAAAGGAATGAAATGGAGTGGAATGGAGTGGAATGGAATGGAGTGGAGAGGAATGGAATAAATTTGAACATAATGCACTAGAATGGAATGGATGGGAATGGACAGGAGTGGAATGGAATGGAGTGGAATGGAGTGGAGAGGAATGGACTGGAATGGACTGGAATGGAGTTAAAGGGAGTGGATTAGAATATAGTGGAGTGGAATTGAATGGAGTGGAATGGATCAAAATGGAACGTAACGGTATGAAACGGAATGGCGTAGAATGGAACGGAGTGGAGTGGCGTGGAGTGTTGTGGAGTCAAGTGGAGTAGTTTAGAGTGCACTGGAATGGAACGGAATGGAATGGAATGGAATGGAATAGAATGGAATGGAAAGAAGTGGAGTGGAGAGGAGAGGATTAAATGAATTGGAGTGGAGTGGAGGAGTGGAGTGGAGTGGAATGGAATGGAGTACATTGGAATGAGTGGAATGGAATGGAGTGGATTGCAGTGGACTGGAATGGAATGGAGTGCAACGGAATGGAGTGGAGTTTAATGGAATGGAGTAGAGTGGAGTAGAGTCGAACGGAGCAGAATGGAATGCAACAGAGTGGAGTGGAATGGAATGGATTGGAATTTCGTGGAATGAAATGGAGTGAAATGGAGTGGAATGGAAAGGAAAGGAATGGAATAGAATGGAATGGAATGCTGGGGAGTTGAGAGTAGTGTATAACAGTGGAATGAAATGGAGTGAAGTGGAACGGATAGGAGTGGAATGGAATGGAGTGGAATGGAAGGAAATAAAATGGAATGGAATGGAGGGGATTGGGGTAGAGTGGAGTGGAGTGGTGTTGAATATAGTGGATGGGAGTGCAGAGGAATGGAAAGGAATGGAATGGAATGCAATGGAATGGAATGGAATTAAGTGGAATGGAATGGAGTGGATTTTAATGGAATGGAGTGGAATAGAGTGGAGTGGACTCGAATGGAGCAGAATGGAGTGTAATGGAGTGAAACGGAGTGGAGTGCAATGCAGCGGAGTGGAACGAAATGGAAATGAAATGGAGTGGAATGGAGTGGAATGGAATGGAATGGAAAGGAATGCTGTGGATTTGAGGGTAGTGTATCACAGTGGATTGAAATGTAGTGGAGTAGAATGGATAGGAGTGGAATGGAATGGAGTGAAATGGATTGGAATGGAATGGAATGAAATGGAATGGAATGGAGTAGAGTGAAGTGGAGGGCAGAGGAGTAGAATGGAGTGGAATGGAATGGAGTTGAGGGGAATGGAATGGAACTGAAGAGAATGCAATGGAGTGGAACAGAATGGAATGGAATGGATGGGAAAGGACTGGAGAGGAGTGGAATCGAATGGAGTGGAGTAGAATGGTGAAGAATGGAATGGAATAGAGTGGAATGGAATGCAGTGGAATGTAGTGGAATGAAATTGAGTGTAGTGGAATGGAGTGAAGTTCAATGGAATGGAGAGGAATGGAGAGAAATCTAGCGGATTGGAATGGATTGGAGTGGAATGCAATGGAATGGAATGAAGTGCAACAGAATGAAACGGAATGGACTTGAATGGAAGGGAATGGAGTGGAGTGGATTGGAGTTGAGAAGAGTGGATGGGAGTGCAGAGGAATGGAATGGATTGGAATGGAATGGAATGGAGTGGAATGGTGAAATGAAATGAGAGCTAAGATTGTGCCACCACACTCCAGTCTGCGTGAAAGAGAGAGATTCAGTCGTAATAAATGAATGGAATGGAATGGAGCTGAATGGAATGGAGTGGAGTGGAGGGCAAGGGAGTGGAGTGTAAGAGGGTGGAATCGAGGGGAATGGAGTTAAATGGAGTGGACTGGAATGGAGTGGAGTGGAATGTAATGGAGTAGAATGGAACGGAACGGAACAGCATGGAACGGAAAGGTGTGGAGTGACGGTCAGTGGTGTGGAGTCAAGTGGAGTGTATCAGAGTGCAGTGGAAAGGAATGGAATGTAAAAGAGTTGAGTGGAGTGGAGTGGTGTGGAATGGGGTGGAATGGAAAGGAGTGGATTGGAATGGAGTGGAGTGGAGTGGAATGGAATGGGACAGAATGGAACGAAGTGGAAAGCAATGGAGTGAAGTTTAATGGAATGGAGTGCAGTGGAATGGAGTCGAATGGAGAAGAATGGAATTCAATGGAGTCAAACGGAGTGGAGTGGAATGGAGTGGAGTGGAATGTAATGGAATGAAATGGAGTGGACTAGAGTGGACTGGAATGAATTTAAATTGCATACTTTAAAGTTGAGGGGAGTGAATAAGTGTGGCATGAAATGGAGTGGGGTGGAATGCAGTGGAGAGGAATGGAAAGGAGTGAAATGGGATGGAAGGGAATGGAAAGGAATGTAATGGAATGGAGTGGATTTGGGTGGAGTGGAGTGGAAAGAAGTGGAATGGAATGGAGTAGAGTGGAATGGAATGGAATGGAATGGAATGGAATGGAATGGAATGGAATGGAATGGAACAGAATGGAATGGAACAGGTATTAACGTACTGGAGTGGAGTAGCAGAATGGAGTGGAGTGGAATGAAGTGGAATAGAGTTTAAGGGAGTGGAATAGAACGGAGTGGAGTGGAATGGAATGGAGTGGAATGGAACAGAACTAAACGGAACGTTATAGAATGGAACGGCATGGAATGGAAGGAAGCGGAGTGGCATGCCATGGCGTGGAGAGAAGTGAAATGGATAGGAGTGCAGTGGAATGGAATGGAATGGAATAGAATTCAATGGAGTGGGGTGGAGTGGAGTGGAATGGAGTGGAATGGAATGGAGCAGAAGGAAATGGAATGGAATCGAATGTAATGCAATGGAATGGAACAGAAATGAGTTGAACGGAATGGACTGAAACATACTGGAGTGGAGAGGACTGGAGTGGAACAGAGTGGAGTGGAATGGAGTGGAATGGAATGGAGTGGAATGTAGTGGAATGGAGTGGAATGGAATGGAGTGGAGTGCAGTGGAGTGGAGTGAAGTTCATCGGAGTGGGGTGGAATGGAGTAGAATGGAGACAAATCTAGTGTATTGGAATATAGTGGATTAGAATGAAATGGAATGGAATCGAATCGAATGAAATGGAATGGAATGGAATGGAATGGAAGGGAGTGCAGTGGAGTGGATTGGAGTTGAGTGCAATGGACGGGAGTTCAGAGGGATGGCATGGATTGGAATGGAATGGAATGGAATGAAATGGAATGGAGTGAAGTGGAATGGAATGGAATGGAAAGGTGAAATTAAATGTGAGCTAAGATTGTGCCACTGCACTCCAGTCTGGGTGACAGAGTGAGATTCAGTCAAACTAAAGGAATGGAATGGAATGGAGCTGAATGTAATTGAGTGGAATGGAGGGCAGTGGAGTGGAGTGGAGGGGATGAATTCGAGGGTAATAGAGTGAAACGGAGTGGAGTGGAATGGAGTGGAGTGGACGGGAATGCAGTGGAATGGAATGGAACAGAATGGAACAGCATTGAACGGAGCGGAGTGCAGTGACGGGCAGTGGTGTGGAGCCAAGTGGAGTGGATAAGAGTGCAGTGGAATAGAATGGAATGTAAAGAAGCTGAGTGGAGTGGAGTGCAGTGCAGTGGAGTGGAATGGAGTGGAAAAGAATGGAGTGGAGTGGATTGGGATGGAATGGAATGGACTGGAAAGCAATGGAGTGAAGTTTAATGGAATGGAGGGGAGTGGAGTGGACTGTATCGGATCGGAGTTCAATGGAATGGAATGGAATGGAATGGAATGGAAAAGTGAAATGAAGTATGAGCTAAGACTGTGACACTGCATTCCAGTCTGGGTGACAGAGTGAGATTCATTCGAAATAAAGGAATGGAATGGAGTGGAGCTGCAAGGAATGAAATGGAGTGGAGTATAGTGGAGTGGAGTGGATATGAAAGTAGTGGAATCAAGGAGAATGGAGTGAAATGGCATGAATTGATAGAAAAAAAGTGGAGTGGAATTGAATGGAGTGGAATGGAACAGAACAGAGTAGAAAGGCCGGGAATGGTACGGAGTGGAGTGTCATGGAGTGTTGTGGAGTCAACAGGAGTGGATCAGTGTGAAGTGGAGTGGAATGGAATGGAAGGGAATACAGTGGAGTGGAGTGGACTGTTGTGGAGTGGAATGTAGTGAAATGGAGGGGAATGGAATGGAATGCAATGGAAGGGAATGGAATGGAGTGGAATGTAGAGGAGTGGAGTGGAATGAAATGGAAAGGAATGGAACTGAGGGAAATGGAAAGGAGTGGAATTAAATGTAAGGATTGGAATGCAGTGGAGTGGAGTAGAATCGAGTAGAATAGAGTGCAAGGGAGTGAAATGGACTGCAGAGGAATGGAGTGTAGTAGAATGTAAAGGAATGAAATGGAGTGAAATGGAGTGGAATGGAATGGAGAGGAATGGAATGTGGTGGAGTTTACGGGAATGGATCAGAGAGGAGTGAAATGGAGTGGATTTGAATGGAGTTGAGAGGAATGGAAAGGAGTGGAATGGAATGGAATGGATTGGAGTGGAGAGGAGCACAGTGGAATGAAGTGGAATGGAATGCAGTGGAGTAGAATGTAAAGGAATCGAACGCAATGGAATGGAATAGAATGGAATGGATTGGAACGTACTGGAGTGGAATGGAGTGGAGTGGAGTTGAATGGAGTGGAGTGGAAAGGAATGGAATGGAATGGAGTTAAAGGGAGTGGAGTGGAATGGAAGGGAGTGGAATGGAACAAAATGGAATGGAATGGTATTTAATGAAACGGCACGGAATGGAATGGAGTTGAGTGCTGTGGAGTGTTGTGGCATAAACTGGTGTGGATTGAAGTGCAGTGGAATGGAATGGAATGGATTGGAATGGAGTGGAATCGAATGGAATGGAACAGAATGGAATGGAAAGGAGTGGAGTGGAGTGGAGAGGAGTGAAATGAACTGGAGTGGAATGTAGTGGAGAAGAGTGGAGTGGAATGGAGTGGAGTACATTGAAATGGAGTGGAATGGAATAGAGTGGATTGGAGTGGACTGTAATGGAATGGAATGGAATGGATTGAAACGGAATGGAGTGGAGTTTAAAGGAATGGAGCAGAGTGGAGTCAAATGGAGCAGAGCGGAGTGCAATGGAGTGAAACGGAGTGGACTGGAATGGAGCAGATTGGAATTTAGTGGTATGAAATGGAGTGGAATAGAAAGGAATGGAATGGAATGGAATGCTGTGGAGATGAAGGTAGTGTATCACAGTGGAGAGAAATGGAGTGGAGTGGAATGGATAGGAGTAGAATGGAATGGAGTGGAATGGAATGGAATGGAATTTAATGAAAAGGAATGGAATGGATTGGATTGGGGTGTAGTGGAGTTGAATAGAGTGGATGGGAGTGCAGAGGAATGGAATGGAATGGAATGGACAGGAATGGAAAGGAATTGAGTGAAACGTAATGGAGGGGACTTTAATGGAATGGAGAGGAGTAGAGTGGAGTGGAGTCGAATGGAGTAGAATGGAGGACAATGGAGTGAAACGGAGTGGAGTGCAATGCAGCGGAGTGGAATGTAGTGGAAATGAAATGGAGTGCAACGGAGTGAAATGGAATGGATGGAATGGAATGCTGTGGATTTGAGGGTAGCTTATAACAGTGAACTGAAATGGAGTGGAATGGAACGGACAGGAGTGGAATGGAATGGAGTGGAACGGACTGGAATAGAATGGAATGGAACAGAGTAGAGTGGAGTAGAGTGGAGTGCAAAGGAGTGGAATGTAGTGGAATGGAATGGAGTGGAGAGGAATGGAATAAATTTGAACATAATGCACTAGAATGGAATGGATGGGAATGGACAGGAATGGAAAGGAATGGAGTGGAATGGAGTGGAGAGGAATGGACTGGAATGGACTGGAATGGAGTTAAAGGGAGTGGATTAGAATATAGTGGAGTGGAATTGAATGGAGTGGAATGGATCAAAATGGAACGTAACGGTATGAAACTGAATGGCGTGGAATGGAACGGAGTGGAGTGGCGTGGAGTGTTTTGGAGTCAAGTGGATTAGTTTAGAGTGCACTGGAATGGAACGGAATGGAATGGAATGGAATGGAATGGAATGGTATGGAATGGAATGGAATGGAATGGAATGGAATGGAATAGAATGGAATGGAAAGAAGTGGAGTGGAGAGGAGAGGATTAAATGAATTGGAGTGGAGTGGAGGAGTGGAGTGGAGTGGAATGGAATGGAGTACATTGGAATGAGTGGAATGGAATGGAGTGCAACGGAATGGAGTGGAGTTTAATGGAATGGAGTAGAGTGGAGTAGAGTCGAACGGAGCAGAATGGAATGCAACAGAGTGGAGTGGAATGGAATGGATTGGAATTTCGTGGAATGAATTGGAGTGAAATGGAGTGGAATGGAAATGAAAGGAATGGAATAGAATGGAATGGAACGCTGGGGAGTTGAGAGTAGTGTATAACAGTGGAATGAAATGGAGTGAAGTGGAACGGATAGGAGTGGAATGGAATGGAGTGGAATGGAAGGAAATAAAATGGAATGGAATGGAGGGGATTGGGGTAGAGTGGAGTGGAGTGGTGTTGAATATAGTGGATGCGAGTGCAGAGGAATGGAAAGGAATGGAATGGAATGCAATGGAATGGAATGGAATTAAGTGGAATGGAATGGAGTGGATTTTAATGGAATGGAGTGGAATAGAGTGGAGTGGACTCGAATGGAGCAGAATGGAGTGTAATGGAGTGAAACGGAGTGGAGTGCAATGCAGCGGAGTGGAACAAAATGGAAATGAAATGGAGTGGAATGGAGTGGAATGGAATGGAATGGAAAGGAATGCTGTGGATTTCAGGGTAGTGTATCACAGTGGATTGAAATGTAGTGGAGTAGAATGGATAGGAGTGGAATGGAATGGAGTGAAATGGATTGGAATGGAATGGAATGAAATGGAATGGAATGGAGTAGAGTGGAGTGGAGGGCAGAAGAATAGAATGGAGTGGAATGGAATGGAGTTGAGGGGAATGGAATGGAACTGAAGAGAATGCAATGGAGTGGAACAGAATGGAATGGAATGGATGGGAACGGACTGGAGTGGAGTGGAGTCGAATGGAGTGGAGTAGAATGGTGAGGAATGGAGTGGAATAGAGTGGAATGGAATGCAGTGGAATGTAGTGGAATGAAATTGAGTGTAGTGGAATGGAGTGAAGTTCAATGGAATGGAGAGGAATGGAGAGAAATCTAGCGGATTGGAATGGATTGGAGTGGAATGCAATGGAATGGAATGGAGTGGAACAGAATGAAACGGAATGGACTTGAATGGAAGGGAATGGAGTGGAGTGGATTGGAGTTGAGAAGAGTGGATGGGAGTGCAGAGGAATGGAATGGAATGGAATGGAATGGAATGGAATGGAATGGAATGGAATGGAATGGAATGGTGAAATGAAATGAGAGCTAAGATTGTGCCACCGCACTCCAGTCTGCGTGAAAGAGAGAGATTCAGTCGTAATAAAGGAATGGAATGGAATGGAGCTGAATGGAATGGAGTGGAGTGGAGGGCAGGGGAGTGGAGTGAAAGAGGGTGGAATCGAGGGGAATGGAGTTAAATGGAGTGGACTGGAATGGAGTGGAGTGGAATGTAATGGAGTAGAATGGAACGGAACGGAACGGCATGGAACGGAAAGGTGTGGAGTGACGGTCAGTGGTGTGGAGTCAAGTGGAGTGTATCAGAGTGCAGTGGAAAGGAATGGAATGTAAAGGATTTGAGTGGAGTGGAGTGGTGTGGAATGGGGTGGAATGGAAAGGAGTGGATTGGAATGGAGTGGAGTGGAGTGGAATGGAATGGGACGGAATGGAACGAAGTGGAAAGCAATGGAGTGAAGTTTAATGGAATGGAGTGCAGTGGAATGGAGTGGAATGGAGAAGAATGGAATTCAATGGAGTCAAACGGAGTGGAGTGGAATGGAGTGGAGTGGAATGTAATGGAATGAAATGGAGTGGACTAGAGTGGACTGGAATGAATTTAAATTGCATACTTTAAAGTTGAGGGGAGTGAATAAGTGTGGCATGAAATGGAGTGGGGTGGAATGCAGTGGAGAGGAATGGAAAGGAGTGAAATGGGATGGAAGGGAATGGAAAGGAATGTAATGGAATGGAGTGGATTTGGGTGGAGTGGAGTGGAAAGAAGTGGAATGGAATGGAGTAGAGTGGAATGGAATTCAATGGAATGCAATGGAATGGAATGGAATGGAATGGAATGGAATGGAATAGAATGGAATGGAACAGGTATTAACGTACTGGAGTGGAGTAGCAGAATGGAGTGGAGTGGAATGGAGTGGAATAGAGTTTAAGGGAGTGGAATAGAACGGAGTGGAGTGGAATGGAATGGAGTGGAATGGAACAGAACTAAACGGAACGTTATAGAATGGAACGGCATGGAATGGAAGGAAGTGGAGTGGCATGCCATGGCGTGGAGAGAAGTGAAATGGATAGGAGTGCAGTGGAATGGAATGGAATGGAATAGAATTCAGTGGAGTAGGGTGGAGTGGAGTGGAATGGAGTGGAATGGAATAGAGTAGAAGGAAATGGATTGGAATCGAATGTAATGCAATGGAATGGAACAGAAATGAGTTGAACGGAATGGACTGAAACATACTGGAGTGGAGAGGACTGGAGTGGAACAGAGTGGAGTGGAATGGAGTGGAATGGAATGGAGTGGAATGTAGTGGAATGGAGTGGAATGGAATGGAGTGGAGTGCAGTGGAGTGGAGTGAAGTTCATCGGAGTGGGGTGGAATGGAGTAGAATGGAGACAAATCTAGTGTATTGGAATATAGTGGATTAGAATGAAATGGAAAGGAATGGAATCGAATGAAATGGAATGGAAGGGAGTGCAGTGGAGTGGATTGGAATTGAGTGCAATGGACGGGAGTTCAGAGGGATGGCATGGATTGGAATGGAATGGAATGGAATGAAATGGAATGGAGTGAAGTGGAATGGAATGGAATGGAATGGAATGGAATGGAATGGAATGGAATGGAATGGAATGGAAAGGTGAAATTAAATGTGAGCTAAGATTGTGCCACTGCACTCCAGTCTGGGTGACAGAGTGAGATTCAGTCAAACTAAAGGAATGGAATGGAATGGAGCTGAATGTAATTGAGTGGAGTGGAGGGCAGTGGAGTGGAGTGGAGAGGATGAATTCGAGGGTAATAGAGGGAAACGGAGTGGAGTGGAATGGAGTGGAGTGGAATGGAGTGGAGTGGAATGTAGAGGAGTGTAGTGAAATGGAGGGGAATGGAATGGAATGCAATGGAATGGAATGGAGTGGAATGTAGAGGAGTGGAGTGGAATGAAATGGAAAGGAATGGAACTGAGGGAAATGGAAAGGAGTGGAATTAAATGGAATGGATTGGAATGCAGTGGAGTGGAGTGGAATCGAGTAGAATAGAGTGCAAGGGAGTGAAATGGGCTGCAGAGGAATGGAGTGTAGTAGAATGTAAAGGAATGAAATGGAGTGAAATGGAGTGGAATTTAATGGAGTGGAATGGAATGTGGTGAAGTTTATGGGAGTGGATCAGAGAGGAGTGAAATGGAGTGGATTTGAATGGTGTTGAGAGGAATGGAAAGGAGTGGAATGGAATGGAATGGATTGGAACGTACTGGAGTGGAATGGAGTGGAGTGGAGTTGAATGGAGTGGAGTGGAAAGGAATGGAATGGAATGGAGTTAAAGGGAGTGGAGTGGGATGGAAGGGAGTGGAATGGAACAAAATGGAATGGAGTGGTATTTAATGAAATGGCATGGAATGGAATGGAGTTGAGTGCTGTGGAGTGTTGTGGCATAAACTGGTGTGGATTGAAGTGCAGTGGAATGGAATGGAATGGATTGGAATGGAATGGAATCGAATGGAATGGAACAGAATGGAATGGAAAGGAGTGGAGTGGAGTGGAGTGGAGACGAGTGAAATGAACTGGAGTGGAATGTAGTGGAGAAGAGTGGAGTGGAATGGAGTGGAGTACATTGGAATGGAGTGGAATGGAATAGAGTGGATTGGAGTGGACTGGAATGGAATGGGATGGAATGGATTGAAACGGAATGGAGTGGAGTTTAAAGGAATGGAGCAGAGTGGAGTCAAATGGAGCAGAATGGAGTGCAATGGAGTGAAACGGAGTGGACTGGAATGGAGCAGATTGGAATTTAGTGGTATGAAATGGAGTGGAATAGAAAGGAATGGAATGGAATGGAATGCTGTGGAGATGAGGGTAGTGTATCACAGTGGAGATAAATGGAGTGGAGTGGAATGGATAGGAGTAGAAGGGAATGGAGTGGAATGGAATGGAATGGAATTTAATGAAAAGGAATGGAATGGATTGGATTGGGGTGTAGTGGAGTTGAATAAAGTGGATGGGAGTGCAGAGGAATGGAATGGAATGGAATGGACAGTAATGGAAAGGAATTGAGTGAAACGTAATGGAGTGGAGTTTAATGGAATGGAGAGGAGTAGAGTGGTGTGGAGTCGAATGAAGTAGAATGGAGTGCAATGGAGTCAAACGGAGTGGAGTGGAATGCAGCGAAGAGAAATGTAGTGGAAATGAAATGGAGTGGAATGGAGCGGAATTGAATGGATGGAATGGAAACCTGTAGATTTGAGGGTAGTGCATAACAGTGGATTGGAATGGAGTGGAGTGGAATGGTTAGGAGTGGAATGGAATGGAATGGAATGGAGTGGAATGGAATGGCATGAAATGGAATGGAATTGAATGTAGTAGAATGGAATGGAGTGCAAAGGAGGGGAATGCAGTGGAATGGAATGGAGTGGAGGGGAGTGGAATGGATTTGAACAGAATGCAATGGAATGGAAGAGAATGGAATGCAATGGATGGGAAAGGACTGGAGTGGAATGGGGTGGAGTGGTATGAAGTGGAGTGGAATGGACTGGAATGGAATGGAATGGAGTTAAAAGGAGTGGAGTGGAATCGAATGGAGTGGAATGGAACAAAATGGAACGGAACGGTATGGAAAGGAATGGCATGGAATGGAATGGAGTGGCGTGGCATGGAGTGTTGTGGATTCAAGTGGAGTGGATTAGAGTGCAGTGGAATGGAATGGAATGGAATGGAGTGGAGTATAGTGGAGAGGAGTGCAATGAACCGGAGTGGAGTGTAGAGGAGAAGAGTGGAGTGAAGTGGAATGGAGTGAAGTGTATTGGAATGGAGTGGAACGGAATGGAGTGGATTGGAGTGGACTGGAATGGAATGGAGTGCAATGAAATGGAGTGGAGTATAATGGAATGGAGTGGAGTCTAATGGAGTACAATGCAGTGCAAAGGAGTGACACGGAGTGGAGTGGAATGGTAAGGATTGGAATTTAGTTGAATGAAATAGATTGGAAAGGAGTGGAATGGAAAGGAAAGGAATAGAATGGAATGGAATTCTGGGTGTTTGAGTGTAGTGTATAACAGTGGAGTGAAATGGAGTGCAGTGGAATGGATAGGAGTGGAATGGAATGGAATGAAATGGAATGGAATGGAATGGAGGGGATTGGGGTGGAGTGGAGTGCAGTGGAGTTGAATAGAGTGGATGGGACAGTGGAATGGAATGGAATGGAATGGAATGGAATGGAATGGAATGGAATGGAATGGAATGGAAAGGAATGGAATGGAAGGGAATAGAAGGGAATGGAATTGAGTAGAATATAATGGAGTGGAGTTTAATGGAATGGAGTGGAATAGAATGAAGTGGACTCGAATGGAGTAGAATGGAGTGCAATGAAATGAAACGAAGTGGAGTGCAATGCAGTGGAGTGGAATGAAGTGGAAATGAAATGGAGTAGAATGGATTGGAATGGAATGGAATGGAAAGGAATGTTGTGGAGTTGAGGGTAGTGTATCACAGTGGATTAAAAAGGAGTGCAGTGGAATGGATAGGAGTGGAATGGAACAGAATGGAATGGAAAGGAGTGGAGTGAAGAGGAGTGAAATAAAATGGATTGGAGTGTAGTGGAGAAGAGTGGAGTGTAGCGGAATGGAGTGGAGTGCATTGGAATGGAGTGGAATTCAACGGAGTGGATTCGAGTGGACTGGGAGGGAATGGAGTGCAACGGAATGGAGAGGAGTTTAATGGAATGGAGTGGAGTGGAGTCGAATGGAGTAGAATGGAGTGCAATGGAGTCACACGGAGTGGAGTGGAATGGAACGGATTGGAATTTAGTGGAATGAAATGGAGCAGAAAGGAGTTTAATAGAAAGGAAAGGAATGGAATAGAATGTAATGCAATACTGGGGAGTTGAAGGTAGTGTATAACAGTGGAGTGAAATCGAGTGGAGTGGAACGGGTTGGAGTGGAGTGGAATGGAGTGGAATGGAATGGAATTACATGGAATGGAACGGGGGGGATAGGGGTGGAGTGGAGTGGAGTGGATTGGAGTTGAATAGAGTGGATGGGAGTGAAGACAAATATAATGGAATGGAATGGAATGGAATTGAGTGGAATGTAATGGAGTAGGGTTTAATGGAATGGAGTCGAATAGAGTGGAGTGGACTCGAATGGAGTAGAATGGAGTGTAATGGAGTGAAACGGAGTGGAGTGCAATGCAGCGGAGTGGAATGAAGAGGAAATGAAATGGAATGGAATGGAATGGAAAGGAATGCTGTGGATTTGAGGGTAGTGTATCACAGTGGATTGAAATGGACTGGAGTGGAACGGATAGGAGTGGAATGGAATGGAGGGGAATGGATTAGAATGGAATGTAATGAAATGGAATGGAATAAAGGGGATTGGGGTGGAGTGGAGTGCAGTGGAGTTGAATAGAGTGGATGGGACAGAGGAATGGAATGGAATGGAATGGAATGGAATGGAATGGAATGGAATGGAATGGAATGGAATGGAATGGATTGTGGTGGGGTTGAGTGGACTGGAGTGGAAAGAAGTGGAATGTAATGGAGTGGAGTCGAAAGGAATGGAATGGAACAAAATGGAATGGAACAGATCGGAACGGACAGGAGTGAAGTTGAGTGGGATGGACTGGAGTGGAATAGAGTTAAAAGAGTGGTGTAGAACGGAGTGAAGTCGAATGAAATGGAATGGAACATAACGGAACTGAACGGAAAACTATGGAAAGGAATGGCAAGAAATGGAAGGAAGTGGAGTGGCGTGGCGAGGCGTGGAGTCAAGTGGAGTGGATCAGAGTGCAGTGGAATGGAATGGAATGGAATGGAATGCAATGGAGTGGAGTGCAATGGAGTGGAATGGAATCGAGTGGAGGGGAATGAACTGGAATCGAATGGAATGCAGCGGAATGGAACAGAATCGAATGGAATGGAACAGAATGTACTGGACTGGAGTGGAGTGGAGTGGAATGAAGTGGAGTAGAATGGAGAGGAATGGAGTGGAATGGAATGGAGTGGAATGTAGTGGAATGAAGTGGAATGTAATGGAATGGAGTGGAGAGGTGTGAAGTTCAGTGGAGTGGAGTGGAATGGAGTAGAATGGAGAGAAATCTAGTGGATTGGAATGGAGTAGAGTGTAATGCAGTGGAATGGAATGAAATGGAAAGGACCAGAATGGAACGGAGTGGAGTGGAGTGGATTGGAATTGATTGGAGTGGATGAGAGTGAAGAGGAATGGAATGGAATGAAATGGAATGGAATGGAAAGGAATGGAGTGGAGTGGAATGGAATGGAATGGAAAGGTGAAATGAAATGTGAGATAGGTTTGTACCACTGCACTCCAGTCTGGGTGACAGAGTGAGATTCAGTCAAAATAATGGAATATATTGGAATGGAGCTGAATGGAATGGAGTGGAGTGGATAGCAGTGGAGTGCAGTGGAGGGGATTGGAATCGAGGGGAAAGGAGTAAAACGCAGGGGAGTGGAATGGAGTGGAGTGGAATGGAATGGAGTGGAATGGATTGGAACAGAACATAAAGGAATGACATGTCATGGAATAGAGTGGAGTGACACGCAGTGGTGTGGAGTCAAGTGGAGTGTATCGGAGGGCAGTGGAATGGAATGGAATAGAAAGGATTTTGGTGGAGTGGAGTGGAATGCAGTGCAATGGAGTGGAATGGAATGGAGTCGATTGAAATGGAGTGGAAAAGAATGGAGTGGAGTGCATTGGAATGCAATGGAATGGAATGGAAAGGAGTGGAATGCAATGGACTCAAGTTTAATGGAATGGAGTGGAGTGAAGTGGAGTGGAATGTAGAAGAACGGAGTGCAATGGAGTCAAACGGAGTGAAGTGGAATGGAGTGGAGTAGAATGGATGGGAATGGATTGCTGTAAATTTGAGGGGTGTCAATCAATGTGGCATGAAATGGAGTGGATTAGAATGGAGTTGAGAGGAATGGAATGGAGTGGAATGTAATGAAAGGGAATATAATGGAATGGAATGGAATGGAGAGGATTAGAGTTAAGTGGAGTGGAATGGAAAGAAGTGGAATGCAATGGAGTGGAGTGGAATGGAATGGAATTAAATGGAATGGAACAGAATGGAATGGAATGGATTGGAAAGGACAGGAGTGGATTGCAGTGGAGTGGAGTGGAATGAATAGGAATAGAGTTTAAGGGAGTGGAGTAGAATGGAGTAGAGTGGAATGGAATGGAGTGGAATGGAACAGAATGGAACGGAAAGGTATGGAATCGAACGGAATGGATTGGAAGTGGACTGGTGTGGCATGGCGTGGAGTCAAGTAGAGTGGATCAGAGTGCAGTGAAATGGAATGGAATGGAATGAATTGGAATGGAATGGTGAAATGAAATGTGAGCTAAGATTGTGACACGGTACTCCAGTGCGGGCGACAAAGTGAGATTCAGTGGAAATAAAAGAACGAACTGTAATGGATCTAAACAGAATGAAGTGGAATGGAATATAGTAGAGTGGAGTAGGGTAGAGAAGAGGAATCGAGCGGAATGGACTGAAATGCAGTGGAGTGCAATAAAGTGGAGTGGAATGGAATGAAGTGGAATGGAACGAAACAGAGCGGAACAGCAGGGAAAGGAATGGAGTGGAGAGGCGTGGAGGGGTGTGGAGTCAAGTGGAGTGGAACGGAGTGCAGTGGAATGGAATGGAATGGAAAGGATTGGAGTGGAGTGGAGGGGAGAGGAGAGGAGTGGAGCCGAATGCAGTGGAGTGGAGTGGAATGAAGTGCAATGGAATGGAGTGGAGTGGAGTGGAATGGAATGGAACACAATAGAATGCAGCGGATTGGAATGGAGTGGACTTAAACGGAATGGAGTTTAACGGAGTAGAGTGCAGTGGAATGGAGCAGAATGGAGTGTAATGAGGTGAAATGGATGGAGTGGTATCGAGTGGAGTGAAATGTAAGGGAATGAAATGGAGTGGAGAGCAGTGGAATGGAGTGGAGGGGAAAGGAGAGGAGTGGAATGGAGAGGAAGGGAGTGGAATGGAATGGAGTGGAATGTAGTGGAATGGAGTGGAATGGAATGGAGTGTAGTGGAGTAAAGTGGATTGGAGTGGAGTGGAATGGAGTGGAATAGAGAGAAATCTAGGGGATTGGAATAGAGTGGAGTGGAATGAAATGGAATGGAACAGAGAGGAATGGACCAGAATGGAAGGGAGTGGAGTGGAGTATAGTGGAGTTGAGTGGAGAGGATCAGAGTTCAAAGGAATGGAATGGAATGGAATGGAATGGAATGGAATGGAATGGAATGGAATGGAGTGGAATGGAATGTAAAAGTAAGTTGAAATGAAATGTGAGCAAAGATTTTGGCACTGCACACCATTCTGGGTGATAGAGTGAGATTGAGTCAAAATAAAGGAATGGAATGGAATGGAGATGAATGCAATGGAAGGGATGCAATGCAGTGGAGTGCAGTGGAGAGGAGTGGAATATAGGAGAATGGAGTGAAATGTAGTGTAGCGGAATGGAGTCGAGTGGAATGGAATGGAGTGGAATGGAATGGAATGGAAGGGAAGGAGTTGAGTGGAGTGTAGTGGAATGGATTGGAATGAAGTGGAGTGGAGTGGAATGGAATGGAATTGAATGGACTAGAGTAGAGTGGAATGGAATGGAAAAAATGGAATGTAGTGGACTGAAATGGCATGGAATTTAATGGAATGGACTGGAGTGGAGTGGAATGGAGAAGAATAGAGAGTAATGGAATCAAATGGAGTGAAGTGGAAAGGAGTGCGGTGGAATGTAAATGAATGAAATGGAGTGGAATGGAGTGGATTGGAATTGAATGGAATGGAATGTTGTGGAGTTGAGGGGAGTGTATCAGAGTGGAGTGGAATAGAGTGGAGCGAAATGGAATGGACTGGAATGGAACGGAATGGAATAAAGTGGAGTGGAGGGGAGTGGAAAGGAGTGGAATAGAATGAAGTGGAAGAGAATGGAATGGATTCAAACGGTATGGCATGTAACGGAAAATAATGGAATGGAACAGCTCCGAACAGACTGGAGTGGAGTGGAGTGTAGTGGAATGGACTGAAGTTGAATGGAGTGGAATGGAGTTTAACAGAGTGGAGTAGAATGGAGTGGAGTGGAATGGAATGGAGTGCAATGCAATGGAGAGAAATGGAAAAGTATGGAATAGAAGAGCATGGAATGGAAGGAAGTGGAGTGGCGTGGAGTGGTGAGAACTCAACTGGAGTGGATCGGAGTGCAATGGAATGGAATGGAATGGAATGGAATGGAATGGAATGGAATGGAAACAAAAGCAATGAAATGGAATGAAATGGATTGGAAAGGTGAAATGAAATGTTAGCTAAGATTGTGCCACTGCACTCCAGTCTGGGTGACAGAGTGAGATTCTCTCGAAATAAAGGAATGGAATAGAGTGGAACTGAATGGAATGGAGTGGAGTGGAGTATAGTGGAGTGGAGTGGAGTTGAGAGGAGTGGAATCGAGGGGAATGGAGTGAAATGGAGAGGAGTGGAATAAAGTGGATTGGAGTGGAATGGAATGGAAAAGAATGGAGCGGCAGGTAATGGAATAGATTGGAGTGGCATGGAGAATTGTGGAGTCAAGTGTTGTGGATCGGAGCGCAGTGGACTGGAATAGAATGGAACGGAATGGAATGGAATGGAAAGGAGTGGAGTGGAGTGGAGCAGAGAGGAGTGGAGGGAAATGGAGTGGAATGGAGTGGAGTGGAGTGGAATGCAGGGAATGGAGTGGATTGGAGTGGATTGGAATGGAATGGAGTGGAGTGGAATGGAATGGAATGGAATGGAATGGAATGGAATGGAATGGAGTATAATGGAATGGAGAGCAATGGAGTGGAGTGAAGTGGAATGGAGTAGAATGGAGTGCAATGGAGTGAAATGGAGCAGAGTGGAATGGAGTGGCGTCGAATATAATGGAATAAAATGGAGAGGAATTAAGTGGAATGGAATGGAAATGAATGGAATGTTGTGGAGATGATGGGAGTGGATCATATTGGAGTGAAATAGAGTGTAGTGGAATTTAGTTGAGAGTAATGGAACGGAATAGAAACGACTGGAATGGAAAGGAGTGGAGTGGAGAGGAATGGATTGAAATGGAATGGAGAGGAGAGGAAAAAAATGGAATCAAACGGAGTGAAATGTAAAAGAATGGAATGGAATGGATCAGAACAGACTGGAGTGGAATCGAGTGGAGTGGAATGGAGTGCGGTGGAATGGAGTGGAGTTGAATGGATTGGAATCGAATGGAATAGAGTTAAAAGGAGTGGATTAGAAAGGAGTGGAGTGGATTGGAATGGAGTGGAATGGAACGGAAAGGAACGGAACAATAAGTAATGGAACGGCATGGAATGGAACGAAGTGGGGTGGCGTGGAGTGTTGAAGATTCAAGTGGGGTGGTCTGCAGTGCAGTGGAATGGAATGGAATGGAATGGAATGGAATGGAATGGAATGGAAGAGTGGAGTGGAATGGAGTGGGGTAGAGTGGAGTGTAGTGGAATGAAGTGGAGAGGAGTGGAATGCAGTGGAATGGAATGGAGTGGAGTGCAGTGGAATTAAATGGAACGGAATGGAAAGGAGTTGAATGGAATGGAGAGGAGATTAATGAAATGGAGTGGAGTGGAGTGGAGTGGAGTGGAGTTAAGGGGAATGGAGTAGAATGGAGTGCAATGGAGTGAAACGGAGTATAGTGGAATGGAGTGAAACGGATTGGAATGCTGTAGAGTTGAGGGGAGTGGATCAGAGTGGATTGAAATGGAGTGGAGTGGAATGGAATAAAAAGCAATGGAATAGAATGGAACAGAATGGATTGGAACGGATTGGAAAGAACTGGAGTGGAGTGCATAGGATTGGAATGGAGTGGTGTGGAATGGAGTGCAATAGCGTGGAATGGAGTGGAATGGAATTGAGTGGAATGTAGCAGAATGGAGTGGAATTCAATGGAGTGGATTGGAGTCGTGTGAAGTGCAGTAGAGTGAAGTGGAATGGAGTGGACTTGGGTGAAATGCAGTAGATTGGAATAAGGTGAAGTGCAGTGCAATGGAGTAGAATGGAACGGAACAGAACCAAACGGAATGTAGCGGAATGGAAGGGAGTGGAGTGGAGTGGAGTGGAGTGGAGTGGAATGGAGTGCAGAGGAATGGAATAGAATGGAATGGAATGGAATGGAATGGAATGGAATGGAATGGAATGGAATTCAATGGAACGGAGTGGAAAGGAGTGGAATGGAACTGAGTTGAGTGGAATGGAGTGGAGTGGAGTTGAGTGGAGTCGATTGGATTGCAGTGGAATAGAAAGACATGGAATGGTATGGAATGGAATGGAATGAAATGGATTGGAATGGAATGGGATGGATTGGAATTGAATTGAAGGGAATGAAAAGGTTAAAGGAAATGTGAGCTAAGCTGTTGCCACTGGACTCCAGTCTGCTTGACAGAGAGAGATTCAGACTAAATACAGGAAAGGAATGGAATGCAGCTGAAGGGAATGGAGTTGAGTGGAGAGGAGTGGAATCAACGGGAATGGAGTGAAATAGAGTGGAGTGAAATGCAATGGAGTGCAATGGAACAGAACAGAATGAAATGGACGGAAGGGAATGGAACTGAGTGGAGTGGAGTGGAGGTGAGTTGAGTGTAGAAGATTGGAGTGCAGTGGAATAATGGAATGGAATGGAATGGAATGGAATGCAATGGAATGGAATGGAATGAAATGGAATGGAGAAATGAAATGTGAGCTAAGATTGTGCCAATGCACTCCACTGTGAGTGACATAGTGAGATCCAGTTTAAAGGAATGGAATGGAATGGAGTAGCATGGAATGGAATGGAGCAGAAGGAGTGGAGTGCTGTGGGGTTGAGGGGAGTGGATCAGAGTGGAATGAAATGCCGTGTAGTGGAATGGTGTGGAATGGAGTGGATAGGAACAGAGTGGAATGGAAAGGAATGGATTGGAATGGAAAGCAGTGGAGTGGAAAGGAGTGGAGTGGAATGGAGTGGAATAGAGAGGAATGGAATGGAATGGATTGGACAGGAATGGAACGGAATGGAGTAGACTGGATAGGAGAGGAGTGGAATGGAGTGGATTGTATTGGATTGGAGTGGAATGGAGTGGAATAGAGTGGAATGGAATGGAATGGAATTGACAGCAATAGAATGGAATGGAGTGAACTGGAGGGGAGAGGAGAGGAATGCAGTGGTGTGGATTGGATTGGAGTGGAATGGAGTGGAATAGAATGGAATGGAAAGGAATTGAATGGAAGGAATGGAAATGAATGGAGTGGAATGAAATGGACTGGAGTGCCTTGGTATGGACTGCAGTGGTATGGAGTGGGAAGGAGTTAAATGGAGTGGAGTGGAATGGAGTGTAATGCAGATAAGTAGAGGGGAGTGGAATGGAGTGGAGAGCAATGGAATGGAGTGGAATGGAATTGAACGGATCGGAATGGTTTGGATTGGAATGGAACATAACGGATTGGAATGGAGTGGAGTGACGTGGAACGCTGTGGAGTCACCTGGGGTGGATTGGAGAACAGAGGAATGGAATGGAATGGAATGGAATGGAATGGAATGGAATGGAATGGAGTGGAATGGAATGGATTTGAGTGGAGTGGATTGGAGTGGAGTTAAGTGGAATGGATCAGAGTGCAGTGGAATGGAAAGAAATGGAATAAAATGGAGTGGAGTGCAGCAGAGTGGAGTGGAATCAAGGGGAGTAGAGTGGAATCGATGGGACTGGAATGGAGTGGAGTGGAATGGAATGCAACGGAATGGAATGGAAAGAAATGTAATGGAATGGACTGGAGTGGAGTGGAGTGGAAAGGAATGCAGCACAGTGGAATGGAATGGAGTGGAAATGAATGTATTGGACTGGAGTGGAAGAAAATAGAATGTAATGGATTTGAGTGCAGTGGAATGCAGCGGAGTGGAGTGGAGTGGAGTTTAATGGAATGGAATGGAATGAAATGGAATGAAATGGAATGGAATGGTGTGGATTGGAGTGGAATTGAATAGAGGGGATTTCAGTGGAATGGAGTGGACTGGATTGGGAAGTAGTGCAATGGAGTGAGATGTAGTGCAATGAGAAGGAGTGGAGTGGAATGCAATGGAGTGGAGTGGAATGGAACGGAATGGAGTGGAGTGGAATGGAAAGGATTGAAGAAGAGTGATATGAAGTGGAGTGGATTTGACTGGAGTGGAATGGAGTGGAATGGAATGGAATGGAGTGGAGTGGAATGGAATGGAATGGAGTGGAGTGGAGTGGAGAAGAGTGGAATGAAGTGGAGTGGAATAGAGTGGAGTGGGATGGAGTGGAATAGAGTGGAAACGAATGGAATTGAATAAATTGGAATGGAATGGAATGGAGTGGAATGGAATTTAGTGTAGTGGCATCGAGTGGAGTGGAGTAGAGTGGAGTGGATTGGTGTGGATTTAACAGGAGTGGAGTGCAATGGAGTGAAGTGGAATGGAAAGGAGTGGAATGGAAAGGAATGGAAGGGTATGGAAAGGAAAGGCAAGGAAAGGAATGGAGTGGAGTTGCATTGAGTCGTGAGGAGTAAAGTGGAATGGATTGGAGTGCAGTGGAATGGAATGGAATGGAGTGGAGTGTAATGGAATGGAAAGGAGTGCAGTGGATGGAATGCAGTGGAATGGAATTGAGTGGAGTGGAATGGGATCGAATCGAACGAAATGGAATGGAACACAATGGATTGGAACTTATAAAACAGACTGGAGTGGTGTGGAATGGATTGGAGTGGAATGGAGTGGAATGAAGTGGGATGGACAGAAACGGAATTGGGTGGAATGGAGTGGAATGGAGTGGAATGAAATAAATTCGAGTAGAGAGAAATGTAGTGCAATGGAGTGGAATGGTGGGGAATGGAGAGAAATGCAGTGGATTGGAATAGAATTGAGTGGAATGCAATGGAATGGAATGGAACACAAAGGAAAGGACAGGAAGGGAAGGAAGTGGAGTGGAGTTGAGTGGAGTGAATCGAAGTGCAGTGGAACAGAATGCAATGGAATGGAATGGAATGGAACGGAAAGGAATAGAAAGGAAAGGTGAAATGAAATGTGAGCTAAGATTGTGCCGTTGCACTCCAGTCTGGGTAACAGAGTGATTTCAGTCGAAATAAAGGAATGGAAGGGAATGGAACTGATGGAATGGAGTGGAGTGGAGAGGAGTGGAATTGTAGGGAATGGAGTGAAATGGAGTGGAGTGGAATGGAGGGGAGTGGAATTGAATGGAGTGAAATGGAATGGAATGGAATGGAACCGCATGGAATGGAATGGTGTGCAGTGGCGTTAGGTGGTGCGGAGTCATGTGGAGTGTGTCAGATTGCAGTGGAATGGAATGGAATGGAAGGGAAGGGAGAGGAGTGGAGTAGAGAGGAATGCAGTGGAATCAAGTGGAGTGGAGCTGAATGCAGTGGACTGGAATGCAGTGGAGTGGAGCGGAGTGGAATGGAATGGAACATAATGGAATGGAGAGGAATTTAATGGAATGGAGAGGAGTGGAGTGGAATGGTGTAGAATGGAATGTAATGGATGAAATGGATTGGAGTGGAATAGAGTGGAGTGGAATATAATGGAATGAAATTGAGTGGAATGGAGTGGAATAAAATACACTGGAATGGAATGCTGTGGAGTTGAGGGGAGTGAATGAGAGTGGAGTGAAATGGAGTGGAGTTGAATAGAATGGAGGGGAATGGAATGGAGTGGAATGGAATAGAAAGGAATGGAATGGAATGGAGTGGAGTGGAGTGGAGTGGAGTGGCGTGTAATGGAGTGGAATTGAATGGAGTGGCGTGGAATGGAATGGAATCAAACGGAATGAAATGGAATGGAACAGAATGGAATAGAGGGGATCAGAACAGATTGGAGTGGAGTGGATTGTGGTGGAATGGAGTAGAGTGGAATGGAGTGGAATGGAGTGGGATGGAGTAAAAGAGACTGGAGTAGAATGGAATGAAGTGGAATGGAATGGAGTGGAATGGAACGAAACAGAATGGAACAGTATGGAATGGAACCGTATGGAATGGAACGGAGTGGAGTGGCCTGGAGTGGTGTGGAATAAATGGGAGTGGATCGTACTGCAGTCAAATGGAATGGAATGGAACAAAATGGAAAGGAGTGCAGTGGAGTGGAATGGAGTGGAGTGGATTGGATTGGAGTGGAATGGAAGGAGTGGAATGGAGTGGAATGGAATGGAAAGGAATGGAAAGGAGTGTAATGGAATGGAGTGGAGTGGATTGGAATGGAGTTGAGTGGAGTGGAGTGGAATTGAGTGGAATGGATTGGACCACAGTGGAATGGAGTGAAATGGAATGGAATGCAATGAAATGTAATGCAATGGAAAGAAGAAATGAAATATGAGCTAAGATTCTGCCACTACACTCTAGTCAGAGTTACGGTGAAAGATTCAGTCGAAATAAAGGAATGGAATGGAATGCAGTGGAATGGAACAGAGTGCAGTGGAGTATAGTGGAGTGGAGTGGATAGGAGTGGAATCGAGGGGAGTGGGGTTGAATGGAGTGGAGTGGAATGGAATGGAGTGGAATGAAACAGAACAGAATGGAATGACACAGAATGGATTTGAAACGAGTGGATTGGACTGGAGTTGAGTGTAGAGGATAAAAGTGCAGTGGAATGAAGTAGGATGAAATGGAACGGAATGGAATGGAATGGAATGACATGGAATGGAATGGAATGGTGAAATGAAATGTGAGCTAAAATTTGCGACTGAACTCCAGTCTGGGTGAGAGAGTGACACCCAGTTAAAATAAAGGAATGGAATGAAATGCCGTAGAATAGAATGGAATGGAGAGGAGTGGAACGGTATGTAGGGGAATGGAGTGGAATGGACTGGAGTGGAGTGGAATGCAGTGGAGTGGATTTGAGTGGAATGGAAAGGAGTGGAATGAAGTGGACTTGAATGGAATGTAATGGGGTGGAATGGAAAGGAATGGATTGGAATGAAGAGCATTGGAGTGGAATGGAGTAGAGTGGAACAGATTGTAGTGGAATGGAGTGGAATGGAATGGAGTGGAGTACAGTGGAGTGGAGTGGAGTGGAATGTAGTGGACTGGAGTGGAACAGAATGGAAGTGAGTGAAATAGAATGGAATGGAATGGAGTGGAATGCAATGGAGTGGAGAGGAGAGGAGTGGAGTGGAATGGAGTGGAGAGTAATTTAATGACACGAGAAGGAGTGCAGTGGAATGGAGAGCAATGGAATGGAATGCAGTGGAATGGAATGGAATGGCAGGGAATGGAATGAAATGGAATGGAGTGGAGTGGAATGGAATAGAACGGAGTGGAATGGAATTGAGTGGAGTGAAGTGGAATTGAATGGAACAGAATGGAATTTAATGGAAAGGAGAATACTGTAATGGAACGGAAAGGAATGGATTAGAGTGGAGTGGAATTGAGTGGAATGGACAGAGTGCAGTGAAATGGAAGGGGATGGAAAGCCAGGAAATGGAATGGAATGTAGTGTAGTGGAACGGAATGGAGTATAGTGGAACAGAGTAGAGAGGAGCGGAGTAGAATTGAGTTTAGTGGAGTGGAGTGGATTGCAATGGAATGGATTTTAATGATATGGAATGAAGTGAAAAGGATTGGAGTGAAATGGAATGGAGTGGAGAGGGGTGTGGTGGAGTGGAGTCGAATTGAGTGGAGTGGAATCGAGTGGAGTGGAATGGAACGGAATGGAACCGAATGGAACGGAGTGGATCAGAGTGGAGTGGAGTGGAATGGAATGCAATGGAGTGGAATGGAATTGAGTGAAGTGAAAAGGAATGGAATGGAACAGAAAGGAATTTAATGGAAAGGTGCAGAATGGAATGGAACGGAAAGGAGTGGAGTGGAGTGGAATTTAGTGGAGTGGACGGAGTGCAGTGAAATGGAAGGGAAAGGAAAGCCATGAAATGGAATGGAGTGCAGTATAGTTGAATGGAATGGAGTAGAATGGAATGGAGTAGAGTGGATTGGAATAACGTGTAGTTGAGTTGAGTGGATCGGATTGCAGTGGAATGGAATGGAATGATATAGAATGAAATGAAAAGGTTTGGAGTGAAATGGAATGGCGTGGAAAGGGGTGGGGTGGAGTTCAGTGGAATGGAGAGGAGTGGAATGGAATGGACTGGACTGGAATGGAATGGAACAGAATGGAACGGAAAGGAGCACAATGGAACATAGTGGAGTGGAGTGGATTTGAGTTGATTACACCGGAGTTCCGTGGAATGGAATGGAATGCAATGGAGTGGAGTGGAGTAGAGTTGAGTGGAGTGGAATGGAGTTTAATGTAGTGGTATGGAATGGAGTGGAGTTGAATGGAATGGAATGGGATTGAATGGAAAGGAATGAAAAGGAATGTAATGTAATGGAATAGAGTGGAGTGGATTGGACTGGAGTGGATTTGAGGAGAGTGGATTGGAGTGGAATGGATTTCAGTGGAATGAAATGGAATGGGATGGAATGGAAAGGAATGGAGTGGAATGAGGTGGTACGGAATGGAGTATGGTGGAGTGGAATTGAGTGGAGTAGTTTGGAATGGGATGGGGTGGAATGGAATGGAGTGGAGTGGAATGGAACAAAGAGGAGTGGAGTGGAGTCGAGTGGAATGGAGAGGAGTTGAGTGGATTGGATTGGGGTTGAGTGGAGTGGATTGATGTGGAATGGAGAGGAATGGAATGGAATGGGGTGGAATATAATGGAATGGAGTTGAATGGAATTGAATGCAGTGGGGTGGTATGGAATGGAGTGGAATGGAGTGGATTAGAGTGCAATGGAAAGGAATGGAGTGGAAGGGAATGGAGACGAGTGGAATGGACTGAAGTGGAATGGAGTGGAATTGAATTCAGTGGAGTTGAATGGAATGGAATGGAAGGGAAGGGAAAGGAACGGAACGGAATGGAATGGAATGGAATGCAATGGAAAGCAAAGGAATAGAACGGAGTGGAGTGGAATGGAAGGGAGTGGAGTGGAGTTGAGTGGAGTGGATTGGAGTGCAGTGGAATGGAATGGAATGATATGGAATGACATGAAATGGAATGGAATTGAATGGAATGGAGTGGAATGGAATGTAACAGGTGGTGGAGTAGAGTGGAGGCGAGTGCAGTGGAGTGGAATGAAATGGAATGGAATGAAGTGAAATGGAATGGTGGAATAAATTGTTAGCTAAGATTGTGCCAATGTACTCCAGTATGGTTGACAGAGAGATATCCAGTAGAAATAAAGGAATGGAATGGAATCGCATAGTATGGAATGGAATGGAATGGAGTGGAATAGAGTGGAGTGAAGTGGAATGGAGTGGAGTAGAATGGAGTGGAGTGGAATATAGTGGAGTTGAGTGGATTGGATTGCAGTTGAATGGAGTGGAGTGGAATGGAATGGATAGGAATAGAAGGGATCATATCAGAACACAACAGAATGGAACAGAGTGGAGTGTGGTGGAGTGTACTGGAGTTGAGTAGAATGGATTGGAGTGCAGTGAAATGAAATGGAATGGAATGGAATGGCATGGAATGGAAAGGAATGGATTGGAGTGAAGTGGAGTGAAGTGGAATAGAATGGAATGGAATGAAATCCAAAGGAATGGAAAGGAATGAAATAGTGAAATGAAATATGAGCTAACATTGTGTTACGGCACTCCAGTATGGGTGAGAGAGTGAGATCCTGTCGAAATAACGGAATTCAATGGAATGGAATAGAATGGAATGAAATGGAGTGGAGTGGACTGGAACGGAGTGGTGTGGAGTGGAGTGGAGAGGAACGGAGTGGAGTTAAGAGGAATGGAGTGGAGTGGTATGGAGTGGAGTGCAATAAAGTGGAATGGAGTGGAATGGAATGAAATGGAGTGGATTTTAAAGGAATGGAGTGGAATGTATTGTAATGGAATGGAGTGGAATGTATTTTAATGTAATGGAGTGGAGTGTAATGGAGTGGAATGGATAGGAATGGAAAGGAGTGGAATTGAATGGAATGGATTTGAGTGCAATGGAGTGGGTTCGAATGGAGTGGAGTGGAGTGGAATGGAGTAGAATGGCGTGAAATGGAGTGGAATGCAATGATGTGGAAAGGAATGGAGTGGAAGTGAACATAACGGAAAGGAATAGAATAGAATGTAGTGGAGTGGAGTGGTTTGGATTTCAGTGGCGTGGATTGGAGTGCAGTGGAATGGAATGGAATGGATTAGAATGGAGTGAAATGGAATGGAATGCAGTAGTGTGGAATGGAAAGGAGTGGAGTGGAGTGGGATGAAGTGGAGTGGAGTAGGGAGGACTTGAGTGGAGTTGTGTGGAATGCAATGGAACTGAATTGAATGGAAAGGAATAGAATGGAATGGAATGGAATGGAATGGAATGGAATGGAATGGAATGGTGAAATGAAATCTGAGCTAAGATGGTGCCACAGCACTCCAGTCTTTTGACAGAGTGAGAAACAGTTGAAATAAAGCAATTGAATGGAATGAATTAGAATGGAATGGAATGGAGTGGAGTGGAGTGGAATTGGATGGATTCTAAGGGAGTAGAGTGGAGTGGAAAGAAGTGGAGTGGACTGGAGTGGAGTTGAGTACAGTGTAATGGAATGGCATGGAATGGAGTAGAATGGAAGGGAATGAAATGGATTAGAGTGGATTGGAGAGGAACGGAGTGGATTGGAATGGACTGGAGTGGAATGGAGTGGATTGGATTGGAATGGAATGGAATGGAGTGGATTGGAATGGAAAAGAAGGAGTGGAGTCCTATGGAGTGGAGTGGAATGGTGTGGAATGTAGTGAAATGGAATGGAGTGGAATGGAGTGGAGTGGAATGGAATGCAGTGGAAAGGAATGGAAAGGAACGGAACGGATGGGAAAGGAATGGAATGGAGTGGAGTGGAGTGGCTCAGAATGCATTGGAAAGGAATTGAATGTAATGGAATGGCATGCAGTGGAGTACAGTGGAGTGGAGTGGAATGGAATGGATCGGAATGGAATGGATTCAAGTTAAATGGAATGAAATGGAATGGAATGGAATGGAACTGAATTGAATGGAATCAAATGGAACAGAGTGGAGTGGAGTAGAATGGAGTGCAGTTGAGTGGAGTGGATCGGAGTGCAGTGGAATCAAATGGAAAGGAATGGAATGCAACGGAGTGGATTCGAGTGGAATGGAGTGGAGTGGAGTGGAATGGATGGGAGTGGAATGGATTGGAATAGAGTGGAATGGAATGGAGTGGAATGGAATGGAGTGGAATGGTGCAGAATGGAATGGAAAGTAATGGAGTGGAATTGCGTGGAATGGATTGGAATGGAGTTGAGTGGACTAGAATGGAGTGCAGTGGAATGGAATGGTATGAAATGGAATAGTATGGAACAGAGCGTAATGGATTGAAGTGGAATGGAGTGTCATGGAGTTGAATGGAGTGGATCGGAGTGCAGTGGAATGGAATGGAATGGAATGGAATGAAGTGTAGTGGAATGGACTGTGGTGTAATGGAAAGAATGGAATGTAATGGAATTGAAAGTAACGGAAGTGAGTAGAGCAAAGTGGAGTGGAGAAGAGTTGAGAGGAGGGGATTCGAGTGCAGTGGAATGGAAAGGAGGGGACTGTAGTGAAATGGAAGGGAATTGAGTGGAGAGGACTGCAGGGGAGTGGAATGGAATAGAATCGAATGGAAAGGAATGGGATGGAGTGGACTGCGGTTGAATGAAGTAGACTTTAGTGGAGTGTAGGGAATGGAGTGGATTTGGGTGGAGTGGAGAGTAGTGGAGTAAAGTTGAGGAGAGTGAATCAGAGTGTAGTTGAATGGAATGGAATGGAGTGCAGTGGAGTGGACTGGAGTGGACTGTAGTGCAGTGGAGTGGAATGGAATGGATTGGAGTGGAATGGAATGGAATGGAAAAGAATGGAATTGAATGGAGCAGAAAGGAATGGAACAGAGAGGAGTGGAGTGGAGGTGATTGGAGTGTATCAGAATGCAGTGGAATGGGATGGAATTCACAGGAATTGTATGGAAAGGAATGGAATTGATGGTGAATGAAATGTGAGCTAAAATAGGGCCACTGCAATTCATTCTGAGTGACAGAGTGAGATCCAGTGAAAATAAAGGAATGGAATGCAATGGTGTAGAATGGAATGGAGTGGAACAGAAGGGAAAGGAAGGGAGTGGAGTGGCATGGAGTGGAGTGGAGTTCAGTGGATTCGATTGGAGTGGAGTAAAATGGAATGGAATGGAATGGAGTGGAGTGGAATGAAATTCAGTGGAGTGGAGTGGAGTGGAATGGAGTGGAATGGATTGGAATTCAATGGAATGGTGAAATGAAATTTGAACTGAGCTTGTGCTGCAGCACTCCAGTCTGGGTGGCAGTGTGAGATCCAGTCAAAATTAAGGAATGGAACAGAATGGAACAGAATGTAATGGAAAGGAGCAGAGTGGAATGAAGTAGAGTGGAATGCAATGGAGTGGAATGGAATGGAATGGAGTGGAGTGGAGTGGAATAGAATCTAATGAGGCGGAGTAGAGTGGAGTGGAATGGATTGGAGTGGAGTGAAATGAAGTGGAATGGAATGGAGTAGAATAGAATGGAGTGGAATGGAGTGGCGTGGAGTGGAATGAAGTTGAGTGCAGTGGATTGGAGTGCTGGGGAATGGAATGGAGTGGAGGGGAGTGGAATGGAATGAAGTGGAATGCGGTGAAATTGAGTGGAATGGAGTGGAATGGAATGGAGTGGAAGGAAATGGAATGGAATGAAGTAGAATGGAATGGAATGGAATGGAATGAAGTGGAAAGGAATGGAACAGAGTGGAGAAGAGAGGAGTGGAGTTGAATGGAGTAGATAGGAGTGATGTGGAATGGAAGATAATGCAAAAGAATGGAATGGAAAGGAACGCAAAGGAAAGGAATGGAATGGAATGGAATGGTTAATGAAATGAGAGCTAAGATTGGGCCCGTCGAAATAAAAGACTGGAATGGAATGGAGTAGAATGGAATGTAATGGTGTGCATTGGAATGGAATGGAATGGAATAGATGGGAATGGAATGGAATGGAGTGGAGTAGAATGGAACATAACGGAATGGAATAGAATGGAACAGAATAGAATGGAGTGCAATGGACTGGAGTGGAGTGGAGTCGAATTCAGTGGAGTGGATAGGAATGCAGTGGAATGGAATGGAATGCAGTAGAATGGAATGAAATGGAATGGAATGGAATGCAATGCAATTGAATGGTAAACGAAATGGGAGCTAAGATTGGACACAGCACTCCAGTATGGGTGACAGAGTGAGAATCACTCGATATAAAGTAATAGAATGTAATACAGTACAGTGGAATGTAATGGATTGGAGTGGAATGGAAAGCAGTGGAGTTGAGAGGAGTGGAGTTGACTGGATTCGAGTGGAATCGAGAGGAGAGGAATGGAGTGGAATGGAGTGGAATGGAAAATCATGAAAAGGAGTGGAATGGAAAGGAATGGCATGGAGTGCAGTGGAGTGGAGGGGAATACAGTGTAGTGAAATGGAAAGGAATGGAAGAGAATATAGTGGAATCGAATGGAGTGGAATGGAATGGAGCACAGTTGAGTGGAGTGGATAGAAGTGCAGTGGAATTGAATGGAATATTGTAGAATGGAATGCACTGAAATGGACTGGAATAGAATGGAATGGTGAATAGAAATGTGAGCTAAGATTCTGACACTGCACTTCAGTCTGGTGACAAAGTGAGATCCAGTCGAAATGAAGGAATATAATGAAACGGAGTTGCATGATATCGAAAGGGGTGGAGTGGAGTGGAATGGAATGTAATTGAGTGGAATGGAGTGGAGTGAAGTGGAATGGAGTGAAATGAAGAGAAATGGGGTGGCGTGGAATGGAGTGGAATGTAGTGCAATGGAATGGAATGGAAAGGAGAGTAATTGGATGGAATGAGTTGGAATGGAATGGAGTGGAACGGAATGGAGTGGAGTGAAATGGAGTGGATAGGAGGTGATGGAATGGAGTGGAATAGAATGGAGGGGAATCTAATGGAGTGCAGTGGAGTGGAATGAAATGGAACGGGGTGGGATGAAGTGCAATGGAGTGGAAAGGAGTGGAACGCAGTGAAATGGAGTGGAGTGGAATTGAGTGAAGTGGAATGGAATGGAACGGAAAGGAATGCAATGCAAAGGAATGGAAAGAAACGGAATGGAGTGTCATGGAGTTGAGTGGAGTGGACCAGAATGCAGTGGAACGGAATGGAATGGAACGGAATGAACTGGAGTGGACTGGAGTGGAACGGAATGGAGTGTAATGGAGTGGAGTAGAGTGGAATGGAGTCGAGGGGAATGGAATGGAATGGAATGGAATAGAATGGAATGGAAAGGAATGGAATGGAACGGTGAAATGAAATGTGAGCAAAGATTGTGCCACTGCACTGCAGTCTGGTTGAAAGAGTGAGGTCCAGTAGAAATAAAGGAGTGGAATGGAATGCAGTAGAGTGAAATGCAATGGAGTGGAGTAGAAAGGAGTGGAGTGGAATGGAATGGAGAGGAATGGAATGGAAAGGAAGGGAATGGAATGGAACACAGTGGAGTGGAGAGAAGTAAAGTTGAGTGCGGTGGATCAGAGAGTAGTGGAATGGAATGGAATGGAATGGAGCGGAGTGGAGTGCAGTGGAGTGGAGTGGAATGGAATGGAGCAGAGTGGAGTGCAGTGGAGTGGAGTGGAATGGAATGCAACGGAGTGGAGTGACGTGGAGTGCAGTGGAATGGAATAGAGTGGAGTGCAATGGAATGGAGTGGTATTCAATGGGAAATAATGGATTGGTGAAATGAAATGTGAGCTAAGATTGGGCCAATGCACTCCTGTCTGGGTGACAGAGTGAGATCCCGTCAAAATAAAGGAATGGAACGGAGAAGAATGGATTGGAATGGAGTGGAGTAGAATGGAGAAGGGTGAAATGGAATAGAGTGGAATGGTAAGAAACGGAACGCAATGCAATGGAGTGGAGTGGAGTGAAGTTGAGTGGAGTAGATTGGATTGAAGGGGAATTGAATGCAATGGAATGGAGTGTAGTGGTGTGGAGTGGGGTGGAATGAAGTGAAATATAGAGGAATAGAGTGGAATGGAATGGTGTGTAGAGGAATGGAATAGAATAGATTGGAGTGGAATGGAATAGAAGAGAATGGAATGGAACGGAATGGACCGGAATGGAGAAGAGTGGAGTGGATTTGAATGGAGTGGATCGGAATGCAATGGAATGGAAGGGAACACAATAGCATGGAATGGAATGGAATGGAATGGAATGGAATGGAATGGAATGGAATGGAATGGAATGGAATGGAATGGAATGGAATGGAATAGAATGGAATGGAATGGAATGGAATAGAATGGAGTGGAGTTGAGGGGAATGGAGTGAAGTGGAGTGGATTGGAGTGGGATGAAGTGGAATGGAGTGGAATGGAGTAGAGCAGTATTTAATGGAATGGAATAGAATGGGATGGAAAAGAATAAAACGGAGTGCAGTGTAGTTCAGGGCAGTGAAAGAGAGTGCAATGGAATGGAATGAAATGCAATGGAATGGAATTGAATGAAATTGAATGGAATGGAATGGAATGCAATGGAATGGTTAATGAAATGTGAGCTAAGATTGGGCTATGGCACTACAGTCGGGGAGACACAGTGAGATTCAGTCGAAATAAAGAATGGAATGTAATGAATTGCAGTGGAATGGAGAGGAGTGGAGTTGTTTGGATTTGAGTGGAATCGAGTGGAGTGGAATGGAGTGGAATGGAACATCGTGGAAAGGAGTGGAATGGAAAGGAATGGCTTGGAGTTCAGTAGAGTGGAGTGGAACGCAGTGGAGTAGAATGCAGTGGAGTGGAAAGGAGAAGAATGGAATGCAATGTAGTGGAATCGAATGGAGTGGAAAGGAATGGAATGGACTGGAGTGGAGCGGACTTGAGAGGAGTGGATCAGAGTGCATTGGAATGGAAAGCAATGTAGTGGAATGGAAAGGAATGGAATGGAATGCAATGGAACGGAACGGAACGGAACGGAATGGAACGGAACGGAAAGGAATGGAATGGAATGGAATGGAATGGAATGGAAAGAAATGGAATGGTGAAATAAAATGTGAGCTAAGATTGTGCCAATGAACTTCAGTCTGATGACCAAATGAGATACAGTAAAAATAAGGGAATGGAATGGAACGGAGTTGCATGTTATGGAATGGAGTGGAGTGGAGTGGAAAGGAATATAGTGGAATGGAGTGGATTGGAGTGGAATGGAATGGAATGGAATGGAGAGTAATTGAATGTAATGTATTGGAATGGAAAGGAGTGGAGTGGAAAGGAATGGAGTGGAGTGGAGTGGATTAGAGTTGAATGGAAGGGAGTGGAATAGAATGGAGGTGAGTGGAATGTAATGGAATGTAATGGAATGGAATGGAATGGAATGGAATGGAGTGGAATGGCATGGAATGGAATGGAATGGAATGGAATGGAGTGGAATGGCATGGAATGGAATGGAATGGAATGGAATGGAGTGGAGAGGAATGGAATGGAATGGAGTGGAGTGGAGTGGAGGGGAAAGAAGTGAAATGGAGTGAAATGCAAAGGAATGGAGAGGAATGGAATGGAGTCGAGTGGAATGGATTGGAATGGATTGGAATGGAATGGAATGGAATGGAAAGGAATGGAGAAGAGAGGAGTGGAGTTGAATGGAGTGCACCAGAGTGCAATGGAATGGAAAGGAACTTAATGGAAAGGAATGGAATGGAATGGAATGGAATGGAATGAAACGGAACGGAATGGAAGAGAACAGAACGGAATGGAATGGAATGGAATAGAATGGAGTAAAGTCGAGTGGAATGGAGTGAAGTGGGGAGGGGTGGAGTGGGAAGTAGTGGAATGGAAAGGAGCAGAATAGAGTGGAATTGAACAGAATGGAATGGAATGGGATGGAGCAGGATAAAATGGAGTGGAGTGGAGTTCAGTGCAGTGGATTGGAATGCAATGGAATGGAATGAAATGCATTCGAATGTAATGGAATGAAAAGGAATGGAATGTAATGGAATGCAATGGAATGGTTAATTAAATGTGAGCAAAGATTAGGCTACGGCAAACCTGTCTGGTTGACAAAGAGAGATTCAGTCGACATAAATAAATGGAATGGAATAGAGTAGAATGGAATGTAATGGATGAAAGTGGAATGGAATGCAGTGGAATGGAGAGGAGTGAAGTTGATTGGATTCGAGTAGCATCGAGAGGACTGAAATGGAGTGGAAGGGATTGGAATGGAATATCATGGAAAGGAGTGGAATGGAAAGGAATGACGTGGAGTGTGTAGAGTGGAGTGGAATGGGGAGGAGTGGAATGCAGTGGAGTGGAATGGAATGGGATGTATTGGAATCGAATGGAGTGGAATGGAATGGAATGGACTGGAGTGGAGCGGAGTTGAGTGGAGTGGATCAGAGTGCAGTGGAATGGAATGGAACGTAGTGGAATGGAATGGAATGGAATGGGACGTAATGGTGAAATGAAATAAGAGCTAAGATTGTGCCACTGCACTTCAGTCTGATGACAAAGTGGGATCCAGTCGAAATAAAGAAATGGAATGGAACAGAGTTGCCTGTTATGGAATGGAGTGGAGTGGAATGGAATGGAATGGCGTGGAATGGAGTGGAATGGATTTTAACGGAATGGAATGGAATGGATTGTAATTGAATGGAATGAATTGGAATGGAGTGAAGTGTAGTGGAACGGAATGGAGTGGAGTGGAGTGGTTTGGAGTTGAATGGAATGGAGTGGAATAGAATCAACGGGAGTAGAAAGGAGTGGAGTGGAGTGGAGTGGAGCGGAGTAGAATGGAATGGAATGGAGTGGAATGCACTGCAGTTGAGTGGAAAGGAGTGGAATGGAGTGAAATGGAATGGAAAGGAGTGGAATGGAGGGAAGTGGAATGGAAAGGAGTGGAATGGAATTGAGCAGAATCGAAAGAAATGCAGCGGAGTATCATGGAGTTGAGTGGAGTGGATAGCAGTTCACTGGAATGGAATGGAATGGAACGGAATGCAATGGAGTGGATTGGAGTGGAATAGAATGGAGTGGAGTGGAGTCTGGTGGATTGGAGTTGAATGGAATGGAGTGGAGTGGAGTCGGGTGGATTGGAGTTGAATGGAATGGAGAGGAATGGAATGAGATGGAATGGAATGGAATGGAATGGAATGGAATGGAATGGAATGGAATGGAATGGAAAGAAACACTCTGGAGTGGCGTGGTGTTGAGTGGAGTGGATAGGAGTGCAGTGAAATGGAATGGAATTGAACGGAATGAAATGGATTGGACTGGGGTGAAATGGAATGGAATGGAATGGAGTGGGGTGGATTGGATTTGAATGGAATGGAGTGGAATGGAATGGTTTGGAATGGAATGGAATGGAATGGAATGGAATGGAATGGAATGGGATGGAATGGAATAGAATGGAATGGAATGGTGAAATGAAATGTGAGCTATATTATGCCACTGCGCTCCAGTCTGGTTGAAATAGTGAGATCAAGTTGAAATAAAGGAATGGAAAGGAATGAAGTAGAATGGAATGGATTGGAGTGCAGTGGAATGGAGTGGGGTGGAATGGAATGGACAGCAATGGAATGGAAAGGAAGAGAACAGAATGGAACGGAGTTGAGTGGAGTGGAGTGAATTTGAGTTGAGTGGATTGGAGTGCAGTGGAATGAAATGGAATGTAATGGAATGGAGTGGAGTGGAGTGAAGTGGAGTGGAGTGGAATGGAATGCAATGCAATGGAAGGGAATGAAGTGGAATGGAGTGAAATGCAAAGGAATGGATAGGAAGGGAATGGAGTGGATTGGAATGGATTGGAATGGATTAGAGTGGAATGGAATGGGACGGAATGGAAAGGAATGGAGAAGAGTGGATTGGAGTTGAATGGAGGGCATCCAAGTGCAATGGAATGCAAGGGAACGCAATAGAATAAAATGGAATGGAACGGACTGGAATGGAATGGAATGCATAATTAAATGTGAGCTAAGACTGGGCCACTCCACTCCTGTCTGTGTATCAGAGTGAGAACCCATCGAAATAAAGGAATGGAATGGAGTAGAATGGATTGGAATGGAGTGAAGGAGAATGGAGAAGTGTGAAATGGAATAGAGTGGAGTGGTACAGAACAGAACGGAATGGAATGGACTGGAGTGGAGTGGAGTGAATTTGAGTGGAGTGGATTGGAGTGCAGGGGAATTGAATGGAATGAAATGGAGTTGAGTGGAATGGAGTGGAGTGGAATTAAGTGGAATAGAGTGATATGCAGAGGAATGGAGTGGAATGGAATGAAGTGGAATGGAGTGAAGTGGAATGGAAAGGAGTGGAATGGAATGGAACAGAATGGAACAGAATCGAAAGAAACACAGTAGAGTGGCGTGAAGTAGAGTGGAGTGGATAGGAGTGCACTGGAATGGAATGGAATGGAACGGAATGCAATGGAGTGGACTGGAGTGCAATGGAATGGAGTGGAGTGGAGTGGGGTGGATTGCAGTTGAATGGAATGGAGTGGAATGGAATGGGATGGATTGGAATGGAATGGAATGGTGAAATAAAATGTGAGCTAAGATTATGCCACTGCACTCCAGTCTGGTTGAAATAGTGAGATCCAGTTCAAATAACGGAATGGAAAGGAATGGAGTAGAAGGGAATGAAATGGAGTGGAGTGGAATGGGGTGGAGTGGAACGGAAAGGAGAGGAATGGAATGGAAAAGAAGGGAATGGAATGGAACGGAGTTGAGTGGAGTGGAGTGAATTTGAGTGGAGTGGATCGGTGTGCAGTGGAATGAAATGGAATGGAATGGAGTGGAGTGCAGTGGAGTGGAGTGGAATGGAGTGGAATGGAATGGAATGGAGTGGAGTGGAATGGAATGTAGAGGAATGCCATGGGTTGGAATGGATTGGTGAAAGGAAATGTGAGCTAAGTTTGGGCTACTGCACACCTCTCTAGGTGACAGAGGGAGATCCCATCAAAATAAAGGAATGGAATGGAATAGAATGGAATGAAATGGAGTGGAGTTGATTGGCGAAGAGTGAAATGGCATGGAGTGTAATGGTACAGAATGGATCGGAAAGGAATGGAATGGAGTGGAGTGGAGTGAATTTGAGTGGAGTGGATTGGAGTGCATGGGAATTGAATGGAATGGAATGGAGTTCATTGGAGTGGAGTGGAATGAAGTGGAATGGAGTGAAAGGCAAAGGAATGGATAGGAATGCAATGGAGTGGAGTGGAATGGATTGGAATGAACTGGAGTGGAATGGAATGGAACGGAATGGAGAAGAGTGGAGCCGAGTTGAATGGAGTGCATCAGAGTTCAATGGAATGGAAGGGAATGCAATTGAATGGAATGGGATGGAATGGGATGGAATGGAATGGAATGGGATGGAATGGAATGGAATGGAATGTGTAATTAAATGGGAGCTAAGATTGGGCCACTGCACTCCTGTCTGTGTGACAGAGTGAGAACACGTCGAAATAAAGAAATGGAATGGAATGGAGTGGAATGGAATGGAATAGTATGAATTGGAATGGAATGGAATGAAATTTAATGGAATGAAATGGAATGGAATAGAATGCAATGGAATGGAAAGGAATGGAATAGAGAGGAATGGAATGGAATGGAATAGATTGGAGTGGAGTGGAGGGGAACGGATTGAAGTGGATAGGAGTGCAGTGGATTTAAGTGGAATGGAATGGAGTGGAGGGGATCAGAATTGAACGGAAAGGAATGAAATGGGATGAAGCAGAATAGAACAGAGTGGAGTGGAGTGGAGTGGACTTCAGTGCAGTGGATCGGAATGCAATGAAATGGAATGGAATGCAATAGAATGTAATAGAATGAAACGGAATGGAATGTAATGGAATGCAATGGAATGGTTAATGGATTGTGAGCTAAGATTGGGCTACGGCACTCCTGTCTGGGCGACACAGAGACATTCAGTCGACATAAAGGAATGGAATGGAATGGAGTAGAATGGAATGGAATGGATTGGAGTGGAATGGAATGCAGTGGAATGGAGGGGAGTGGAGTTGATTGGATTCAAATGGAAACGTGTGGAGTGAAATGGATTGGAATGGAATATCAAGAAAGGAGTAGAAGGGAAAGGAATGGCTTGGAGTGTTTAGAGTGGAGTGGAATGGGGTGGAGTGGAATGCAGTGGAGTGGAATGGAATGGAATGTAGTGAAATCGAATGGAGTGTAAGGGAGTGGAATTGACTGTAGTGGAGTGGAGAGGAGTGGAGTGGATCAGAGTGCAGTGGAATGGAATGGAATGTAGTGGAATGGAATGGAATGGAGTGGAATGGAATGGAATGGAATGGAAAGGAATGGGTTGTAATGGTGAAATGAAAAGTGAGCTAAGACTGTGTCACTGCACTTCAGTCCGATGACAAAGTGAGATCCAATCGAAATAAAGAAATGGAATGGAACAGAGTTGCCTATTATGGAATGGAGTGGAGTGTAATTGAATGGAATGGAGTGGAATGGAGTGGAGTGGACTGGAATGGAGTAGAGTGGAATGGAGTGGAATGGAGGTTAATGGAATGGAAAGGAATGGAGAGAATTTGAATGGAATGGATTAAAAAGGAGTGAAGTGGAGTGGAGCGGAATGGAGTGGATTGGAGTCTTTTGGAGTTGAATAGAATGGAATGGAATAGAATCAAGGGGAGTGGAATGGAGTTGAGTGGAACAGGAAGAAAAGGAGTGGAATGCAGTGGAGTCGAGGGGAAAGGAGTTGAATTGAATGAAATGGAGTGGAGTGGAATAGAGAGAGGTGGAATAGAAAGGAGTGGAATGGAATGGAATGGAACAGAATGGAATAGAATGGAACGGAATGGAAAGAAATGCACAGGAGTGGCGTGGAGTTGAGTGGAGTTGGCAGAAGTGCAGTGGAATGAAATGGAATGGAACAGAATGCAATGGAGTGGACAGGAGTGGAAAGGAATGGAGTGGAAAGGAATGGAATGGAATGGTGAAATGAAATGTGAGCTAAGATTGTGCCACTGCACTCCAGTCTGGTTGAAAGAGTGAGATGCAGTTGAAATAAAGGAATGGAAAGAAACGGAGTAGACTGGAATGGAATGGAGTTGAGTGGAATGGAGTGGAGTGGAATGGAATGGAGAGGAACGGAATGGAAAGGAAGGGAACAGAACGGAACGGAGTTGAGTGGAGTGGAGTGAAGTTGAGTGGAATGGATGAGAGTACAGTGGAATGAAATGGAATGGAATGGAGTGGAGTGGAGTACAGTGCAGTGGAATGGAGTGGAATTGAATGGAATGGAGTGCAGTGTAGTGGAGTGGAATGGAATGGAGTGGAATGCAATGGGATGGAACAGATTGATGAAATGAAATGTGAGCTAAGATTGGGCTACTGCACTCCTGTCTGGGTGACAGAGTGAGATCCCATCAAAATAAAGGAATGGAATCAAATAGAATGGTAAGGCATAGAGTGGAGTGGATTGGAGAAGCGTGAAGTGGAATGGAGTGGAATGGTATGGAGCACAGCGGAATGGAATGGAATGGAGTGGAGTAGAGTGAATTTGAGTGGAGTGGATTGGAGTGCAGGGGAATTGAATGGAAAGGAATGGAGTGGAGTGCAGAGGAGTGGAGTGGAGTGGAAAGAAGTGGAATGGAGTGAAATGCAAAGGAATGGAGAAGAATGGAATGGAGTGGAGTGTAATGGAATGCAATGGATTGGAGTGGAATGGAACAGAAAGGAATGGAATGGAGAGGAATGGAGAAGAGTGGAGTGGAGTTGAATGGAGTGCATCAGACTGCAATGGAATGGAAGGGAACGCAATAGAATGGAATGGAATGGAAGGGAATGCAATAGAATGAAATGGAATGGAATGGAATGGAATGGAATGGAATGGAATGGTTAATTAAATGTGAGCTAAGATTGGGTCACTGCACTCCTGTCTGGGTGGAATGGAATGGAGTAGAATGTAATGTAATGGTCTGCATTGGAATGGAATGGAATGGAATGGAATGAAAAGGAATAGAATGGAGTGAAGTGGAGGGGAATGGTGTGAAGTGGATAGGAGTGGAGTGGAATGAAGTGGAATGGAATGGAGTGGAGTGGAGCAGAATTGAATGGAACGAAATGGAACAGGATGGAATGGAATAGAATGGAGTAGATGAGAGTGGAGAGGAGCTCTGTGCAGTGGTTCAGAGTGCACTGGAATGCAGTGGAATGGAATGGAATGCAATGGAATGAAATGGAATAGAATGGAATGTTATGCAATGGAATGGTTAATAAAATGTGAGCTAAGATTGGGCTACAGCACTCCAGTCTGGGTGACACTTGAGACTCAGACGAAATAAAGGAATGAAATGGAATGGATTGGAGTGGAATGGAAAGCAGTGGAATGGAGTGTAGTGCAGTTGAATGGAGTAGAGTGGAATCAAGTGGGGTGGAATGAAGTGGAATGGAGTGAAATGGAATGGAATGTAGTGGAATCAAATGGAACGAAGTGTAATGGAATGGAGTGGAGAGGAATGGAATGGAATGTATCGGAACGGAATGGAACCGAAACGAAGGGTGTGAAGTAGAGTGAAGTGGATTGGAGTTGAGTGGAGTGCATTGGAGTGCAGTGGAAAGGAATGGAATGGAACACCATGGAATGGAATGGAATGCCATGGAATGGAATGGAATGGAATGGAATGGAATGGAATGGAATGCTGAAAGAAATGTCAGCTAAGATTGTGCCACTGCACTCCAGTCTGGGTGACACAGTGAGAACCATTCAAAATAAAGGAATGGAATGACATGGAGTAGAATGCATTAGAATGGTGTGGACTGGAACGGAACGGAATGGAACAGAGTGTAGTGCAGTGTAGTGGAGTGGAACTGAGCGGAGTGGATTGGAGTGCAGTGGAATGGAAAGGAATGGAATGGAATGAAACGAATGGAGAGGAGTGGAATGGAATGGAGAGGTATAGAGTGGAATGGAATGGAATGTAGTGGAATGGGACGGAATGGTATGGAAAGGAAAGGAATGGAATGGAATGGAATGGTATGGAATGGAACGGAATGGAATGGTGAAATGAAATATGAGCTAAGTTGGTGCCACTGCACTCCAGTCTGGGTGATAATGTGAGAGTGTCAAAATAAAGGAATAGAAAGGAATGCAGTAGAATGGAATAAAATGAAGAGGAGTGGAATGGAGTGGAGTGAAATGGAATGCAGTGGACTGGAATGAAACGGAATGGAACGGAATGGATCGGAGTGGAGTGGAGTGAAATTGAGTGGAGTGGAACAGCATGCAGTGGAATGGAATGGAATGGAATGGAATGGAGTGGAGTGGAGTGAGTGGCTTGGAGTGGAGTAGAGTGGAATGGAGTGGAATGGAATGGAGTGGAGTGGAATGGAATGGAACAGAATGGAAAGGAATGGAATGAAATGGATTAGAAAGGAACAAAAAGGAACGTAGTGGAGTGGAGTGGAGTGTGGTTGATTGGAGTGGATAGGAGTGCAGTAGAGTGTGATGGAATGAAATGGAATGTAATGGAAAGGAATGGTTAAAGAAATGTGAGGTAAGATTGAGCTACTGCTCCTTAGTCTTGGAGACAGAGTGAGATCAAATCGAAATAAAGAAATGGAATAGAGTAAAGTAGAATGGAAAGGAAACGAATGGAGTGGATTGGAATGCAGTGGAATAGAGTAGAGTGGAGTTGAACGGAGTGGAGTGGAATATACTGGAGTGGAATGGAGTGGAATGGAGGGGAATGGAAAGTCATTGAATGGAGGGGAAATAATGGAAAGGAGTGGAGTGGAGTATAATAGAGTGGAGCGGAATGGAATAGAGTGGAAAGGAGGGGAATGGAATGGAATGTAGTGTAATTGAATGGAGTGGAGTAGAATGGAAAGCAGTGGATTGGAGTGGAGTGCAGTGGAGTTGAGTGGAGTGGATCAAAGTGCAGTGGAGTGGAATGGAATGGAATGGAGTGTAGTGGAATGGAATGGAATGGAATGGAGGGTAATGGAATTGAATGGAGTGGTTTGGAGAGGATTGTAGTGCACTGGAATGGAGTGGAGTGGAATGGAGTGGAATGGAATGGAAGCTAATGGAATAGAATGGAGTGGAATGGAATGGAATTGAGGGGAATGGAATGCAGTGGAGTGGACTGCAGTGGAGTGGACTAGTGTGGAATGGAGTGGAATGGAGTGAAATGGAGTCAAGTGGAATGGAAGGGAGAGGAATGGAATAGAGTGGAATGCAATGGAATAGAAAGGAACGGAATGAAACGGAGTGGAGTGGAGTTGAGTGGAGTGGGTCAGACTGCATTGGAATGGAATAGAATGGAGTGGTTTTGACTGGAATGGAGCGAATTGGGGCGGAAAGGAGTGGACTGGTTTGGAATGGAATAGAGTGGAATGGAATGAAGTGGAGTGGAGTGGAATGGCGTGGAGCAGAGTGGAGTGGAATGGAATGCACTAGAATGCAGTGGAATGCAATGGTGTGGAATACAATGGAATGGAATGGAAAGGGGTGATGTGTAAAGGAAAGGAATGGAATGGAATGGAACGGAACAGAACGGAATGGAGTGAAGTGGATATGAGAGCACTTGGTCAGAGTGGAGTGGAGTAGACTGGAGTGGATTAGAGTGGAGTGGAGTGGAATGAAGTGAAATGGAGTGAAACGAAATGGAGTGGAATGGAGTGGAGTGGAATTTAATGGAGTGGAAAGGAATGGAAAGGAACAGAATGGAATGGAATGGAATGCAGTGAAGAGGAGTGAATTTGAGTTGGGTCGATCGCAGTGCAGTGGAATGGAAAGGAGAGAAGTGGAGTGGAGAGAAGTGGAGTGGAATGGAGTGGATTGTAGTGGAAAGGAGTGGAGTGGAAAGGAGTTAAATGGAGTGGAATGGAATGGAATGGAATTGAGTGGAATGGAATAGAATGGAGTGGAAAGGACAGGAATGGATTGGAATGCAAAGGAACGGAACGGAGTGGCGTGGAGTGAACTTGAGGGTAGTGGCTCAGAGTGCAGTGGAAAGGAATGGAATGGAATGGAATGGAATGGAATGGAATGGAATGGAATGGAATGGAATGGAATGGAATGGAATGGCAAGGAATGAAATAGTGAATGGAACGTCACTTAAGATTGGGCCAGTGCACACCAGTCTGGCAGACACAGTGAGATCCAGTCAAAATAACGGAATGAAATGTCATAGAGTAGAGCGGAATGGAATGGTGTGGACTGGAATGGAACGGAAAGGAATGGAGTATAGTGGAGTGGAGTGGAATGGAGTTGAGTGGAGTGGATCAAAGTGCAGTGGAAAGGAAAGGAGTGGAATGGAATGAAAGGAGTGGAGTGGATTGGAGTTGAGTGGAGTGGAACAGAGTGGGGAGGAAAAAAGGGAGTGGAATGGAATGGAGTGGCATGGAGTGCAATATAAGTGAACTTAGTGGAATCGAATGGAATGGAGTTTAATGGAATGGAGTGGATTGCAGTGGGGTGGACTGGAGTTGAATGAAGTGGATTGGAGTGCAGTGGAATGGAATGGAATGGAATGGAATGGAGTGGAATCGAATGAAATAGATTGGAAAGGAATGAATGGAAATGGAATGGAATGGAGAGGAATGGAGGAGTGGAAAGGATTGCAGAAGAGTGGAATTGAGTGGAGTGGAATGGAGTGCAGAGGAGAGCAATGTAATGGAATGGAATTGAGAGGAATGGAATGGAATGGAGTTGAATGGAGTGGAATGGAATGAAGTGGAGAGGAGTAGAGTGGAATGGAGTGGAATAGAATGAAATGGAGTCAAGTGGAATGCAGTGGAATTGAATGGAATAGAGTGGAATGGAATAGAACAGAAAGGAATGGAAGGGAACAGAGTGGAATGGAGTGGAGTGGAGTGGAGTGGAGTTCAGTGGAGTGGATCAGAATGCAGTGTAATGGAATGGAATGAAATGTAGTGGAATGCAATGAAATGGAATGGAATGGAATAGAGTGGATTGGACTGGAATGGAGTGGCGTAGAGTGGAATGAAATGAACGGGAGTGGAATGGCATGGATTGGAGTGGAATGAAGTTTAGTGGAGTGAAATGGAGTGGAGTGGAGCAGACTGGAGTGGAATGGAATGCATTGGATTGGAGAGGAATGGAATGGTGTGGAATGGAATGGAATAGAATGGAATGGAATGGTGTGGAATGAAAAGGAATGGATTGGAATGGAACAGAAAGGTGTTTAATGGATTTGAGAGGACTGGATCACAGTGGAGTGGAGTGGACTGTTTTAGAGTGGAGTGGAGTGGAATGTATTGGAATGGAGTGAAATTGAGTGGGGTGGATTGGAGTGGAGTGGAATGGAATGGAGTGGAATGGAACAGTATGGAACAGAACCAAATGGAATAGAATGGAGTGGAGTGGAGTGAATTTCAGTGGAGTGGATCGGAGTGCACTGGAATGGAATGGAATGCAATGGAATGGAATGGAAGGGAAGGGAATGTAATGCAATGGTGGGGAAGGGAACGGAGTTGAGTTGGGTGAAATGGAGTGGAGTCAGGTAGAATAGAGTGGAATTGTTTGGAATGCAATGGAATGGAATGGAATGGAATGGAATGGAATGGAACGGAACGGAATGGTGAAATGAAATGTGAGCGAAGATTGTGCCAGTCAACACCAGTAATTTTGACATAGTGATATACAGTCGAAATAAAGCAAATGAATTGAATGGAATGGAATGGCGTGGACTGGAATGGAATGGATAGTAATGGAGTGGACTGGAATGGAAAGGAGGGGAGTGGACTGGAGTGGAGTGGAGTGGAGTAGAGTGGAATAGAGAGAAATTGAATGGAATGGAAAGGAATGGAATGGAGTGGAATGGAAAGGAATGGAGTGGAATGGAGTGGATTGGAGTGGAACGGAGTGGATTGGAATGGAGTGCAGTGGAATGGAGTGGAATGGATTGGAAGGGAATGGAGTGGATTGAAATGGAATGGAGTGGAGTGGAGTGGAATGGAGTGTAATGGAATGGAGTGTAATGGAGTAGAATGGAATGGAGAGGAACGGTGCAGAATGGAATGGAACGGAATGGAGTGGAATGGAATGGAATGGTTTGGAACTCAACTGAGTGGACTAGAATGGAGTGGAGTGGAATGGAAAGGAATGGAAAGGAATGATACGGAACAGAACGAAAAGGAGTGGAGTGGAGTCGAGTGGCATGGAGTTGAGTCGAGTGGATCGGAGTGCAGTGGAAGGGAATGGAATGGGATAAAATGGAATGAAATGGAATGGAATGTAGTGGAGAGGAGTGTAGTAGAATGGAAATGAATGGAATGGAATGGAAATGAATGGAATGGAATGGAATGGAATGGAACGGAATGGAATGGAACAGAGTGAAGTAGAGTGGAGAGTATTTGAGTGGAGTGAATGGGAGTACAGTATAATGGAATGCAGTGAACTGGAGTGCAATGAAATGGAATTGAGAGGAGTGGAGTGCCGTAGAGTTGAGTGGAATGGAGTGGAATGGAATGGAATGGAGTGGAGTGGAATGAAACGGAGTGGAGTGGAGTGAAGTTTAGGGGAGTGGAATGCAATGGAATGGAATAAAAAGGAATGAAATGGAGTGGAGTGGAGTGGAGTGAAATAGATTTTAGTGGAGTGGAGGGGAATGTAGTGGATTTGCGGGTGTGGAGACGAGTGGAGTGAAGATGAGTGGAGTGGATCGGAGTGCAGTTGCATGGAATGTAATGCAATGGAGTAGAGTGGGGTGGATAGGAATGGAATTGAGTGGATTGGAATGGAGTGGATTAGAATGGAATGGACAAGAATGGAAAAGAAAGGAATGGAATGGAGAAGAATGGCATGGAACAGAAAGCAGAGGAGTGGAGTGGAGTGCCTCAGAATGCAGTGGAATAGAATGGAATTCAACGGAATTGTATGGAACGGAAAGGAAAGGAATGGAATGGAATGGAATGGAATGGAATGGAATGGCATGGGGAATCAAGTGTGTGTTAAGATAGGGCCACTGCACACCATTCTGAGTGACAGAGTGAGATCCAATAGAAATAAAGGAATGCAAAGGAATGGAGAAGAATGGAATGGAATCGCATGGAGTGGAATGGAAGGGAACGGAAAGGAAAGCAATGGAGTGGAATGGTGTAGAGTGGAGTGGAGTTGAGTGGAGTGGCTCGGAGTGCGGTGAAATGGAATGGAATGGAATGGATTGTAGTGGAGTGGAGTGGAATGAAATGTAGTGGAGTGGAGTGGAATGGAATGGAGTGGAGTGGATTGGAGAGGAATGAAATAGAATGAAATGGATTGGAATGGAATGGAATGGTGAAATGAAACGTGAGCTAAGATTGTCCCACTGCACTACAGTCTGGATGACAGAGTGAGATCCAGTCGATATAAAAGAATGGAATGGAATGGAGTATAATGGAATGGAATGGAATGGAATGGAGTGGAGTGTAATACAGTAGAGTGGGATGGAGTTGCATAGAATGGAACTGAATGGAACAAAACGGATTGGAATGGAGTGGAGTGGAGTGGAATGAATTTGATTGGACTGGATTGGAGTGCAGGGGAATGGAATGGAATGGAATCGATTGGAGTGGTCAGGAGTAGAGTAGGGTGGAATGAAGTGGAATGGAGTGAAATGAAGTGGAAAGGAGTGGAATGGAGTGGAATTGAATGGAGTGCAGTGGAGTGGAATGGAATGGAATGGAGTGGAATTGAATGGAACGGAGTGAAATGGAACAGAGTGGAATGAAGTGTAGAAGAGTGGATTGGAGTTCAATGGAGTGGAATGGAGTGCAGTTGAATGGCAGAGAGTTCAATGGAATGGAATGGAACGGAATGGAATGGTTAATGAAGTGTGAGCTAAGGTTCTGCCTCTGCACTCCTGTCTGGGTGAGAGTGCTAGATCCTGCCAAAATGAATGAATGGAAGGGAAAGGAGTAGAATGGAATGAAACGGTGTGCATTGGTTTGGAAGGGTATGGAATGGAATGGAATGGAAGAGAAGGGAATGGAATGTAGTGGAGTGGAGTGATGGTTAATGGAGTGAAGTGGAAAACAGGGGTGTGGAATGAAATGGAATGGAATGGAATGGAGTGGAGTGGAGTGGAATGGAACATAATGGAATGCTTTGGAAGGGAACGGAATAGTACAGAGTAGAGTGGAGTTCAGTGGAGTGGATTGGAATTCAGAGAAATGGAATGGACTGCAATGGAATGGAATGGAGTGCAATGGAATGGTTAATGAAATGTGAGCTGAGATGGGGCCACAGCACTCTAGTCTGTGTAACAGAGTGAGATTCAGTCGAAATAAAGATACAGAATGGAATGGAGTGTAGTGGAATGGAATGCACTGGAATGAAGTGTAGTGCAGTTGAATGGAGTCGAGTGGTATCGAGTGGAGTGGAATGAAGTGGAAGGGAGTGGAATGGAATGCCATGGAAAGGAGAGGAATGGAAAGGAATGGCGTGGAGTTTAGTGGAGAGAAGTGGAATGGAGTGGAGTTAAATTCAGTGGAGTGGAATTGATAGGAATGGAATGGACTGTAGTGGAATGGAATGGAGTGGAATGGAATGGAATGGAATGGAATGGAATGGAATGGAGCGAAGTTGAGTGGAGTGGATCAGAGTGCAGTGAAATGGAATGGATTGTAGTGGAATGGAATGGAATGCAATGGAATGCAATGGAATGGAATGAAAAGGTGAAATGAAATGTGAGCTAAGATTGTGCCACTGCAATTAACTCTGCTGACCAAGAGAGATCCAGTCGAAATAAAGGAATGGAAAGGAATGGAATTTCATGGAATACAATGCAGTGGAGAGGAATGGAATGTATTAGAATTGATTGGAGTGTAGTGGCATGGAGTGGAATGTAGTGGAATGGAATGGAAAGGAGTGGAATGGAATGGATTAGATTGGTATGGAGTGGAGTGGAGTGGAACGGAGTGGAGTGGAATGTAATGGAAAGAGTGGAATGCAATGGAATGGAATGGAGTGGAATGAAATGGAATGGAGTGGAATGGAATGGAAAGGAAAAGAACAAAAAAGAACGTAGGGAAGTGTTGAGGAGTGAAGTTGAGTGGAGTTGATGGGTGGCAGTGGAATGAAATGGAATGGAATGGAGTGGAGTGGAGTGGAGAAGAGTGGAGTGGAGTGGAGTGGTACGGAATGGAATGGAGTGGAATGGAAAGGCATGGATTGGAATGGAGTGGAGTCGAGAGGAATGGAAAGGAGTGGAGTGGAATGGAGAGCAATGGAGTGGAATGGAATGGAATTGAATTAAGTGGAATGGAATAGAATGGAGTGGAATGGAGTAGAATGGAATGGAACAGAACAGAATGGAATGGAGTGGATTGGAATGGAGTTGAGGGGAGTGGATCAGAGTGCAGTGGAATGGAATGGAATGCAATGCAATGGAATGGAATGGAATGTATTGGAATGAAATGATAAATGAAATGTGAAATAAGATTGGCCACTGCACTCCAGTCTGGGTGTCACAGTGAGATCCAGTCTAAATAAAGGAATGGAATGGCATGGAGTAGAATTGAATGGAATGCTGTGGAGTGGAATAAAATATAATAGAACGGAATGTAGTGGAGTGAAGTGAAGTGAAGTGGACTTGAATGCATTGGATTGGAGTGCATTGAAATGGAAAGGAATGGAATGCATTGAAATGAGTGGAGTAGAGTGGAATGGAGGGGAGTGGAGTGGAGGGGAGTGGAATGGAATGGTGTGGAATGGAATGGCTTGGAATTGTGAAATGAAATATGAGCTAAGTTGGTGCCACTGCACTCCAGTCTGTGTGACAGTGTGAGAATCATTCGAAATAAAGGAATGGAATGGAATGCATTAGAATAGAAGGGAATGGAGTGGAGTGGAATGGAGTGGAGTGCAATTGAATGCAGTGGACTGCATGGGATGGAACGGAATGGAACCGATCAGAGTGGAGTGCTGTGAAGTTGAATTGAGTGGATCGGATGGCAGTGGAATAGAATGGAATGGAATGCAATGGAATGGAAAGGAATGGAATGGAATGGAAAGGAATGGAATGGAATGGAATGGAGTGGCGTGGAGTGGAGCAGAATGGAGTAGAATGGAACGGAGTGGAGTGGAATGGAATGGAATAGTACGGAATGGAATGGAATGGAAAGGAATAGAATGGAACAGAACAGAAAGGAATGGAGTGGAGTGAAGGGGAGTTGAGTGGAGTGGATCGGAATCCAGTGGAATAGAATAGAATGGAATGGAATGAAATGGAACGGAACGGAACGGAATGGAATGGAATGGAATGGAATGGAATGGAATGGAATGGAATGGAATGGAATGGAGTGGAATGGAATGGGAAATGAAATGTGAGCTACAGTTGGGCCACTGCACTTTAGAATTGATGACAGAGTGAGATCCAGTCAAAATAAAGGAATGGAATGGAATGGAGTGGAGTGGAATGGAAATCAGTGGAATGGAGAGGAATGGAGTTGAATGGAGTGGAATGGAATCGAGTGGAGTGGAATGGAGTGGAATGGAATGTGATGCAATAGAGTGGAATGGAAAGGAATGCAATGGAGTACAGTGGAATGGAGTGGAGTGCAATGAAATGGAGTGGAAAGGAGTGGAATGGAATGGAATATGGTGGAATCAAATGGAATGGAGTCAAAAGGAATGGATTGGAGTGGAGTAGATTGGAGTGCAATGGAGTGGAATGAAGGGAAATTGAGTGGAGTGGAATGGATTGGGGTCGAATGGAATGGAACGGAATAGAATCAAAAGGATGGAGTGGAGTAGAGTGAAGTGCAGTGGACTTGAGTGGAGTGGATGGGAGTGCAGTGGAATGGAATGGAATGGAACAGAACAGAATAGGGAGCAGTGGAGTGGAGTGGAATGGAATGGAATGGAATGGAATGGAATGGAATGGAATGGAATGGAATGGAATAAATGGATTGGAATAGTTTGTTGAAATGAAATGAGAGCTAAGATTGTGCCACAGCACTTCAGTCTGGTGACAAAGTCAGATCCATTCAAAATAAAGGAATGGAATGGAATGTAGAAGCATGGAATAAAATGCAGTGGAGTGGGATGGAATGGAGTGGAACGCAGTCGAGTGGAGTGGAATGGAGTGGAATGTAATGGAATGGAGTGGAGTGGAGTGGAAAGTAATGGAAAGCATTGAAATGGAGTTGAGAGGAGTAGAGTTGGAGTGGAGTGGAATGGAGTTGAAGGGAGTGGAAGGGAGGGGTAGAGAGTGGAATGGAATGCATTGGAATTGGATACAATGGAGTGGAGTGGAATGGAGAGGAGAGGAATGCAGTCGAGTGGGGTGGAATGGATAGGAAAGGAGTGGTATACCGTGGAATGGAGTGGAATGGAGTTCAATGGAGTGAAACGGAGTGGAGTGGAATGGAGTGCAGTGGAATGCAAATACGTGGAATGGAATGCAAAGGAATATAATGGAAAGGAAGAGAATGAAATGGATTGGAGTGGTGTGGAGTTGACTGAAGTGCAACGTAGTGCAGTGGAATACAATGGAATGGAAAGGAAAGCAATGGAGTGAAGTGGAGTGGAATGGAATTGAGTAGAGTGGAGTGGAATGTATTGGAGTTTAAGAAAATGGTGTGGAATGGAACAGAATGGAATGGAATGGAATGGTGAGATGAAATGTGAGCTAAGATTGTGTGACTGCATTGAATTCAGGATGAAAGAGTGAGATGAAGTCAAATTAAAGGAATGGAATGGAACGCAGTACAATGCAATGGAATAGAACGGAGTCGAATGGAGTGGAGTGGAATGGAATGGATTGGAATGGAATGGAAAGGAATGGAAGGGAATGGAATTCAAAACAGTGGATGCAGTGAAGTTGAGTGGAGTGGATCACAGTGCAGTGGAATGGAATGGAATGGAATGGAATGGAATGGAATGGAATGGAATGCTGAAAGGAAATGTGAGCTAATATTGTGTCATGCACCCCAGCCTGAGCTGAGATTGTGCCACTGTACTCCATCCTGTGTGACAGAGTGCGATGTCTTTGAAAGAAAGCAATGGAATGGAAAGGAGTGAAATGTAATGGAATGGATTGGAGAGGAGTGCAGTGGAATGGAGTAGAGTAGAATGGAGAGTAGTAGAATGGAGTGAAATGGGACGGAATGGAATGGAATGTAGTGGTGTGGAGTTTAGTGGAATGGAGTACTATGTACTGGAATGTAATTGAATTGAATGTCATGGAGTGGAGTGGAGAGGAGAGGAGTGGATTGGAATGCAATGGAATGGAATGGAATGGAATGGAGTGGAATGAAGTGGAGTGGAGTAGAGTGGAATGGAGTGGAATGGAACGGAATGGAATGAAGTGGAGTGGAGTGGAGTGGAGTAGAATGGAATGCAATGGAATGGAATGGTGAAATGAAATGTGAGCTGATACAGTGCCATTGCACTCCAGCCTGAGCTGACTGTCTGCCACTGCATTCCAGCCTGTGTGACAGAGTGAGATGCTGTCGAAAGAAGTAAATGGCATGTTATGGAGTTAAATGGAATGGAATGGAATGGAGTGTAGTGGAGAGGAGTGGAGGGGTGTGGAATGGAGTACAGTAGAGTGGAGAGTAGTGGAATGGAGTGGAATGGGATGGAATGGAATGCAATGTAGCGGAGTGGAGTGTAGTGGAATGGAGTACCATGGACTGGAATGTAATGGAATAGAATGGCATTGAGTGGAGTGGAGAGGAGTGGAGTGGGTTAGAATTTATAGGAATGGAATGGAATTTAATGGAAGGGAATCGAATGGAGTGTAGTGGAGTGGAATAGAATGGGGTGGAATGCAGTGGAGTGGAGATAAACAGAGAGGAGTAGAGTGGACTGGAATGGAAAGGAATGTAAAGAATTGGAATGGATTGGAATAGAGTGGAGTGGAATGGAGTGGAATTGAATGAGAGGATTTGAGTGAAGTGCAGTGGAATGGATTGGGGTGGAATCGAATGGGATGGAATGGAAAGAAGTGGAGTGGAGTTGAGTAGAATGAAGTGGAATGGAATGGGATGGAGTAGAGAGGAGTAGAATGGAGGGGAGTGGAGTGAAATGGAGTGAAGTGGTCTGAAATGGAGTGGAGTTTAAAAGAATAGAATGGAGGGGAATGGAATGGAAGGCTATGGTGAAATGAAATATAAGCTGATATTCTTCCACTGCACCCCAATTTGTGTGACAGAGTGACATAATTTCAAAAGAAAGGAATGGAAGGGAATGGAAGGGAATGGAATGGAGTGGAGTGGAGAGGACAGGATTGGACTAGAGTGGAGTGGAATGGAGGGGAATGGAGTGGAATAGAATGGAATGGAGTGGAATGGAAGGGAGTGGAGTGGAGTGGAGAGCAGTGGAGTCGAGTGGATAGCATTGGAGTTGAATGGAGTGGAGAGGAATGGAATAGAATGGAATGGAATGGAATGTAGTAGAGTGGAGAGGAAAGGAATGGAGTGGAGAGGAATGGAATGGAATGGAACAGAAAGGAGTAAAATGGCATGGAATGGATTGGAATTTAATGGAATAGAATGGAATACAATGGAATGAAATGGAATGGAATGGAATGGAATGGAGTGGAGTGGAATGGAATGCAATGGAAGGGAATGCAATTGAATAGAGTGCAATGGAGTGGAGTGGAGTGGAATGGAAAGGTTTGGATTGGATTGGATGGGAATGGAATGGACTGAATTGGCGTGCAGTGGAATGGAATGGAATGGAGAGGATTGGGTTGGAATAGAACAGAGAGGAGTGGAGTGGAGTGGAATGCAGTGGAGTGGCATGGAATGAGGTGGAATGGAATGGAATGGAATGGAATGGAATGGAATGGAATGCAATGGTGAAATGATATGTGAGCTAAGATTGTGCCAGAGCACTACAGTCTGGGTGACAGTGTGATAACCAGTCGAAATAAAGGAATGGAAGGGACAAGAATAGAATGGAACGAACTGGAATGAAGTGGAGAGGAGAGCAGTGGAGTTGAATGGAGTGGATCGGAGTGCAGTGGAATGGAAGAGAATGCAATGGAATGTAATGCAATGGAATGGAATGGAATGGAATGGAATGGAATGGAATGGAATGGAATGGAATGGAATGGTTAATGAAATGTGAGCTAAGATTGGGCCACTGCACTCCAGTCTGGGTGTCAGAGTGAGGTCCTGTCAAAATGAAGAAATGGAATGGAATGGAGGGGAATGGAATGGAATGGAATGGAGTGGAATGGAATGGAACGGAGTGCATTGGTATGAAATGGAATGGAATGGAATGGAATGAAATGGAATGGAATGGAATGGAATGGAAAGGAATGGAATGGAATGGAATGGAATGGAATAGAATGGAGGGGAATGCAGTGAAGTGGAGTGTAATGGAATGCAGTGGAATGTGATAAAGTGGAATGGAATGGAATGGAATGAAATGGAAAGCAATGCAAAGCAATGGAATGGAATGGAATAGAACAGCATGGAGTGGAATGGAGAGGAATGGAGCTGAGTGGAGTGGATCGGAGAGCCGTGGAATGGAATGGCATGGAATGGAATAGAATGGAATGGAGTGGAATGGAATGCAATGGAAAGGAATGGAATGGAATGGAATGGAACGTAATGGAATGGAACACACCAGAACGGAGTGGAGTGGAGTGAAGTGGAGTGGAGTGGAGTAATTTGGAGTGGAGTTGAGTTGAATGGAATGGAATGCTATGAATGGAATGGAATGGAATGGAATGGAATGGAATGGAATGGAATGGAATGGAATGCAATGCAATGCAATGGAAAGGTGACATGAAATGTGAGAAAACAATGTGGGACTAGAATCCAGTCTGGGTGAGAGAGTGAGTTCCAGCCGAAATAAAGAATGGAATGGAATGGAGTAAAATCGAATGGAATGGAGTGGAGTGGAATGGAAAAGATTGGAATGGAGTGCAGTTAGGTGGAATGGAGTGGAGTGGAATGGACTGGAGAGGAATGGAGTGGAATGCAGAGGAATGGAATGAAATGGAATGGAGTGGAATAAAAGAGAATGGATTAGTATGCATTGGAGTGGAATGGAGTGGAGTGGAATGGAATGAAATTGAATGGAAGGGAATGGATTGGAATGGAACAGAATGAAATGGAGTGGAGTGGAGTAGAGTTAAGTGGAGTTCAGTGGAGTGGATCAGAATGCAGTGGAATGGAATGGAATGGAATGGAATGGAATGGAATGGAGTGGATTGGAGTGGAGTGGAAGGAAATGGAGTGGAATGGAATGGAATAGAATGGAAAGGAATACTGTGCAACAGAAAGGAACGGAGTGGAGTGGAGTGGGGTGGATCTGAGTGCAGTTTAATGGAATGAAATGTAAGGAAATGGAATGGAATGGAATGGAATTTAGTGGAGTGGAGTCGAAGAGAATGGAATTGAGTGGAATGCAGTGGAATGGAGTGGAGTGAAATGGCAAAGAATGGAATGGAAAGGAGCAGAGTGGAATGGAATGGAATGGAATGGAACGGAATGGCATGGAATGGAATGGAAGGGAATGGCATGGAATGGAATAGAATGGTATGGAATGGAATTGAATTGTGAATGAAATGTGAGGTGAGATAGGGCCACTACACTTCATTCTGAGTGACAGAGTGATACCCTGTCGTAATAAAGGAATAGAATGGAAAGGAGTAGAATGGAATGTAATAGAGTGGAGTGGAAGGGAATGGAAAGGAAATAATTGGAGTGGCGTGGAGGGGCGTGGAGTTGAGTGGAGTGGATGGGAGTTCAGTGGAATGGAATGGAAAGGAATGGAATGGAGTGGAGTGGAGTGGAGTGGAATGGAATGAAATGGAGGGTAGTGGAGTGGAGAGGAGTGCAGTGGAATGGAGTGGAGTGGAAAAGAATGGAATGGAAAGGAATGGAATGGAATGGAATGGAATGGAATGGAATGGAATGGAATGGAATGGAATAGAGTGGAATGGAATGGAGTGGAATGGATGGGAATGAAGTGAAGGGGAGAGGAGTGGAGTGGAATTAAGTGGAATGGAACAGAGTTCGGTGGAGTGGAATGGAACGGAATGGAACGGATTGGAATGGAAAGGAATAGAGTGGAGTGGAGTCAAGTAGAGTGGATCAGAGTGCAGTGGAATGGAATGCAATGCAATGGAATGGAATGGAATGGAATGAAATGGAATGGAATGGAATGAAATATTTTATAATCATCAATGAAATGTGAGCTAACATTGGGCCACAGCACTCCGGTTTGCGTGAAAGAGTGAGATTCAGTCGAAATAAAGGAATGGAATGGAATGGAGTAGAATGGAATGGAATGGAGTGTAGTGGAATTGAATACAGTGGAATGGAGTGTAGTTGAGTTGCATGGAGTCGAGTGGAACCTAGTGGAGTGGAATGGAATGTCATGGAATGGAGTGGAATGGAATGGAATCGCATGAAAAGGAGTAGAGTGGAGAGGAATGGAGTGGAGAGTAATGCAGTGGAGTTGATTGGTGTAGAATGGAATGGAATGTAGTGGAATCGAGAGGAATGGTATGGAAAGGAATGGATTGGAGTGGAGTGGAGTTGAGTGAAGTGGATCAAAGTGCAGTGGAATAGAATGGAATGGAATGGAATGAAATGGAATGGAGTGTGTGGAATGGAGTTTAATGGAGTGTTGTGGGGTGGAGTGGAGTGGAGTTCTGTGGAATGCAATGGAATGGAAATGAATGGAATGGAATGGAATGGACTGCAATGGAATTGAATGGAATGGCATGGAATGGAATGGGGAAATGAAATCTGAGCTAAGATTGTGCCACTGTACTCCAGGATTTTTGACAGAGTGAGATAGATTAGAAATAAAGCAATTGAACGGAATTCAGTAGAATGGAATGGAATGGAGTGGAGTGGAAAGGAATGGATTGTAATGCAATGGAGTGGACTGGAAAGGGGTGGAGGATAATGGAGTGGAGTGGAGTGGAATAGAGTGGAATGGAGTGGAATGGAATGGAATGGATTAGAATGGAATGGAATTGAGTTGGAATCGAGTGCATTGGGGTGGAATGGAGTGAAGCAGAATCGACTAGATTGGAATGGAGTGAATGGATTGGAATGGGAAGCAGTGGACTGGAATGGAGAGGATTGGAATGGAATGCAGTGGAGGGAAGAGGAGTGGAATCCTGTTGAGTGGAGTGGAATGAGGTGGAAAGGAATGGAAAGCAGTGGAATGGAAGATATAAGAACAGATTGGCATTGAAAGGAATGGAATGGAATGGAGTGAAGTGGAGTTCAGTGGAGTTGAGTGGAGTGGATCAGAGTGTAGTGGAATGGAATGGAATAGAATGGCATGTATTGCAGTGTAGTGTAGTGGAGTGGAGTGTAATTGATTGGAATGGAATGGAGTGAAGTGGAATGGAATGCACTGTAATGGAATGGAAGGGAATGGAACAGAATGGAATGGAATGGAGCAGAATGGAGTGGAGTGGAGTGGAGTGAAACTGAGTGGAGAAAATCAGAGTGCAGTGGAAAAGAATGGAAAGGAATGGAATGCAATTGAGTGGAGTGGAGTGGAATGGAGTGGAATGGAATAGATGGGAGTGGAATGGAGTGAAATAGAGTAGAATGGAATTGTGTAGAATCGTGCAGAATGGAATGGAATGGAGTAGAATGGAATGGAACGGATTGAAACAGAGTTGAGTGGGGTAAAGTGGAGTGGAGTGGAATGGAATGCAACGGAAAGGAATGACAGAGAATGGAGCAGAACAGAGTGGAGTGGATTACAGTGGACTTGAGTTGAGTGCAGTGGAACAGAGTGCAGTGGAATGGAATGGAGTGGACTGCAGTGGAATGAAATTGAATTGAGTGGAGTGGAGTGGAGTGCAGTGGAGAGGAGTGGAATGGAGTGGAATGGAATTGAGTGGAGTGGAATGAAACTGAATTGAGTGGAGAGGAGTGCAGTGGAGTGGAGTGGAATGGAGTGGAGTGGAATGAAATGGAAAGGAGTGGAGTGGAATGAAACTGAATTGAGTGGAGAGGAGTGGAATGGAGTGGAATGGAATGGAGTGGAGTGGAATGAAATGGAATGGAGTGGAGTGGAATGAAACTGAATTGAGTGGAGAGGAGTGCAGTGGAGTGGAGTGGAATGGAATGGAGTGGAATGAAATGGAATGGAGTGGAGTGGAATGAAACTGAATTGAGTGGAGAGGAGTGGAATGGAGTGGAATGGAATGGAGTGGAATGAAATGGAATGGAGAGGAGTGGAATGGAATTGAATTGAGTGGAGTGGAGTGAAGTGGAGTGGAGAGGAATGGAATGGAGTGGAATGGAATGGAGTGGGGTGGAATGAAATGGAGTGGAGTGGAGCGGAGTGGAGTGTAGTGGAACAGAATGGAATGGAGTGGAGTGGAGTGGAATGAAGTAGATTTTAGTGAAGTGAAGGGGAATGGAGTGGATTTGGGTGGAGTGGAGTCGAATGGAGTGAAATTGAGTTGAGTGGATCGCAGTGCAGTTGAATTAAATTGAATGGAATGGAGTGGAATGGAGTGGACTGCAATGGAGTGGAATGGAATGGAATGGAATGGAGTGAAGTGGAATGGAATGGAATGGAAAAGAACAGAATGAAATGGAGCAGAATGGAATGGAATGGTACAGACTGGAATGGTGTGGAGTGGAGTGAAGTGGATTGTTTCATAATGCAGTGAAATGGAATGGAATACAATGGTATGTTATGCAATGGAATGGAATTGTATGGAATGGTGAATGAAATGTGAGCTAAGATAAGACCACTACAATCCATTCTGAGTGACAAAGTGAGTTCCATTCTAAATAAAGGAATGGAGTGGAATAGAGTTCAGCAGAATGGAAGGAGTGGAATGGAAGGGAATGGAATGGAACGGAGTGGAGTGGCTTGCCGCGGAGAGGATTTGAGTGGACTTCAACAGACTGCAGTGTAATGGAATGGAATGGAATGGAATAGACTGGAGTGGAGTGGAGTGGAGTGGAATGTAATGGAGAGGAATGGACTGGAATGGAACGGAGTGGAACGCAATGGAATGGAATGGAATGGAATGGTGAAATGAAATGTGAGCTAGATTGTGCCACAGCACTCCATTCTGCGTGACAGTGTGAGATCCAGTAGAAATAAAGGAATGGAAGGGACCGGAATAGAATGGAATGGAAAAGAACAAAGTGGAGAGGAGAGAATTGGAGTTGAATGGAGTTGAGTGGAGTGCAGAGGAATGGAAGAGAATGCAATGGAATGGAATGGAATGGAATGGAATGGAATGGAATGGAATGGAATGGAATGGAATGGAATGGAGTGCAATGGAATGGAAGGCAAAGGAATGGATTGGAATGATTAATGAAATGTTAGTTACGATTTGGCCACTTTATATCCCGTCGAAGTAAAGGAATGGAATGGAACGGAGTAGAATGGAATGGAATGGAGTGCATTGGAATGGAATGGAATGGAATGGAATGGAATGGAATGGAGTGGAAAGGAGGGGAATTGAGTGAAGTGGAGAGGAATGGAGTGTAATGAAGTGGAATGTAATGAAGTAGAGTGGAGTGGACTGCAACGGAACGGAATGGAATGCAATGGAAATATCTAGAGTGGAGTGGAGTAGAGTGGAGTTCCGAAGAGTGGATCGGAGTGCAGTGGAATGGAATGAAATGGAATGGAATGGAATGGAATGGAATGGAAAGAAATGGTATGGTTAATGAAAAGTGAGCTAAGATTGGGCCACAACACTCCAGTCTGTGTGGGAGAGTGAGATTCAGTCCAAATAAAGGAATGAAATGGAATGGAGTAGAATGGAATGGAATGGAGTGGAGTGGAATGGTTAATGAAATGTGAGCTAAGATTGGACCACTGCATTCCTTTCTCGTTGTCAGAGTGAGATCCCATCAAAATAAAGGAATGGAATAGAATGCAGTAGAATGGAATGGAATGGAATGGATGTAGAATGGAGCAGAATGGAAAGGCATGGAATGCAGTGGAATGGAATGGAATGGAGTGAAATGGAGTGGAGTGGAATTGAGTGGACTGGAATGGAATGCAACTGAATGAAACGGAACAGAATGGCATAGAATGGAACAAAGTGGAGTGCAGGGGAGTGGACTGGAGTTTAGTGGAGAGCATCAGAGTGCAGTGGAATGCAATGCAAATGAAAGGAAAGGAATGGAATGGAGTGGAGTAGAATGGAGTGGAATGGAATGGAATGAAATGGAGTGGAGTGGAGTGGAATGGAATGGAGTGGCGTGGAATGGAATGGAAAGCAATGGAAAATAATTTAATGGAATGGAAGGGAATGGAATGGAATAGAATGGATTTGAATGCATAGGAATGGAATCGAATGGTGATAAGAAATGTGAGCTACGACTGTGCCACTGCACTCCAGTCTGGGTGACAGAAAGGTATCCAATCAAAATAACGGAATGAAATGGAAAGGACTGGAATGGAATGGAATGGAGTGGAGTGGAACGGAATGGAGTAAAATGGAGTGGAAACGAGTGGAATGGAGTGGAGTGGAATGGAGTAGAATGGAGTGGAATGGAATGGAATGGAATGGATTGGAATGGAATGGAGTGGAATGGAGTGGATTGGAGTGGAATGGAGATGAGTGGAATGGAGTGGAGTGCAATGGAGTGGAATGGAGTGGAGTGGAATGGAGTGGAATGGTGTGGAAAGAATGGAATGGAATGTAACGGAATGGAATGGAAGGGATTGGAATGGAATTGAGACAAGCGGAGAGGAGTGAAGTGGAGAGGAATGGAGAGGAATGGACAGAAATGGAGTGCAGTGGAATGGAGAGGGGTGGAATGGAATTGAGTGGAATAGAATGGAAGAGAACAGAATGGAATGGAATGGAATGGAGAGGAGTAGAGTTGAGAGGAGATGATCGGAGTGCAGTGGAATGGAATTGAATGGAATGTGGTGGAGTGGATTGGAGTAGAGTGGAGAGGAATGGAAAGGAAAGGAATGCAATGGAGTGGACTGGAGTGGAGTGGAGTTGAGTGCAATGGAGTGGAGTGGAGTGGAATAGAGTGGAATGGAATGGATTGGATTGCAATAGAATGGAGTGGAATGCAATGGAAGGGAATGGAACAGAATGGAATTGAATGCATCAAACTTTGTGGAGTGGAGTGCAGTGGTGTGGGTTTGAGTTGAGGGGATCCGAGAGCATTGGAATGGAATGGCGTGGAAAGGAGTGGAATTGAATGCAATGGTATGGAATGGAATGGATTGGAATGCAAAAAAAAAAAATGGAATCGAACGGTGAAAAGAAACGTGAGCTAAGATTGTGCCACTGTACTTTATTCTGGGTGACAGAGTGAGATCCAGTCAAAATAATGGAATGGAATGGAATGGAATGGAATGGAATGGAATGGAATGGAATGGAATGGAATGGAATGGAGTTGAATGGAATGGAATGGAGTGGATTGGAATAGAATGGAGTGCAACGGAATGGAGAGGATTGGAAAGGAGTGTAGTGGCATGGACTGGTGTGGAATAAAGTTGAATGAAGTGTAATGGAATGCAATGGAATGGAGTTTAATTGAATGGAATTGAGTAGAGGGGAGTGGAGTGGAATACAGTGGAATTCAGTGGAGTGGAATGGAGTGGAGTGGAGTGGAATGGAATGGAATGGAATGGAATGGAATGGAATGGAATTGAGTGGAATGGAAATGTATGGAGTGTAATAGAATGGAGTGGAGTGGAGTGGATGGTAGTGAAGTGGATTGGAATGGATTGAAGTGGAATGGAGTGAAAAGGAATGAAGTGGAGTGGAGTGGAGTGTAATAGAAAGGAGTGGAATGGAATGGAAAGGATTGGAACAGAACGGAAAGGAATGGAAAGGTGTAGAGTAGTGTGGAGAGGAGTAGAGTGGAGTGGAGTGGAGGGGAGTTTAGTGCACTTGAGTGGAATGGACTGGGGTGGAATGGAGTGGTGTAGGGTGGAATGGAGTGGAATGGAACCAAGTGGAATGGAATGAAGTGGAATGGAGAGGAACGGAATTCAATGGAATGGAGTGGAATCGATTTGAATGGAATTTAATGAAATGGAGTGGAATGGAATGGAATTGAGTGCAATGAAGTGGAGTAGAGTGGAATGTAGTGGAGTGAAATGGAAAAGAATGGAACGAAACGAAACGGAATACAATGGAGTGGAGAGGACGGGAGTGGAGTGGATTTGAATGGAGTGGATTGGAGTTCAGCAGTATGGAATGTAATGCAATGGAACGGAATGGAATGGAATGGAGTGGAGTGGACTGGAGTGGAAAGGAATCGAGCGCATTGGAATAAAATGAGGAGTGAATTGGAATGGAATGGAGTGGAATGGAGTGGAGGGGAATGGAGTGGAGTGGAGTGGAATGGAATGCAATGGAGTGGAGTTGAATGGAGAGGAATGGCCTGGAATGGAATGAAATGGAATGGAATGGATCTGAACAGAACAAAGTGGAGTGTAGTGGAGTGGAATGGAGTTGAGTGGAGTTTATCAGAGTGCAGTGGAATGGAATGGAATAGAACGGAATTGATGGAAGGGAATGGAATGGAATGAATTGGGATGGAATGGAATGCAAAGGAATGGAATGGAATGGAATGAAATAGTGAAATGAAATGTCAGCTAAGAATGTGCCTCTGCATTCCTGTTGAAGTGATAAAGTGAGATGCAGTCGAAATAAAGGAATGGAATGATATGTAGTAGAATTGAATGGATGGAGTATAGAGGAATAAAATGGAATGCAGTGGAGTGTAATGGAGGGAGTGCAATGAAGTGGACTGGAATGGAGTGGAATGGAGGGGAATGGCATGGAATGCATTGTAAATAAATGAATGGATTGGAATAAAGCGGAGGAAGCGAACTGAGTGGAGTGGAATGGACTGGAGTGGAATTCAGTGGAACAGAGTGGAATGGAATGGAATGGAATAGAGTGGAATGGAATGGAATGGAATGGAGTGGAATGGAATGGAACAGAATGGAAAGGAATGGAACGGAATGGAATGGAAAGGAACAGAATGGAGTGGAGTGCATTTGAGTGAAGTGGACCGGAGTGCAGCGGAATTGAATGGAGCTGAATGGAGTGTAGTGGACTGGAGTGAAGCAGAATGGAATGGAATGGACTGCAATGGAGAGGACTGGATTATAGTGGAGCGGAGTGGAATGAAGTGGATTGAAGTGAAGTGGAGTTGAATGCAGTGGAATGGAATGGAGTGGATTGGAATGGAGTGGAATGGAATGGAATGGAATGGAATGGAATGTAACAGAACAGAATAGAGTGGAAAAGAATGCAACAATATGGAGGGGATTGGAGTGGATTGGATTTTATTGGAGTGGATCAGAGTGCAGTGAAATGGAATGTAAAGCAAAGCAAAGCAAAGGAATGGAATGGAATGGAATGGAATGGTAAAAAGACATGTGAGATAACATTGTGCCACTGCATTGCAGTGTGGATGACAGAGTATGATCCGGTAGAAATAACGGAATGAAATGCAATGGAATGGAGTAGTATGGAATGGAATGGAGTGGAGTGGCATGGATGGAAGAGGAATGGAGTGAAGCGGAGTGGAAAGGGATGGAGTGGAATAGAGTGGAGTGGAATGGAATGGAATGGAATGGAGTGAATTGGAATGGATTGGAATGGAGTGGAATGGAGTGGAGTGGAGTGGAGAGGAGAGGAGTGGAGTGCAGTGTCCTGGAATGGAGTGGAGCATAAGGGAGTTTAATGGAGTGGATTGGAATAGAATTGAATGGAAAAGGAATGTAATGAAATGGAGTGGAATGGAATGGAGTGGAGGGCAGTGGAGTGGAGTGGAGTGCAATGGAGTGAACTGGAGTGAAGTGGAGAGGAGTGGAGTGGAAAGGAATGGATTTTTATGGAATGGAAAGGAATTGAAAGGAACGACAATTAATTGAACGGAATGGAGTGTAGTGCAGTGGGGTTGAGTGGAGTGGATCAGAGTGCAGTGGAATGGAATGGAGTGGAATGGAAAGGAATGGACTGGAGTGGAGTCGACTTAATTTGACTGGAGTCGACTGGAGTTTAGAGGAGTTGAGTGGAGTAGAGTAGAATGGAGTGGAATAGAATGGAGTGCAGTGCAATGGAATGGAGTGGAAAGGAATGGAACAGAATGGAAGGGAATGGAACGGAATGGAATGGAAAGGAACAGAGTGGGATGGAGTGCATTTGAGTGGAGTGGACCAGAGTGCAGTGGAATTTAATGGAGTCGAATGGATTGTAGTGGAGTGGAGTGGAGTGGAATGGAATAGAATGGACTGCAATGGAGAGGACTGGATTGGAGTGGAGTGGAGTGGAATGAAGTGGATTGGAGTGAAGTGGAGTTGAATGCAGTGTAATGGAATTGAGTGGAATGGAATAGAGTGGAATGGAATGGAACGGAATGGAATGTAAAGGAACAGAATAGAAAGGAACAGATCGCAACAATATGGAGTGGATTGGAGTGGAGTGGATTTCATTGGAGTGGATCCGACTGCAGTCACATGAAACGGAAAGCAAAGCAAAGGAATGGAATGGAATAGAATAGAATGGAATCGTAAAAAGAAATGTGAGATAAGATTGTGCCACTGCATTGCAGTGTGGATGACAGAGCAAGATTCGGTACAAATAACGGAATGGAATGCAATGGAATGGAGTAATATGGAATGGAATGGTGTGGAGTGGAATGGAAAGAAGAGGAATGGAGTGGAGTGGAGTGGAAAGGGGTAGAGTGGAATAGAGTGGAATGGAATGGAATGGAATGGAATGGAATGGAATGGAATGGAATGGAATGGAGTGAATTGGAATGGATTGGAATGCAGTGGAATGGAGTGGAATGGAGTGGGGAGGAGAGGAGTGGAGTGCAGTGTCCTGGGATGGAGTGGAGCATAAAGGAGTGGAATGGAGTGGAATGGAATGGAATTGAATGGAAAAGGAATGCAATGAAATGGAGTGGAATGGAATGGAGTGGAGGGCAGTGGAGTGGAGTGAAGTGCAATGGAGTGAACTGGAGTGAAGTGGAGAGGAGTGGAGTGGAAAGGAATGGATTTTAATGGAATAGAAAGGAATCAAAAGGAATGGAAAGTAATAGAACGGAGAGGAGTGTAGTGTAATGGGGTCGAGAGGAGTGGATCAGAGTGCAGTGGAATGGAATGGAGTAGAATGGAAAGGAATGGACTAGAGTGGAGTGGAGTGGAGTTCAGTGGACTGGAGTTCACTGGGGAGTTTAGAGGAGTTGAGTGGAGTAGAGTGGAATGGAGTGGAATAGAATGGAGTGCAGGTAATGGAATGGAGTGGAATGGAATGGAATGTAGTGGAGTGGAGTACAGTGGAGTGGAATGGAGTGGAATGGAGTTGAGTGGAATGGAATGGAATGGAATGGAATGCAATGGAATGGAATGCAATGCAATGAAATGGAACGGAAGGGAATGGTGAAATGAAATGTGAGCTAACATTGTGCCACTGCACATCAGACTGGGTGACACTGTGAGATCCATTTCAAAAAAGGAACTGAATGGAATCTAGTAGAATGGAATGGAATGGAGTGGAGTGGTGTGGAATTGAATAGAGTGGAACGGAGTGGAGTGGAATGGAGTGGAGTGGAATTTAGTGAAAAGGAGTTGAATGGAATTGAATGGAATGGAGTGGAAGGGAATGCATTGGAATGGAATGGAATGGAATGGAGTGGAGTGGAATTAAATGGAGTGGATCAGAGTGCAATGGAATGGAATGGAATGGAATGGAATGGAATTGAGTGAATTGGAGTGGAATGTAGTGGAGTGGACTGGAGTGCAGTGGAGTGGAACGGAGTGGAGTGGTGTGGAATGGAATGGAATGGAACGGAATGGAATAGAATGTAATATAATGGAATCATGAAATGAAATGTGAGCTAAAATTTTGCCACAGCACTTCAGTCTGTGTGAAAGTGTGACATCCAGTCGAAATAAAGAAATGGAATGGAATGGAGAAGAATGTAAAGGAATGGAGTAGACTGGAATGTAATGGAGTGGAATGGAGTGGAGTGGAGTGGAATGGAGTGGAAAGAAATGGAATGTAATGGAATTTAATGTAATGAAGTGGAATGGATTGGAATGGAATTGATTGGAATAAAATGGGGTGGAAAGGAGTGGAGTGGAGTGGAATATAGTGGACTGGAAATGAGTGGAGTGGAATGCAGTGTAATGCAGTGGAATGGAATGGAGTGGAAAGGAATGGAGTGGAGTGCAGTGGATTAGAGTATAATGCAGTGGAATGGAGTGAAATGGAGCTTAGTGAAATTGAGTGGAGTGGAATGGAGTGGAGTGGAGTGGAGTGGAATGCAGTGGAGTCGAATGCAGTGGAGTGGAATGGAGTGGAGTGGAGTGGAGTGGAATGGAGTGGAGTCGAATGCAGTGGAGTGAATGTAATGGAGTAGAATGGAGTGGAAAGGAGTGGAATGGAATGGAGTCGAAAGGAAAGGATTGGAATGGAATGGAGTGGAATGGAATGGAGTGGAGTGGAATGGAGTGCAGAGGAGTGGAGTGGAATGAGGCTTAATGGAGTGAAATTGAGTTGAGTGGAATGGAGTGGAGTAGAATGGAATGGAGTGGAATGGAACAGAACAGAACGGAATGGAACAAAGTGGAGTGGTTAGGAATTGAGGGGAGTGGATCATAGTGCAGTGGAATGGAAGGGAATGGAATGGGATGGAATGGAAAGGAATGGAATGGAACGGAGTGGAGTGGAGTTGAGTGGTGTGGAAGAGTGTGGAGTGGAGTGGAGTGGAGTGGAATGGAATGGAATGTAACAGAACGGAATGGAATGGAAAGGAATGGAACTGAATGGAATGGAATAGAATGCAATGAAATGGAATGGAAGGGAATGGTGAAATGAAATGTGAGCTAACATTGTGCCACTGGGTTAGCTGGGTGGCAGTGTGAGATCCATTTCAAAAAAAGGAACGGAATGGAATGTAGTAGAATGGAATGAAATGGAGTGCAGTGGAATTGAATAGAGTGTAATGGAGTGGAGTGAAATGGAGCAGAGTGGGATTTAGTGAAAATGATTGGAATGGAATGGAATGGAATTGAATGGAAAGGAATTGAGTGGATTGGAATGGAATGTAGTGGAGTGGAGTGCAGTGGAGTGGAATGAAGTGGAGTGGTGTGGAATGGAATGGAATAGAATGTAATGGAATGGAATGGTGAAATGAAATGTGAGCTAAAATTGTGCCACAGCACTTCAGTCTATGTGAAAGAGTGACATCCAGTCGAAATAAAGAAATGGAATGGAATGGAGTAGAATGTAAAGGAATGGAGTAGACTGGAATGTAATGGAGTGGAATGGAGTGAAGTGGAGTGGAATGGAGTGGAAAGGAATTTAATGTAATGATGTGGAATGGATTGGAATGGAATGGAGTGGAATGAAATGGAGTGGAAAGGAGTGGAGTGGAGTGGAATATAGTGGACTGGAAAGTAGTGGAGTGGAATGCGGTGGAATGCAGTGGAATGGAATGGAATGGAATGGAATGGAATGGAATAGAGTGTAATGAAATGGAGTGGAGTGCAGTGGATTGGAGTGTAATGTGGTGGAATGGAGTTAAAAGGAGATTAGTGAAATGGAGTGGAATGGAGTGGAGTGGAGTGGAATGGAGTGGAGTGGAATGCAGTGGAGTGAATGTAATGAAGTAGAGTGGAATGGAGTGGAGTGGAATGGAATGGAGTGGAGTGGAATGGAGTGGAGTGGAGTGAAATGGCGCTTAATGGAGTGAAATTGAGTTGAGTGGAATGGAGTGGAGTAGAATGGAATGGAGTGGAATGAAAAGGAACAGAGTGGAATGGAACAGAGTGGAGTGGAGAGGAGTTGACGGGAGTGGATCATAGTGCAGTGGAATGGAAGCGAATGGAATGGAATGGAACAGAGTGGAGTGCAGTTGAATGGTGTGGAATGGAGTGGAGTGGAGTGGAATGGAACAGAACGGAATGGAACGGAAGGGAACAGAATGGAATGGAATGGAATGGAATGGAATGGAATGGAATGGAATGGAATGGAATAGAATGGAAAGGAATGCAATGGAATGGGACCGAACGGAGTTGAGTGGAGTGGAGATGAATTGAGTGGAGTGGATTGGAGTGTAGTGGCAGGGAATGGAATGGAATGGAGTAGAGTGGAATAGACCTGAAAGAATTGAAATGAAATAGACTGCAGTGAAGTGGATTGGAGTGCAGTGGAATGGAGTGGAGTGGAGAGGAATGCAGTGGAAAGGAATAGAATGGAATGGAGTGGAATGGAATTCATTGGAATGGACTGGAGTGAAGTGGAATGGAATGGAAGGAATGGAATGCAGTGGAATGGAGAGGAATTCAATGGAATGGAATGGAATGGAATGGAAAGGATTTGAATGCAATGGAATGGAGGGGAACAGAATGGCCTGGAACAAAATGAAACGGATTGGAACATAGCGGAGTGGTGTGGAGTGGAGTGGAGTTCAGTGGAGTGGATTGTAGTGCAGGGGAATGGAAAAGAATGGAATTGAATGGAATGAAATGGAATGGAATGGAATGGAGTGGAATGGAGTGGAGTGGAGTGGAATGGAGTGGAATGGAATAGTGTGGAATGGTGTGTAATGGAGTGGAGAGGAGTGGATTGGAGTTGAGTGGAGTGGAATGGAGTTGAATGGCATGGAATGGAATGGAATGGAATGGATTGGAGTGGATTGGAATGGAAAGGAGTGGAGTGGAGTGGAGTTTCATTGATTGGAATGGAGAGGAATGGAATTGAGGGATGTAGAATGGAATAGAGTGGAGTGGAGTGGAAAGGAATGGAGTGGATTGAAATCAGAGAAATGGAAGGTAATAGAATGGAGTGGAATGGAATGAAATGGAGTGGAATGTTATAGAGTGGACTGGAATGGAGTGGAGTTGAATGGCGTGGGATGGAGTGAAATGAAGGGGAATGGAATAGAGTGGACTGGAATGTAAAGGACAGGAATACAATGGAACAAAACGGAATGGAACAGAATGAAACAGAGTGGAGTGGAGTGGACTCGAGTTGAGTGGAGCGGATTGGAGTGCAGTTAAGTGCAATGAAATGTAATGGAATGCAGTGTAATGGAGTGGAATGGAGTGGAATGCAGTGAGTGGAGTGTAGTGGAATGGATTGAAAGGGAGTGGAGTGTAATGGAAAGTAATGGATTGGAATGAAATTGAGTGGAGTGGAGTGGAATTCAATGGAGAGGAATGCAGTGGAATGGAGAGGAGTGGAATGGAATGGAATGGACTGGAAAGGAATGAATTGTAGTGGAATGGAAAGGAGTGGAGTGGAGTGGAGTGGAATGGAGTGGGATGAAGTGGAATGGAATGGAATGGAGTGGAATGTATTGGAGAGGAGTGTGGTGGAGTTGAGCGGTGTGTAGTGGAATGGAGTGGAATGGAGTGAAATAGAGTGGAGTGGAATGGAGTGGAGTTGAATGCAATGGAGTGGAATGGAACAGAATTGAATGGAATGGTATGGAATGGAAAAGAATGGCCCCGAGTGGAGTGGAGAGGAGTGGATTTGATTGGAGTGGATTGGAGTGCAGTGGAATGGAATGGAATGGAATACAGTGGAGTGGAGTGGAGTGGAGAGGAATGGAGTAGAATGGAATGGAATGGAATGGAATGGAATGGAATGGAATGGAATGGAATGGAATGGAATGGAGTGGAATGAAACATTGTGAAGTGGAGTGGATTGGAATGGAGTTGAGTGGAGTGGATCGGAATACAGTGGAATGGACTGGAATGGAATGGAATGGAGTGGAATGTAAAGTAATGGAATGGAGTGGAGTGTATTGGAATGGAATGGAGTGGAATGGAATGGAGTGGATTAGAATGGAGTGGAATGGCATGGAATGGAATGGAATAGTGAAATGAAATGTGCGCTAAGATTGTGCCGCTGTACTGCAGTCTGGGTGACAGAGTGAGATCCAGTCGAAATAAAGGAATTGAATGGAGTGGAGTAGAATGGAATGGAATGGGGTACAATGGAGTGGAGTGGAGTGGAATGGAGTGGAGTGGAATGGAATGGAATGGAATGGAGTCTATTGGAGTGGAGTGGAGTGCAGTGGAGTGGAATGAAATTGAATAGAAAAGAATGGAATTGAATTTAATGTTAAAATGAAATGTGAGCTGAGGTTGTGCCATTGCAATCCAGCCTGGGTGACAGAGTGAGATGCTGTTGGAAGAAAGAAATGGAATGTAATTGAGTGGGATGAAATGGAAAGGAAGGGAATGGAAAGGAATGTAGTGGACAAGAATGCATTGGAGTGGAGTGGAGTGGAGTAGAGTGGAGAGGAGTGGAATGGAGTGAATTAGGATGGCATGGAATGGAATGTAGTGGAGTGGAGTGGAGTGGAATGCAGTGGAATGGACTGGACAGGAATGGAATGGTATGTCATGCAGTGGAGTGGAGTGGAATACAATTAAATGGAATGTAATAGAATGGAAAGGAAGGAAATGCAATGAAATGCTAAAATGAAATGTGAGCTGAGATTGTGCCAGTTAATTCCAGGGACAGAGTGAGATCCTGACGAAGAAAAGGAATGTAGTGCAATAGTGTTTAATGAAATCGAATGGAAAGAAGTGGAGAATAGTTGACTGGAGTGGGGTGTAATGGAGGGGAATGGAATGGTATGGAGTGGAATGGAATGGAGTGGAGTGGAGTGCAGAAAAGTGGAGTGGAATAGAGTCGAATGCAATGGGATGGAATGGTGTGGAGTGGAGTGGAGTGGAGTGGAGTGGAGTGGAGTGGAATGCAATGGAATGGTGAAATGAAATGTGAGCTGAGATTGTGCCACGGCTCTCCAGCCAGTGTGATAGAGTGAGATTTTCTCGACAGAAATTAATGGAATGGAATGAAATGGAAAGGAATGGAGTGGAGTGGAGTGCAGTGGATTCGAGTGGAATGGCATGGAATGGGATGGATGGGAATGCAATGGAGTGGAGTGCATTAGAGTTGAGTGGAATGGAATGGGATGGAGGGGAGAAGAGTGGAGTAGAGTGGGGTGGAATTGAGTTGAATGGAATGGAATGGAATTCAACAGAGTAGAGTGGAGTGGAATGGAATGAAATGGAGTGGAATGGAATGGAGAAATGAAATGTCAGCTGAGATTGTGCCACTGCACTCCAGGATGGAAGCCACAGAGAGATCCTGTTGAAAGAAAGGGATGGAATGGTTAGGAGTGAATGGAATGGAATGGAATGGAATGGAATGGAATGGGTGGAATGGAATGGAGCCAATTGGAGTGAAGTGGAGTGGAGTCTAATGGAATGGAATTGAGTGGAGAGCAATGGAATGGAATAGAATGGTGAAAGGAAGTGGGAGCTGAAATTGTGCCACTGCACTTCAGACTGTGTGACAGATTGAGATCTTGTCAAAAGAAAAGAATGGAATGGAATGGAATGGAATGGAATGGAATGGAATGGAATGGAATGGAATGGAATGGAAATGAAAGAAGTGCAACGGAGTGGAGTGGAGTGGACTGGAGTGAAATAGAATGGAGTGGAATGGAATAGAATGGAATGGAATGGAATGGAATAGAATGGAATGGAATGGATTGGAATACAATGGAAACGTGAAATGAAACGCGATCTCAGATTCTTCCACTGCACTGCAATCTGGCTGAGAGAGAGGGAGAAACCATTCAAAGAAAGGAGTACAATGGAATGGAGTGGAATGGAATGGAGTGGAGGGGAGAGGAGTGGACACGAGTGGAGTAGAGTGCAGTGGAGTGGACAGGAGTGGAGTAGAGTGGAGTGGAGGGGAATTGAGTGGAATAGAATGGGAAGGAGGGGATTTGAATGTAGTGGAGAGTAGTAGAGTGGAATGGATTCGAGTGGACTGTAGTGGTGTGGACTGGAGTGGAAAGGAATGGAATGGAATTTATTGGAATGGAGTGGAGTGGAGTGGAGTTGAATGGAGTGAAGTGCAATGGAATAGAGTTAGATGGAATGGAATGGAATGCAAAGGAATGGAATGCAATGGAATGGAATGCCACGGAATGGAATGGAATAGAAAGGAAAAATGAAATGTGAGGTGAGATTGTGCCACCGTACTGCAGCCAGGGTGAGAAAGGGAGATCCTGTCAAAAGAAAGCAATGGAATGCATGGGAGAGGAATGGAATGGAATGGAGTGGAGTGGAGTGGAGAGGAGAGGAATGGGTTGAAGTGGAATGGAGAGGATTGGAGTGGAGTCGAGTGGAATGAAAGGGAACAGAATGGAGTGAAGTGGAGTGGAATGGAATGGAATGGAATGAAATGGAATGGAAAGGAATGGAATAGAATGGTGTAATTAAATGGGGGTTGAGATGGTGCCACTGCACTCCGGCCAGGGTAACAGAGTGAGATCCTGTCGAAAGAAAGGAATGGAATGGAATGGAGTGGTAAGGAATGGAATGGAATGGCGTGGATTAGTGTGGAGCGGAATGGAGTGAAGTCAAAATGAATGGAGTGGAATGGTATGATGAAATGAAATGAGAGATGAGATTGTGATACTGCACTCAAGCCTGTGTCACAGAGTGAGATTCTGTCGAAAGTAGGGCATGAAATGGAATGGAGCTTAATGGAATGGAATGGAATGGAATCGAATCGAATGGAATCGAATGGAGTGGAATGGAATGGGATGAAATGGAATAGAGTGAAGAGGATTTGAGTGGAGTGGAGTTGTGTGGAATAGAGTGGAACGGAATGGAATGGAATGGAATGGAGTGAAGTCGAGCGGAGTGGACAGGAGTGGAGTGGAATGGAGTGCAGTGGAGTGGAGTGGAATGGAAAGGAATGGAATGGAAAGGATTGGAATGGAATGGAATGGAATGGAAAGGATTGGAATGGAATGGAATGGTGGAATGAAATTTGAAGTGAGATTGTGCCTATACACTCCAGCCTGTTTGATGGAGGGAGATCCTGTCAAAAGAAAGGAAAGGAATGGAAAGGAGTGGAATGGAATGGAATGGAATGGAATTGAGTGCAGTGGAGTGGAGTGGAGTGGATTGGAGTGGAGTGGAGTGGAACGTAATGGAATGGGATGGAATAGTGAAATGAAATGTGAGCTGAGTTTGTGCCACTGCACTCCACCCTGTGTGACAGAGTGAGATCCTAACGAAAGAAAGCAAAGGAATGGAATGGAATGGAGTGGAATGGAATGGACTGAGATTTAATGGAGTGGATTGGAGTGTGGTGTAGTGGAATGCAGTGGTACTGAGGGAAATGAAATGTGAGCTGAGATTGTGCCACTGCACCCCAGCCTGTGTGACAGGGTGAGATACTGTCATAAAAAAGGAATGGAATGCAACGGAGTGTAATGGAATCAAATGGAATGGAATGAAATGGGATGGAATGTCCCAGAATGGAGTGTAGTGAAGTGTAGTGTTGTGGAATGAAATGGGATGGAGTGGAATGGAATGGACTGGAGTTGAATGGAGTGGAATGGATTGGAATTGAGTGGATTAGAGTGAAGTGGAGTACAATGGAATGGTATGAAATGGAGTGCAGTGGAGTGGAGTAGAGTGGAATGGAATGGCATTAAATGGAGTGGAATGAAGTGGAATGGAATGGAACACAATCCTGAAATGTAATGTGAGCTGAGATTATGCAACTGCACTCCACGCTGAGTGACAGAGTGAGATCCTGTGAAAAGAAAGGAATGGAAAGAAATGGACTGCAATGGAATGCTATGGAGTGGAAAGTTAAAATGAAAAGTAAACTGAGATTGTGTCACTGCACTCCACCCTGCGTCAAAGAATGATATCCTGACAAAAGAAAGGAAAGGAATTGAAAGGAGAGGAATGGAATGGATTGGGATTGAATGGAGTGGAATAGAGTTGAGTGGGGTGGAGTGGAGTGGAGTGGAATGGAGTGCAATGGAATGGTGAAATGAAATGTGAGCTCAGATATTGCCACTGCACTCTAGCCTCTGTGACTGAGTAAGATCGTTTGAAAAGAAATGAATTGAATGGAATGGACTAGAATGGATTGGAATGGAATGGAATAAAATGTAATTGGATGGAATGACATGTAATGGAGTGGAGTGGAGTGGAATGAAATGGGATGGAATGGATTGGAGTGAATTGGAGTGGAGTGGAGTGGACTGGAATGGAATGGAATGGAATGTGATGGAGTGGGATGGAGTGGAATCAGTTGGAATGTAATGCAATGGAGTGGAGTGGAGTGGTGTAGAATGGAGTGGAATGGACTGCGATGGAATAAAATGCAATGGAGTGGAGTGGAGTGGAGATGAGTGGAGTGGAGTGGAATGTAATGGAATTGAATGGGAAGGAATATTGAAATGAAATGTGAGCTGCGATTACCACTACACTCCACCCTGTGTGACAGAGTGAGATCCTATTGAAAGAAAGCAAAGGAATGGAGTGGAATGGAGTGGAATGGAATGGATTTGGATTTAATGGAGTGAAGTGAAGTGGAGTGGGGTGTGGTGTAGTGTAGTGGAGTGGTATGGAGTGAAATGAAATGGTGAAATGAATTGTGAGCTGAGATTGTGCCACTGCACACCAGCCTGTGTGACCGAGTGAGATACTGTTGAAAAAAAGGAATGGAATGCAGCGGAGTGGAATAGAATCAAATGGAAAGGAATGGAAAGGAATGAAATGAGGTGGAATGGTAGGAAATGGAGTGTAGTGGAGCGTAATAGTGTGGAATGAAACGGGATAGAGTGGAATGGAATGGAGTGGAGTGGAGTGGAGTGGAGTAGAGCCGAATGGAATGGGATAGAATGGAACTGAGTGGATTAGAGTGAAGTGGAGTGGAATGGAATGGTATGAAAAGGAGTGCAGTGGAGTGGAGTGGAGTAAAGTGAAATGGAGTCGAAAAGAATGGAATGGAATGGAGAGGAATGGAGTGGAATGCCATGATGAAATGTAATGTGAGCTGAGATTATGTGACTGTACTCCACCCTGAGTGACAGTGTCAAAAGAAAGGAATGGAAAGAAATGGACTGCAATGGAATACTATGGAGTAGAAATTTGAAATGAAATGTGAACGGAGATTGTGCCACTGCACTACACCCTGCGTGAAAGAGTGATATCCTGACGAAAGAAAGGAAAGGAATGGAATGGAGTGGAATGGAATGGATTGGGATGGAATGGAGTGGAATGGAGTGGAGTGGGGTGGAGTGGAGTTGAGTGGAATGGAGTACAATGGAATGGTGAAATGAAATGTGAGCTCAGATTTTCCCACTGCACTCCAGCCAGTGTGACTAAGTGAGATCATTTCAAAAGAAACGAATTGAATGGAATGGATAGGAATGGATTGGAATGGAACGGAATAGAATGGAATTCGATGGAATGGCATGGAATGGAGTGCAGTGGAATGCAATGAGATGGAATGGATTGGAGTGAATTGGAGTGGAGTGGAGTTGAATGGAATGGAATGGAATGGAATGGGATGGAGTGGGATGGAATGGAATTGATTGGAATGTAATGCAATGGAGTGGAGTGGAGTGGTGTAGAATGGAGTGGAATGGACTGGGATGGAATACATTGCAATGGAGTGGAGTGGACTGGAGTGGAGGGGAGTGGAGTGGAGTGGAATTGAATGGGATGGAATATTGAAATGAAATGTGAGCGGAGATTGTGCCACTACACTCCACCCTGTGTGACAGAGTGAGATCCTATTGAAAGAAAGCAAAGGAATGGAATGGAATGGAGTGGAATGGAATGGATTTGGATTAAATGGAGTGGAAGGAGTGGAGTGGAATGGAGTGGACTGTGGTGTAGTGTAGTAGAGTGGTATGGAGTGAAATGAAATGGTGAAATGAATTGTGAGCTGAGATTGTGCCACTGCACAACAGCCTGTGTGACCGAGTGTGATACTGTCGAAAAAAAAGGAATGGAATGCAATGGAGTGGAATGGAATCAAGTGGAATGGATTGGAGTGGAATGAAATAGGGTGGAGTGGCAGGAAATGGAGTGTAGTGGAGTGTAGTTGTGTGGAATGAAACGGGATGGAGGGTAATGGACTGGAGTGGAGTGGAGTGGAATGGAATGGGATGGAATGGAATGGAATGGATTAGAGTGAAGTGAGTGAAATGGAATGGTATGAAATGAAATGCAGTGGAGTGGAGTAGAGTGGAATTGAATGGAAACGAATGGAATGGAATGGAGTGGAATGGAATGGAATGCAATGCTGAAACGTAATGTGAGCTGAGTTTATGCGACTGCACTCCACCCGGAGTGACAGAGTGAGATCCTCTAAAATAAAGGAATGGAAAGAAACGGACTGCAATGGAATGCTACAGAGTGGAAAGTTGAAATAAAATGTGAACTGAGATTGTGCCACTCCACTCCACCCTGCGTGAAAGACTGATATCCTCATGAAAGAAAAGAAAGGAATGAAATGGAGTGGAATGTAATGGATTGGGATGGGATGGAACGGAATGGAGTGGAGTGGGGTGGAATGGAATGGAGTAGAATGGAGTGCAATGGAATGGTGACATGAAATGAAGCTCAGATTTTCCCACCGAACTCCAGCCTGTGTGACTGAGGGAGATCATTTCAAAAGAAACGAAATGAATGGAATGGACAGGAATGGATTGGAATTGAACGGAATAGAATGGAATTGGATGGAATGGCATGCAATGGAGTGGAGTGGATGGTGTGGAGTGGAGTGGAATGAAATGGGATGGAATGGAATGGAGTGAATTGGATTGAGTGGAGTGGAATAGAATGGAATGCAATGGAATGGAATGGAATAGAAAGTTCAGATGAGTGGATTGGAGTGGAGTGGAATGGAATGGAATGGAATGGAATTGAGTAGATTGGAGTGGAGTGGAGTGGAGTGGAATGGAGTGGGATAGAATGGGATATATTGTAGTGGAGTGGAAAGGAGTGGAGTGAAGTGGAGTGGAATGGAAAGCAATGGAGTGGAGATGAGTAGAATGGAGTATAATGGAATGGAATGGAATGGAATGGAATGGAATGGAATGGAATGGAATGGAATGGAATCGAATGGAACGGAATGGAAGGGTGAAGTGAAATTTGAGGTGAGATTGTGCCACTACACTCCAGCCTGTTTGATAGAGTGAGATCCTGTCAAAAGAAAGGAAAGGAATGGAAAGGAGTGGAGTGGAATTGAACGGACTGGAATAGAGTGGAGGGGAGTGGAGTAGAGTGGAATGAAATGGAATGAGATGGAATATTGAAATGAAATGTCAGCTGAGATTGTGCCACTGCACTCCACCCTGCGTGACAGAGTGAGATCCTGTCAAAAGAAAACAAAGGAATGGAATGGAATGGAGTGGAATGGAATGGATTGGGATTTAATGGAGTGGAGTGGAGTGGAGTGTGGTGTGGTGGAATGGAGTGGAATGGAGTGAAATGAAACGGTGAAACGAAATGTGAGCTGAGATTGTGCCACTGCACTCCTGCCTGTGTGACAGAGTGAGATACTGTCGAAATAAAGAATGGAATGCAATGGAGTGGAATGGAATCAAATGGAATGGAATGGAATGGAGAGAATGGGATGGAATGGCAGGGAGTGGAGTGGAGTGAAGTGGTGTGGAATGAAATGGGATGGAGTGGAATGGAATGGAATGGAGTGGAGTGGAGTGGAATGGAATGGATTGGGATTTAATGGAGTGGAGGGGGTGGAGTGGAGTGGAGTGGAATGTAGTGCAATGGAATGGTGAAATGAAGTGTGAGCTCAGATATTCCTACTGCACTCCAGCCTGTGTGAATGAGTGAGATCGTTTCAAAAGAAAAGAATTGAATGGAATGGACTAGAATGGATTGGAATGGAACACAATAGAATGGAATTGGATGGAATGGCATGGAATGGAGTGGACTGGAGTGGATTGGAGTGGAATGAAATGGGATGGAGTGGAATGGAATGAACAGGAGTGGAGTGGATTGGAGTGGAATGGAATGGAATGGAAGGAAATGGAATTGAATGCAATGGTGAAATGTAATGTGAGCTGAGATTATGCCACTGCACATGAGCCAGGGTGACAGAGTCAGATCCTGTCAAAAGAAAGGAATGGAATGCAAAGGAATGGAATGGAATGGAATGGAATGGAATGGAATGGAATGGAATGGAGTGGAGTGGAGTGGAATGGAATGGAATGGAGTGGAGTGGAGTGGAATGGAATGGAATGGAGTGGAATGGAATGGAATGTAGTGGAGTGGAATGGAATGGAGTGGAGTTGAGTGGAATGGAGTGAAGTGGAGTTGTGTGGAGTGGTGTGGATTGGAGTGGAATGGAATGGAGAGGAATGGAATGGAATGGAAAAGAATGGAATGGAATCGAGTGGAATAGAGTGGAGAGGAGTAGAATGGAGTGAAATGAAACGGGAGGTAATGGAACAAATGGGAGTGGAGTGTAGTGGAATGGAGTGGAATGGACTGGAATGGAATGGCATGGAGTGGAGTGGAGAGGAGTGCAGTGCAATGGATTGGAAATCAAGGGAATGTAATGTAATAGAATGGAGCAGAATGGAATGGAAAGAAATGGAATGGAATGGAATGGAATGGAATGGAATGGAGTGGAGTGGAGAGGAGTGGAGTGGAGTGGACTGCAATGGAGTGGAATGGAATATGATGAAATGCAATGGAGAGGAGTGGAGTGGAGTGGAGTGGAATTCAATGGAATGGAAAGGGATTGAGTGGAATAGAGTGGATTGTGCTAGATTGGAGTGGAGTGGACTGGAGTGGAATGGAGCAGAGTTGAGTCGACTGGAGTGGAGTGGAGGGTAATGGAATGGAATTAAATGGAATGGAAAGGAATGGTGAAACGAAATGTGAGCTGAGGTTTTGCCACGGCACTCCATCCTGGGTGACAGAGTGAGATCCTGTTGACCGAAAGGAATGCAATGGAAGTGAGTGGAATGGAATACAACGGAGTGGAGGGGAATGGAGTAGATTGGCGTGGAATGGAGTGAAATGGAATGGAATGGAATGAGGCAGAGTGGAGTGGAGTGGAGTGGAATGGAATGGAATGAAATGGAATGGAGTGGAATGCATTGTAATGGAATGCAATGGAATGTTGAAATGAAATGCCAGCTGAGATTATGCCACGTTACTCCAGCCTTGGTGATAAAGTGAGATCCTGTCGAAAGAACAGAGTGGAATGGCAAAGAGAGGAATGGAGTGTAATGGAATGGAATGGATTGTAGTGGAGTGGAGTGGAGTGGACTGGAACAGAGTGGAATGGAAAGGAATTGGGAGGAATGGAGTGGAATGGAAGGGGATGGAATGGAATGGAGTGGATTGGAGTGGAGTGGAGTGTAGTTGAGTGGAATGGAATGCAACGGAGTGGAGTGGAGTGGAATGGAATTTAATAGAATGAAATGGAATGGAATTTAATGAAAAGGAATGGAATGAACTGGAATAGAATGGAATGCAATAGAACGGAATGGAACATTTTAATGAAAAGTGAGTTGAGATTGGGCCTCTGCACTCCAGCCCGGGTGACAGAGTGAGATCCTGTTGAAACAAAGGAAAGGAATGAAATGGAGTGGAATGATATGGAGTGGAATGGCGTGGACTGGTGTGGAGTGGAGTGGACTGGAGTGAAGTGGAGTGGAATGCAGTGGAATGGTATGGTGAAATGAAATGTGAGGTAAGATTGTGCTACTGAAATCAAGCCTGTGTCACAGACTGAGAGTCTGTCGAAAGTAGGCAATGGAATAGAAAGGAGTTTAATGGAATGGAATGGAATGGAATGGAATGGAATGGAATGGAATGGAATGGAATAGAGTGGAAAGGAAAGGAATGGAGTGGAATGGAATGGAGTGGAGTGGTGTGTAATGGAGTGGAATGAGATGGAATGGAATGGAATGGAATGAAGTGGATTGGGGTGGACTGGAGTGGAGTGGAGTGGAATGGAGTGGAGTGGAACAGAACTGAACGGAATGTTACCTAATGGAATACAATGTTATGCACTGAAATGTAATGTAATGGAATGGAATGGTTAAATGAAAGTTGAGCTGAGATTGTGCCACTGCATTCAAGCTTGGGGTGCAAAGTGAGATATTGTCGAAAGAAAAGTATGTGATGTACTGGAGTGTATTGGAATGGAATGGAATGGAATGGAATGGAATGGAATGGAATGGAATGGAATGGAGTGGAGTGGAGTGGAGTGGAGTGGAGTGGAGTGGAATGGAGTGGAATGGAGTGAAATGGAAGGGGATGGAATGCAGGGTAGAGGAATGGAGTGTAGTGCAGTGGAAAAGAATGGAAATAAGTGAAGTGAACTTGAGTGGAGTGGAGTAGAATAAAGTGGAAAGGAATGGAATGGTGAAATGTAATGTAAGCTGAGTTTGTGCCACTGCACTCCAGCCTGTGTGACACAGTGAGATCCTGTCAAAGGAAAGAATGGAATGGAATGGAATGGAATGGAATGGAATGGAATGGAATGGAATGGAATGGAATGGAATCAAATGGAAAGGAATGGAATGGAGTGGATTGGAGTGGAGTGTTGTGGAATGGAGTGGAGTGGAGTGGAGTCGTGTGGAAAAAAGTTGAATGGAATGGGAAGGAGTGGAATGGAATAGAATGGAATGGAGTGGAATTGAATGGACTGGAATGGAGTGGAATGGAATGGAATGGAATGAAATGGAATGGAATGGAATGGAAGGGAGTGGAGTGGAGTGGAATTCAGTGCAGTTGAGTGGAATGGAACACAAAGGAATGGAATGGAATGGAATGGAATGGAATGGAATGGAATGGAATGGAATGGTGAAATGTAATGTGAGCTGAGATTGTATCACCGAACTCCAGCCTGCGTGACAGTGTGAGATGATGTTAAAAGTAATGAATGGAATGGAACGGAGATGAATGGTATGGGATGGAATGGAATGGAATGGAATGGAATGGAATGGAATGGAATGAAAAGGAAAGGAGTGGAGTGGAATGGATTCCAATGGGATGGAATCGAATGGAATAGAGTGGAGAGGAGTGGAATGCAGTAGAGTGGAGAGGAGTGGAATGGAGTGAAATAAAACGGGATGTAATGGAAAAAATTGGAGTGGAATGTAGTGCAATGGAGTGGATTGAACTGGAATGCAATAGAATGGAATGGAATGGAGTAGTGTGGAGAGGAATGCAGTGCAATAGATTGGAATTAAATGGAACATAATGTAATGGAATGGAGCACAATGGAATGGAATGGAATGGAATGGAATTCAATGTGATGGAATGGAAAGGTGAAGGAAATGTGAGCTGAGATTGTGACACTGCACTCCAGCCTGAGTGACAGAGAGATATCCTGTAGAAGAAAAGGAATGGAATGGAATAGAGTGAAATGGAATGGAGTGGAGAGTAGTGCACTGCAGTGGATTCTCGTGGAGTGGAATGGAAGGTTGGGGAGTGGAATGGAATGAAGTGGAGTGGAGTGCGGTGAAGTGGAGTTGAATGGAGCGGAATGCAATGGGATTGAATGGAGTGAAGTGGAGTGGAGTGATGTGGAGTGGAGTGGAGTGGAATGGAATGGAATGTAGAATGAAATGTGACCTGAGACTCTGTCACTGCACTCCAGCCAGTGTGACAGAGCGAGATATTGTTGAAAGAAAAGCACAGAATGAAATGGAGTGGGATGGAATGGAATGGAATGGAATGGAATGGAATGGAATGGAATGGAATGGAATGGAATGGAGTAGAGTGGAATGGCATGGAATGGGATGGGATGCAATGGGATGGAGTGGAGAGGAGTAGAGTAGAGTGGAGTGGAATGAAATGGAATGGAATGAAATGGAATGGAATGGAATGGAATGGAATGGAATACAGCAGAGTGGAGTGGAGTGGAATGGAAATTAATGAAATGGAATGGAATGCAATGAAATGGAATGCCATGGAATGGTAAAATGAAATGTGAGCTGAGATTGTGCCACTGCACTCCAGCCTGGGTGAAAGAGTGAGATTCTGTCAAAAGACAGGAATGGAATGAAAAAGAGTGGAAAGGAATGCAATGTAGTGGAGTGGAAAGGAGTGGAGTGGAGTGGATTGGCGTGAATGGAATGGGATGGAGTGGAATGGAATGGAGTGGAAAGGAGTGGAGTAGAGTGCAGTGGATTAGAGTGGAATGGAATGGGATGGAATGGAAAGAAGTTGAGTGGATTGGAGTGTTGTGGAATGGAGTGGAATAGAATGGGAAGGAATGAAGTGGAGTGGAGTGGAGTGGGGTGAAGTGGAGTGGAGTGGAGTGGACTGAAATGGAATGGAATTTAAAGGAATGGAATGGAATAGAACGCTATGGTGAAACGAAATGTGAGCTGATATTGTTCAACTGCCCTTTAACCTGGATGACAGAGTGAGATTTTGACGGAAGAAAGGAATGGAATGGAATGCAGCGGAATGGAATTGAGTGGAATGGAACGGAGTGGAGTGGAGTGGACTGGAATGGAGTTGAGTTTAGTGGAGTGGAAAGGAATTTATTGGAATAGAATATTATGGAGTGTAATGGAATGGAGTGGAGTGTGGTGGAGTGGAGTGGAGTTGAGTGGAGTGGTTTGGAGAGGAATGGAGTAGAATGGAATCGAATGAAATGGAATACAGCAGACTGAAGTGGAACAGAATGGAATGGAATGGAATGGAATGGAATGGAATGCAATGGAATGCAATGGAATACAATGGAATGGTTAAATGAAACGTGAGCTGAGATTGTGTCACTGTACTCCAGCCTGGGTGACACTGAGAGATGCTGTCGAAAAAAAGGAATGTAATGGAATGGAGCGGAATGGAATGGAGTGGAGCGGAGTACAGTGGAGTGGAGTGGACTGGAACGAAGTACAGGGGAATGTATTGGAAGAGAATGTTATGGAGTGGAATGTAACGGAGTGGAGCGGAATAGAGTGGAGTGGAGTGGACTGGAACGGAGTAGAGGGGAGTGGAGTGCAGGGGAATGAATTGGAATAGAATGTAATGGAGTGGAATGGAATGGAGTGGATTGTGGTGGAGGGGAGTGGAGTCGAGTGGAGTACATAGGAGTGGAATGGAGTGGAATGGAATCGAATGGAATGGAATGCAGCAGAGTGGAATGGAATGGAATGCAATGGATAAAATGGAATGGTTAAATAAAACGTGAGCTGAGATTGTGCCACTGCACTCCAGCTAGGTGACAGAGAGACATCCTGTCGAATAAAGGAATGGAATGGAAAGGAGTTGAATGGAATGGAATTAAGTGGAGTGGAGTGGATTGGCGTGAATGGAATGCAATGGAGTGGACAGGAGTGGAGTGGAGTGGACTGGAATGGAATCGAATGGGATGGAATGGAAAGAAGAGGAGTGGAGTGGAGTGGAATGGAGTGGAACAGAATGGGATGGAATGGAGAGGAGTGGAGTGGAGTGGACTGGAATGGAATGGAATTTTAGGGAATGGAATGGAATGCAATGGAATGGAACGGAACGGAACGGAACGGAACGGAATGGAATGGAACGGAATGGAACAGAATGGAACGGAATGGAATGGAATGGAGTGGAATGGAATGGAATGGAAGGGAATGAAACGGAATGCATTGGAGATGAGTGCAGTGGAGTGGAGTAGGTGGAGAGGAGTGGAATGGAGTGAAATAGGACGACATGGAATGGAATGAAGTGGAGTGGAGTGTAGTGGAATGCAGTGGAATTTAGTGGAAGGTACTGGAATGGAATGGAATGGCGTGGAGTGGAGAGGAGTGGATTGCAATTAAATGGAATGCAATGGAAGGAAATACAATGGAATCGTGAAATGAAATGTGAGCTGAGATTGTGCCACTGCACTCCAACCTGAGGGACAGAGTGAGATACTGTCGAAGAAAAAGAATGGAATGTGATAGAGTGGAATGGAATAAAACGGAATGGAATGGAATGGAATGGAATGGAATGGAATGGAATGGAATGGAATGGAATGGAATGGAATGGAATGGAATGGATGGAAGGGAGTGGAGAGGAGTTTACTGGAATGGAGTGGAGTGGAGGGGAATGGAATGGTAGGGAGTGAGATGGAATGGAGTGGAGTGGAGTGCAGTGAAGTGGAGTGGAATGCAGTGGAATGCAATGATATAGAATGGAGTGGAGTGGAGTTGAGTGGAGAGGAATGGAATAGAAAGGAATGGTGAAATGAAATGTGAGCTGAAAGTGCAACACTGCACTACAGCCAGTGTGACAGAGTGAGATTTTCTCGACAGAAAGTAATGGAATGGAATGGAATGGAATGGAATGGAATGGAATGGAATGGAATGGAATGGAATGCAATGGAATGGAATGGAATGGAGTGGAGTAGAGTGGAGTGGAGTAGTGTGGATTTGACTGGAATGGCTGGAATGGGGTGAGAGGGAATGCAATAGAGTGGAGTGGAGTGGAATTGAATGGGTTGAAATGGGATGGAGTGTAGAGTAGTGGAGTAGGGTGAAGTGGAATGGAATGGAATGAAATGCAGCAGATTGGAATGGAATGGAATGGAATAGTATGGAATTGAATGGAATGCAATGCAATGGAATGATGAAATTAAATGTGAGCTGATATTGTGCCACTGCTCTACAGGCTGGGTGACAGAATGAGATCCTGTCAAAAGAAAGGAATGGAATGGATAGGAGTGGGATGAAATGGAATGTAATTGAATGGAGTGGACTGGAGTGAAGTGGAATGGAGTGGAATGGAATGGAATTGAGAGGAGTGGAGTGGAATGGAATGGAATGGAATGGTGAAGTGAAATATGAACTTAAATTTTGCCACTGCACTTTAGCCTGTGTGAGAGAGTGAGATCCTGTCGAAAGAAAGGTACAGAATGGAATGGAGTGGAACGGATTGGAATGGAAATGAATGGAGTGTAGTGTAGTGGAGTGGAATGGAGCAGAGTGGAATGGAATGGAATGGAATGGAATGGAATGGAATGGAATGGAATGGAATGGAATGGAATAGAATGGAAAGGTGAAATGAAATGTGAGCTGAGATTGTTCCACTGCACTGCAAAAAGGGTGAGAGAATGAGATCCTGGTGAAAGAAAGGAATGGAATTCAATGGAGTGGAATGGAATGGAGTGGAGTGAAGTCAAGTTGACAGAAGTGGAGTAGAGTGGACTGGAGGGGACTGAAGTGGAATACAATTGGATGGAGGGGATTGGAATGGAGTGGAGAGTAGTGGAGTGCAGCGGAGTCAAGTGGAATGCAGCGGAGTGGACTAGAGTGGAAAGGAATAGAAAGGAATGGAATGGAATGGAATGGAATGGAATGGAATGGAATGGAGAGGAATTTATTGGAGTTGAATGGAATGTAGGGTAATGGAATTGAATGAAATGGAATGGAATGGAATACAACTAATGGAATGCAACGGAATGTAATGGAATAGAACTCTGAAATGAAATGTGAGGTGAGATTGTGCCACTGCACTCCAGCATGGTTGAGGGAGTGAGATTCTGTCAAAAGAAAGGAATGAAATGTAAGAGAGTGGAATGGAATGGATTGGAGTGGAGTGGAGAGGAGTGTAATGGAGTGGAGTTGAATGGAATGGAATGGAATGGAAAGGAGTGGAAAGGAATGGAATGAAATGGAATGGAACGGAATGCAATAGAATACAATGGAATGGTATGGAATGTAATGGAATGCAACGGAATGCAATGGAACGGAATACCATGGAATGGAGTGCAATGGAATGCAAAGGAATAGCATGGTGAAATGTAATGTGAGCTCAGATTGTGCCACTACACTCCAGCCTGGGTGAGAGAAAAAGATCCTTTCAAAAGAAAGGAATCAAATGGAAGGTGTGGAATGGAATGGAAGTGAGTGGAATGGAATGGAATGGGATGGAACGGAATGGAATGGAATGGAATGGAATGGAATGGAATGGGATGGGATGGAATGGATTGGAGTGAAGTGGAGTTGACTGGAGTGGAATGGATTGGAATGGAATGGGATGGAGTGGAATGGAGTGGAATGGAGTGGAGTGGCATGGAATTGTATGGAATGGAATGGAGTAGATTGGAGTGGAGTGGAGTGGAATGGAATGGAATGGAATGGAATGGAGTGGAATGGTGAAACGAAATGTGAGCTGATATTGACCACTGCAGTGCAGCCTTTGTGACAGTGTGAGATCCTGTCGAAAGAAAGGAATGGAATGGAGTGGAATGTAATGTAATGGAATTACATGGAGTGGAATGCAGTGGAGTGGAATGGAGTGAAATGGAATGGAATGGACTGGAGTGGAGTGGAGTGCAGTAGAGTAGAATGGAATGGAATGGAAAGGAATGGAATGGAATGGAATGGTAAAATGAAATGTGAGCTGAGATTGTGTCATTGCACTCCAGCCTGGTTGAGTGTGAGATGCTGTTGAAAGAAACAGATGGAATGTAATAAAACGGAATGGAAGGGAATGGAAAGGAACGGATTGGAGAGGAGTACAGTGGAGTTTAGTGGAGCAGAGTGGAGAGGAGTGGAATGGAGTGAAATGGGATGGCATGGAATGGAATGAATTGGAGTGGAGTTTAGTGGAATGGAGGGGAATGGAGTGAAATGGAGTGGAATGGAATGGAACGGAATGGCATGGAGTGGATGGCAATTAAATGGAAGGCAATGAAAGGAAATGCAATGGAATGGTGAAATGAAATGTGAGATGAAATGGAGTGCAGAGCCACTGCACTCCAGCCTGAGGGACAGAGTGAGATACTTTTGAAAAAAAGGAGTGGAATGTAATAGAGTGGAATGGATTGTAATGGAGTGGAGAGGAGTTGACTGGAGTGCAGTGCATTGGAGGGGAATGGAATGGTAGGGAGTGGAATGGGATGGAGTGGAGTGGAGTGCAGTGAAGTGGAGTGGAATGGAGTGGAATGCAATGGGATGGAATGGAGTGGAGTGGAGTGGATTAGAGTGGAAAGGAGTGGAAAGAAATGGTGAAATTAAATGTGAGCTGAAAGTGCGACACTGCACTACAGCCAGTGTGAGAGTGAGATTTTCTCGACAGAAAGTAATGGAATGGAAAGGAATGGAATGGAATGGAATGGAATGGAATGGAATGGAATGGAATGGAATGGAATGGAGTGGTGTGGAGTGGAATGGAATGGAATGGAGTTGAGTTGAGTGGAGTGGAGTGGTGTGGATTTGAGTCAAATGGCTTGGAATGAGATGGGAGGGAATGCAGTAGAGTATACTGGAGTGGAGTGGATTGGAATTGAATGGGATGGAAAGGGATGGAGTATAGAATAGTGGAGTAGAGTGGAGTGGAATGAAGTGGAATGGAATGGAATGGAATGCAGCAGAGTGGAATGGAATGCAATGGAATGCAATGGAATGGAATGCAATGGAATGGGGAAATGCAATGTGAGCAGAGATTGTGCCACTGAACTCCAGGCTGGGTGACAGAGTGAGATCCTGTTGAAAGAAGGGAATGGAATGAATAGAAGTGGAATGAAATGGAATGTAATTGAATGGAGTGGACTGGAGTGAAGTGGAGTGGAGTGGAATGGAATGGAATTGAGTGGAGTGGAGTGGAATGGAGTGGATAGAATAGAATGGAATGGAATGGTGAAGTGAAATGGGAGGTGAGACTTTGCCACTGCACTTCAGCCTATGTGACAGAGTGAGATCCTGTCGAAAGAAAGGAATGGAATGAAACAGAGTGGAATGGATTGGAATGGAAATGAATGGAGTGTAACGTAGTAGAATGGAGTGTATTGGAATGGAGTGGAGTGGAATGAAATGGAATACAATGGAATGGTATGGAATGGAATGGAATACAATGGAAAGGTGAAACGAAACGGGAGCTGAGATTGTTCCACTGCACTGCAAACTGGGTGAGAGAGTGAGATCCTGTAGAAAAAAAGGAATGGAATTCAAAGGAGTGGAAAGGAATGGAGTGGAATGAAGTGGGTGGACAGGAGTGGATTACAGTGCAGTGGAGGGGAATACAGTGAAAAACAATGGGATGGAGGGGACTGGAATGGAGTGGAGAGTAGTGGAGAGGAGTGGAGTCGAGTGGAGTGCAGTGGAGTGGACTGGATTGGAAAGGAATGGAATTGAGTGGAGTGGAGTGTATTGGAGTTGGATGGAGTGTAGTGGAATGGAATTGAATGAAATGGAATGGAATGGAATACAATTAATGGAATGCAATGAAATGGAATGCAATGTAATGGAATGGAATAGAGTGGTGAAACGAAATGTGAGGTGAGATTGTGCAACTACAATCCAACCTGGGTGAGGGAGTGAGATCCTGTCAAAAGGAATGGAATGTAAGGGAGTAGAATGGAATGGATTGGATTGGAGTAGAGTGGAGTGGAATGGGATGGTGTGAAATGGAATGGATTGGATTGGAGTGGAGTGGAGTGAAATGGAATAGAATGGAGTGGAATATAATGTAGTGGAATGGAGTGGAGAGTAGTGGAATAGAATGGAATGGAATGGAATGGAATGGAATGGAATGGAATGGAATGGAATGGAACAGAATGGATTGGGATGGTGTAATGAAATGTGAGTTAAGATTTTGACATTGCACTCTAGCCTGGGCAACAGAGTGAGATCCTGTCGAAAGAAAGGAATGGAATGGAATGGAGTGGAATGGAATGGAGTGGAATGCCGTGGATTGGTGAGGAGTACAGTGGAGTGAAGTGGAGTGGAATGATGAGGAATGGTACAGTGAAATGACATGTGAGATGCGATTTTGCTATTGCATTCAAGCCTGTTTCACAGAGTGAGATTCTGTGGAAAGTAGGGAATTAAATGGAATGGAGTTTAATGGAATGGAAAAGAATGGATTGAAATGGAATGGAGTTTAATGGAATGGAATGGAATGGAGAGGAATGGAATGGGATGGAATGGAGTAGAGTGGATTGGAGTGGAGTGGAGTAGAGTGGAGTGGTGTGAAATGCAGTGGAATGTAATAGGATGGAATTGAATGGAATGGAGTGACGTGGACTGGAGTGGAGTGGAGTGGAATTGAGTGGAGTGGAGTGGAATGGGATGGAATGGAATGGAAAGGAATGGAACTGTTAAATTAAATGTAAGCTGAGATTGTGCCACTGCATTCCAGCCTGGATGACAGAGTGAGATCCTGTCAAAAGAAATGAATGTAATATAATGGACTGTATTGGAATGGAATGGAGTGGAGTGGAGTGGAGTGGAGTCGAGTGGAGTGGAGTGGAATGTGATGTAATGGTAAGGAACGGAATGGAGTGGAGTGGAAGGGATGGAATGGAATCGGATGGAATGGAGAGGAGACGAGTGGCGTGGCGTACATTGGAATTGAATGGAATGGAGTGAAGTGGACTTGAGTAGAGTGGAGTGGAATGGAATGGAATGGAATGGAATGCAATGGAATGGTGAAATGAAATGTGAGCTGAGATTATGCCACTGCGCTCCAGCCTCTATGGCAGAGTGAGATTCTGTCGAAAGAAGGAATGGGATTGTATCGAGCGGAGTGGAATAAAGTGGAGTGGAATCTAGTGGAATGGAATGTTATGGAATGGAAAGGAATGGAGTGGAGTGGAGTCGAGTGGTTTGGAATGGAGTGGAGTGGAGTGGTGTGGAATACAGTGGAATCGAATGGGATGGAGTGGAATGGAATGGAATAGAGTGGAGGGGAGGGGAATTCAGTAGAGTTCAGTGGAATTGAATGGAATGGAATGGAATGTTGAAAGGAAATGTTAGCTGAGATTGCCCTACTGCACTCCAGCCTGTGTGACAGAGTGAGATGTTGTCTAACGGAAGGAATGGAATGGAATGGAGTGGAATGGAATGGAATGGAATGGAATAGAGTAGAGAGGAGTGGAGTGGAATGGAGTGGAATGGAATGGAATGCAGCAGAATGGTGAAATGAAATGTGAGCTGAGATTATGCCACTGCGCTCCAGCCTGTATGGCAGAGTGAGTTCCTGTTGAAAGAGGGAATGGAATTTAATGGAGTGGAGTGGAATAAAGTGGAATGGAATGGAGTGGAATGGAATGTTAAGGAATGGAGTGGAATGGAGTCGAGTGGTGTGGAATGGAGTGGAGTGGAGTGGTGTGGAATAGAGTGGAATCGAATGTGATGGAATGGAATGGAATGGAATGGAATGGAATAGAGTGGAGGGGAGGGGAATGCAGTAGAGTTGAGTGGAATTGAATGGAATTGAATGGAATGGAATGGAATGTTGAAACGAAATGTTAGCTGAGATGGCGCTACTGCACTCCAGCCTGCGTGACAGAGTGAGATGTTGTCGAACGGAAGGAATGGAATGGAATGGAGTGGAATGGAGTGGAATGGAATGGAATGGAATAGAGTAGAGACGAGTGGAGTGGAGTAGAGTGGAGAAGAGTGGAATGGAGTGGAATGAGACAGGATGTAATGGTATATAGCGTAGTGGAGTGGAGCAGAATGGAGGGGAATGGACTGGAATGTAATAGAATGGAATGGCATGGAGTGGAGTGGAGTGGAGTGGAATGGATTTGAATTAAATGGAATGGAAGGGAATGGAATGCAATGGAATGGTGAAAAGAAATGTGAGCTGAGAGTGTGCCACTGTACTCCAGCCTGAGTGAAAGAGTCAGATCCAGTCTAGGAAAAGGAAGGGAATGGAATGGATTGGAATGGAATGGAGTGGAGAGTAGTTGACAGGAGTGGAGTGGAGTGTAAGGGAATTGTATGGAGTGGAATGGAATGGAGTGCAGTGGAGTGCAGTGAAGTGTAGTGGAATGGAGTGGAATGCACTTCAATGGAGTGGAGTGGAGTGGAGTGGAATGGAATAGAATAGAGAAATGAAACTTGAGCTGAGATGGTGCCACTGCACTCCAGCCAGTATGAGAGACTGAGATCTTGTTGACAGAAAGGAATGGAATGGAATAGAGTGGAATGGAAGGGAATTGAATGGAGTGGAGTGGAGTGCAGTTTAGTGAAGTGGAGTTGAATGGAGTGGAATGAGATGGGATGGAATGAAATGAAAGGGAGTGGAGTGGAAAGGAGTGGAATGGAACTGGATGGAACAGGACAGAGAGGAGGGGAGTGGAGTAGAGTGGAGTGTAAAGCAGTGGAATGGAATGCAGTGGAAAGGAATTGAATGCAGCAGAGTGGAGTGGAGTGGAACGGATTGGAATGGAATGGATTGCAATGGAATAAAATGGAATGGAGTGGTTAAAAGAAATGTGAGCTGAGATTGCACCACTGAACACTGTCACTGTGTGACAGAAAGAGATCCTGTAGAGAGAAAGGAATGGAATGGAATAGAGTGGAAAGGAATTGAATGAAATTGAATGGTGTCGAATGGAGTAGAGGTGAGTGGATTGGGGTGTAGCAGAATGGATTTGAATGGAATGGTATGGAATAGAATGGAATGGAGTGGAGTGGATTTGAATGGAGTGGTGTGGAATGGAGTGGAATGGCATAGGATGGATTGGAATGGAGTGGAGTGGAGTGGAGTGAGGTGGAATGGAATGGAATGGAATTGTTTGGAATAGAGTGGAGTAGAGTGCAGTGAAGTGCAGTGGAGTAGAATGGAATGGAATGGAATGGAATGGGATGAAATGGAATGGTGAGATGAAATGTGAGCTGAGATTGCACTGCTGCACTACAGCCTTTGTGACAGAGGGTGATGCTGTCAAAAGAAAGGAATGGAATGGAATGGAGTGGATTGGAGTGGAATGGAATGGAATAGAGTGGATTGGAGTGGAATGAAATGGAATGGAATGGAATGGAATGGAATGGAATGGAATGGAATGGAATGGAATCAATTGGAGAGGACTGGAGTGGAGTGGAGCGGAGTGGAGAGGAGTGGAATGGAGTGGAATGAGAAGGTATGGGATGGAATCTAGTGGTGTGGTGTGGAATTGAATGTAGTGGAGTTGCTGTAATGTAATGGAATGGAAGAGTGTGGAGTGGAGTGCAGTGGAGTGGAGTGGTGCAGAGAGGATTGGAATTAAATTTAATGGAATGGAATGGAATGGAATAGAATGGAATGGTGAAAAGAAATGGGAGCTGAGATTGTGAAACTGCAGTCCAGCCTGGGTTACAGCGTGAGATCCTTTCAAAGAAAAGGAATGGAATGGAATGGAGTGTAATAGAATGGAGTGGAGAGTAATAGACTGGAGTGGAGTAGAGTGGAATTTAATGAAATGGTATCGAGTGGAATGGAATGGAGTGGAGTGCAGTGAAATGAAGTGGAATGGAGTGCAATGCGATGGAATGGAAAGGAGTGGAGTGGAGTGTAATGGAATGGAATTGGATGGAATGGGGTGGAGTGGAGAGGCGTGGAGTCGAATGGAGTAGAATTGAGTGGAATGGAATGGAATGGAAAGCAGCAGGGTGGAGTGGAGTGGAGCTGAGTGGAGTGGAATGTGATGGAATGGAATGCAGTGGAATGGAATGGAATTGAAAAGTGTGGAATGCAATGGAATGGAATGCAATGGAATGGTGAAATGAAATGTGAGCTGAGATTATGCCACTGCATTCCAGCATGGGTAACATAGTGAGATCCTGTCGAAAGAAATGAATGGAATGGAAAGGAGTGGAATGGAATGAAATGGAAAGGAATGGAATGGAATGGAACACAGTTGAATGGAATGGAATGGAACGGAACGGAACGGAACGGAACGGAATGGAATGGAATGGAACAGAATGGATGGGAATGGAATGGAATGGAATGGAATGGAATGGAATGGAATGGAATGGAATGGAATGGAATGGAGTTGAGTTGAGTGGAGTGGGGTGGATTCGATTGGCGTGAATGGAATGGGATGGAGTGGAATGGAATGGAGTGAACAGGAGTGGAGTGGAGCCAATTGGGGTGGAATGGATTGGGATGGAATGGAAAGAAGTGGAGTGGAGTGGAATGGAGTGGAAAGGAATGGGATGGAATGGAGTGGAGTGGAGTACCGTGGAGTAGAGTGGAGTGAATCGTAGTGGAGTGGAGTGGACAGGAGTGGAATGGAATTTAAAGGAATGGAGTGGAATGGAATGGAATGGAATGCTATGATGCAATGAAATGTGAGCTGAGATTGTACCACTGCACTCCAATCTGGGTGAGAGAGTGAGATCCTGTCAAAAGCAAGTAACGAAATTGAAAGGAATGTAATGGAATGGAATGGCATAGAATGGAGTGGAGTGGAATGGAGTGGATTGGCTTCAATAGAATTGGATAGAATGGAATGGAATGGAGTGGACAGCAGTGGAGTGGAGTGGAGTGGATTGCCATACAATGGAATAGGATGGATTGTAAAATTGGAGTGGAGTAGAGTCGAATGAATTGGAATGGAATGGGATGGAATGGAGTGGAGTGGACTGAAGTGCAGTGGAGTGCAGTGGACTGTAATGGAATGGAATTTAAAGGAATGGAGTGGTATGGAATGGAATGGAATGGAATGGAATGGAAAGCTATGGTGCATTGAAATGTGAACTGAGATTGTTCCACTGCACTCCAAACTGGGTGAAAGAGTGAGATCCTATCAAAAGAAAGGAATGTAATGAAATGTAAATGAACAGAATGGAGTGGAGTGGAGTGGAATGGAGTGGAGTGGAGTGGAATGGAATGAAATGGAATGCAATGGAATGGAATGCAATGGAATGGAGTGCAGTGGAATGCAATGCAATGGAATAGAATGGTGAAATGAAATGTGAGCTGAGATTGTGCCTCTGAACTCCACCCTGGGTGAGAGAGTGAGATCCTTTCGAAAGAAAGGAATGGAATGAAAGGGAGTGGAAGAAAATGGAGGGGAGTGGAATGGAATGGAATGCACTGGGGTGGAGTGAAGTGGATTTGAGTGGAGTAGAATGAAGTGGAATGGAATGGGATGGAGTAGATTGGAGGGGGGTGGAGAGGAGTGGAATGGAGGGGAGTGGAATGAAATGGGATGGAGAGGAATGGAGTGGAGTGGAGTGGAATGGAGTGGAGTGGAATTGAAAGGGATGGAATGGAATGGAGTGGATTGTAGTAGTGTGGAGTGGAGTGGAGTGGAATGGAGTCGAATGGAATGGAATGTAATAGAATGAAATGGATTTGACTGGAATGCAGTGGAGTGGAATGGAATGGAATGGAATGGAATGGTGAAATGAAATGTGAGCTGAGATTGGAAAAGTGCAGTTGAGCCTGTGTGACAGAGTGAGATCCTGTTGAAAGAAAGGAATGGAATGGAATGGAGTAGAATGGAATGAAATTGAATGGAATGTATTGGAGTGGAGTGGAGTGGAGTGGGATGGAGTAGCATGGAATCGGATGGAATGTAATGCAATGAAGTGGAGCGGAGTGGTGTTTTACGGTGTGGAATGGAACGGGATGGATTGGAATGAAGTGGAGGGGAGTGGAGTAGAATGAAGTGGAATGGAATGGAAGCGAATGGAGTGGAGTGGAGTACAGTGGATTGCAATGGCGTGGAATGGAATGGAATGGTGAAATGAAAAGTTAGCTGAGATTTTGCCAGTGCACTCCAGCCTGTGTGATAGAATGAGATGTTGAAAGAAAGGACTGGAATGGAATGGAGTGGAATGGAATGGAGTGGAGTGTAATGGAATGGAATGGAATGGAATGGAATGCATTGGAATGGAATGGAGGGGAGAGGAGTATAGTGGAGTAGAGTAGAGTGGAGAGGAGTGGAATGGAGTTGAATGGAACTGGATGGACTGGAATATAGCAGAGTGGAGTGGAGTGGAATGGAGTGAAATGTACTGGAATGGAATGGAATGGAATGGCATGCAGTGGAGTGGAGTGGAGTAGATTGGAATTAAATGGAATGGAATGGAATGCAATGGAATGTAATGGAATGGTGAAATGAATCTTGAGCTGAGATTTTGCCACTGTACTTCGGCCTGAGGGACAGAGTGAGATCCTGTCAAAGAAAAGGAATGGAATGCAATGGAGTGGAATGGAATGGAATGCAATGGAGTGGAGCGTAGTTTAATGGAGTGGAGTGGAGTGGACGGGAATGGAATGGTATGGCGTGGAATGGAATGGAGTGGAGTGCAGTGAAATATAGTGGAATGCAATGGGATGGAATTGACTGGAGTGGAGTGGAATTGAGTGGAGTGGAATGAAATGGATTGGTGAAATGAAATGTGAGTTGAGATTCTGCCATTGCACTCCAACCGGTGTGACAGAGTTAGATCTTGTAGACAAAAGGAATGGAATGGAATGGAATGAAATGGAATGGAACGAAATGGAATGGAATACAATGAAATGGAATGGAGTAGAGTGGAGTGTGGTGGAATGGTGTGGAATGTAATTGAATGGAATGAAATGGAATGGAAAAGTGAAAAGAATTGTGAGCTGAAATTGTGACACTGTGCTCCAGCCTAAGTGACAAAGTGAGATCGTGTTGAAGACAGAATGGAATGGAATGGAGTGGAATGGAATGAAATGGAATTGAATGGAGAGGAGTGGAGTGGAGTGGAGTGGAGTGGAGTGGAATTCAGTGGAAAGGAATGGGATGGAATAGAATGGAATGGAGTGCAGAAGAGTGGATTGGTGTGAACTGGAGTGGAATGGAGTGGGAAAGAGTGGAATGGAATGGAATGGAATGGAATGGAATGGAATGGAGTGGAGTAGAATGATGTGCAGTGCAGTGGAGTGGAATGGAATGGAATGGAATGGAATGGAATGCAATGGAATGGAATAGTGAAGTGAAATGTGAGCTGAGATTGTGCCACTCCACCCCAGCCTGCGTGACATAGTGAGATGTTGTCGAAAGGAAGGAATGGAGTGCAATGGAGTGGAATGGAATGGAATGGAATAGTGTGGAGAGGAGTGAAGAGGAGTGGAATGAGACGGGATATAATGGAATATAGTGGAGTGGAGTGGAGTTGAATAGAGTGGAACTGACTGGAAAGTAATGGAATGGAATGGCATGGAGTGGATTGAAATTGACTGGAATTAAAGGGAATGGTATGGAATGCAATGGAATAAAATGGAATGGTGAAATGAAATGTGAGCTGAGATTGTGCCACTGCACTCCAGCCTGAGTGACAGAGTGAGATCCTGTCAAAGAAAAGGAATGGAATGGAATGGAGTGGAATGGAATGTAGTGGAGAGAAGAGGACAGGAGTGGAGTGCAGTTGAGGGGAATGGAATGGTATGGAGTGCAATGGAATGGAGTGGAGTGGAGTGCAGAGAAGTGGAGTGGAATGGAGTGGAATACAATTGGATTGAGTGGAGTGGAGTGGAGTGAAATGGAGAAATGAAATGTGAGCTGAGATTGTGCTACTGCACTCCAGCCAGTGTGACAGAGTGAGATCTTGTTGACAGAAAGGAATGGAATGGAGTGGAATTGAATGGAAAAGAATGGAGGGGAGTGGAGTGGAGTGGAATGGCATGGAATGTAATGGAATGGATTGCATTGGAGTGGAGTGGAATGGAGTGGAAAGGAATTGGATGGATTAGGATGGAGTGGAATAGAGTGGAGTGGAATGGAATGGAATGCAGCAGAGTGGAGTGGAGAGGAATTGTGTGGAATGGAATGGAATGGGATGGAATAAAAAGGAATGCGATGCCATGGAATTGTGAAATGGAATGTGAGCTGAGATTGTGTGACTGCACTGCAGCCTGGGTGACAGAGTGAGATCCTGTCGATAAAAGGAATAGAATGGAAAGGAGTGGAGTGGAATGGAATGGAATAGAATGGAATTGAATGGAGTGTAGTGGAATGGAGTGAAATGAATTTGCATGAATTGAATGGGTTGGAGTGGAATGGAATGGAGTAGACAGGATTGGACTGCAGTGGAGTGGATTGGAGTTGAATGGAATGGGATGGAATGGAAAGAAGTGGAATGGCATGTAGTGGAATGTAGTGGAATAGAATGGGATGGAATGGAATTGAGTGGAGTGGAGTGGAATGGATTGATTGGAATGGAATGGGATGGAATCAAAAGAAGTAGAGTGGAGTGGATCGGACTGGAGTGGAATGGAATGGAATGGGATGCAATGGAGTGGAGTGGAATAGAGTGAAGTGGAATAGAGTGGAGTGGACTGCAATGGTATGAAATTTAAAGGAATGGATTAGAATGGAATGGAGTTGAATGGAATGGAAAGGAATAGAATGGAATGGAATGGAATGGAATGGAATGGAATAGAATGGAATGGAATGGAATGGAATGGAATGGAATGGAAGGGAATGTCATGGTGAAATAAAGGTGAGCAGAGATTGTTCCACTGCACTCCAGCCTGGGTGACAGAGTGAGATCCTTTTGAAAAAAAGGAACGGAATGGAAAGGATTGAAATGTAATCGAGTGGAGTGGAAGGGAGTGGAGTGGAGTGGACTGAAGTAGAGAAGAATGGAGTGGAGTGGAGGAGAATAAAGTGGAATAGAATGGTATGGAGGGGAATGGAGTGGAGTGGAGTGGAGTGGAGTGGAGTTGAGAGGAGTGCATTAGTGTGAAATGGAGTGGAATGCAATAACATGGAGTGGAACAGAATGGAATCGAATGGTGTGGAGTGTAGTGTATTGTAGTAGAATGGAGTGGAGTGGATGGTAATGGAATGGAATGGAGAGGAATTGAATTGAATGCAATGGAATGCAATGCAATGCAATGCAATGATGAAATCAAATGTGAGCAGAGATTGTGCCACTGCTCTCCAGCCTTGGTGAGAGCGTGAGATCCTGTAGAAAGAAAGGAATGGAATGGAAGGGAGTGGAATGGAATGGAATGGAGTGCAATGGAGTGGAGTTGAGTGGAGTGGAATGCAGTGGAATGGAAAGGGATGGAGTGGAATGGAGTAGAGTGGAGTGGAATGGAATGGGATGGAATTGAATGGAGTGGATTGGAGTGGAGTAGAGTGAAATTGAATGGAGTGGAGTGGAATGGAATGGAATGGAATGAAATGGAATGGAATGGAATAGAATGGAATAGAATGTTGAAATGAAATGCGAGCTGTGATTGTGTCACTGCACTCCAGCCTGTGTAACAGAGTGAGATCCTATTGAAAGGAAGGAATGGAAAGGAATGGAGTGGAATGGAATGGAGTGGAAGGGAGTGGATTGGAGTGGAGTGGAGTGATGTGGAGTGGAATGGATTGGAATGGAATGGTGGAAAGAAATGTGGGATGAGATTGTGGTAGTGCACTCCAGCCTGTGTCACAGAGTGAAATACTGTCGAAAGTCGGGAAAGAAATGGAATGGAGGGGGAAAGGAATGGAAAGGAATGGAACGGAAGGGGTTCGAATGGATTGGAATGGAATGGAGTCGAGTAGAGTGGTGTGGAATAGAGTGGAATGGAATGGGATGGAATGAAATAGAATAGAATGGAGTCGAGAGGTGTGGTGTGGAATGGAGTGGAATGGAATGGGATGGAATGGAATGGAATGGAGTGGAGTGGACTGGAGTGCACTGGAGGCTAGTGGAGTGGAATGAAGTGGAATGGAATGGAACGGAGTGTAATGAAGTGGAGTGGACTGGAGTGGAGTGGATTGCAATGGAGTCAAGTAGAGTGACATGGAGTGGAGTGGAATGGAATGGAACGAAATGGAAAGGAACAGAATGGAATGTAATGGTGAAATGTAATGTGAGCTGAGATTGTGCCACTCCACTCGAGTCTGGGTGATAAAGTGAGATCCCATCGAAAGAAAGGAATGTAATGTAATGGAGTGTATTCGAATGGAATGGAGTGGAGTAGAGTGGAGTGGAATGGAGTGGAATGCTTTGGGATGTAATGTAATGGAATAGAATGCATTGGAGTGGAATGGAGTGGATTGGAGTGGAATGGAGTGGAGTGAAGTGTGGTGGAATGGACTGGGATGGAATGGAATGGAATGTAGAGGAGTGGAGTGGAGTGGAATTTAATGGATTTGAGTGAAGTGGAATGGAATGGAATGGAACGGAATAGTATGGAATGGAATAGAAAGGAATGCAACAGTGAAATGAAATGCGAGCTGAGATTGTGCCACTGCTCTCCAGCCTGTGTGAGAGAGTGAGATACTGTCAAAAGAAAGGAATGGAATGGAATGCAGTGGAATGGAATGGAATGCAATTGAATTAGGTGTAGTGGAGTTTATTGGAATGGAATGGAATGGAGTGGAATGGAATGGTGAAATGAAACTTGAGCTGAGATTGTGCCACTGCACTTCAGCCTGAGGGACAGAGTGAGATCTTGTCAAAGAAAAGGAATCGAATACAATGGAGTGAAATAGAAAGGAATGCAATGGAGTGGAGAGTAGTTGAGCGGAGTGGAGTGGAGTGGACGGGAATGGAATGCTATGGAGTGGAATGGAATGGAGTGGAGTGGAGTGCAGTGAAGTGGAGTGGAATGGAGTGGAATGAAATGCGACGGAATTGACTGGAGTGGATTGGAATTGAGTGGAGTGGAATGAAATGGATTGGTGAAATGAAATGTGAGCTGAGATTCTGCCACTGCACTCCAACCATTGTGAGAGAGTTAGATCTTGTAGACAGAAAGGAATGAAATGCAATGGAGTGGAACGGAATGTCATGGAGTGGAGTGGAGCAGAGCGGAGTGTGGTGGAATGGCATGGCATGGAATGGAATGGAATGGAATGGAATGGAATGGAATGGAATGGAATGGAATGGAATGTTGAAATGAAATATGAGATGAAATTGTGACACTGCACTCCAGCCTAAGTAACAAAGTGAGATCCTGTTGAAAGACAGAATGGAATGGAATGTATTGGAATGGAATGAAATGGAATTGAATGGAGTGGAGTGGAGTGGAATGGAGTGGAATGGAATGGGATGGAATGGAATTGACTGGAGTGAAGTGGTGTGGATTGGAATGGACTGGAATTGAATGGGATAGAATGGAGTGGAGAGGAGTGGATTGCAGTGGAATGGAATGGAATTGAATGGCATGGAATGGAAAGGAATAGAACGGTGAAATGAAATGTGAGCTGAAATTATGACACTACACTAAGTCCTTTGTGAGAGAGTCAGATACTGTCGAAAGAAAGGAAAGGAATGGAATGCATTTGAATGGAATGGAATGAAATGATATTGGGTGGAGTGAAGTGGAGTGGAGTGGAATGAAATGGAAAAGTATGGAATTGAATGGAAAGGAATGGAATGGAAAGTTGAAATGAAATGTCAGCTGAGATTGTGCCACTGCACTCCACCCTGTGTGACAGAGTGAGATCGTGTCTAAAGAAAGGAATGGAATGGAAGTTAGTGTAATGGAATTGATTGGGATAGAATGGAGTACAGTGGAGTGGAGTGGAGTGGAGTGGAGCTGAGTGGAGGGAGAGGAATGGAGTGGAGTGGGGTGGAGTGGAGTGGAGTGGAATGGAATGGAATGGAATGGAATAGTGAAATGAAATGTGAGCTGAGATTCCTCCACTGCCCTCCAGCCTGTGTGACAGAGTCAGATCCTTTCAAAATAAAGGGAAGGAATAGAATGGAATGGAGTGGAATGGATTGGAATGGCATGGCATGGCATGGCATGGAAATCAATGGCATGGAATGGAATGGAATGGCATGGCATGGAATGGAATGGAATAGAATGCAATGCAATGGTGAAATGTAATGTGACCTGACATTATGCGACTGCAGTCCAGCATGGGTGACAGAGTGAGATACTGTCAAAAGAAAGGAATGGAATAGAACAGAGTGGAATCAAATGAAATGGAACGGAATGCTGAAATGAAATGTGAAAAGAGATTCTGCCACTACACTCCAACCTTCGTGACAGAGTGATATCCTGTTGAAAGAAAGGAATGGAATGGAATGGACAGGTATGGAATGGAATGCAGTGGAGTGGAGGGGAGTGGGGTGGAGAGGAATGGATTGCGGTGGAGTGGAGTGGAGTGCAATGGAATGGAATGGAATGGAATGGTGAAACGAAATCTGAGCTGATATTGTGCCACTGCACTTCAGCTTGTGTGACTGATTGAGATCATGTCGAAAGAAAGGAATGGAATGGATTGGAGTGGAATGGAATGGAACAGAATGCAACGGAATGGAATGGAATGGAATGGAACAAAACAGAATGGAATGGAATGGAATGGAATGGAATGGAACAGGATGGAATGGCATGGAATAGAGTGGAGTGGAGTGGAATGAAATGGGATAGAGTGGATTGGAATGGAGTGGAGTAGCATAGAGTGGAGTGGAGTGGAGAGGAGTGTAGTGGAATGGAATGGAATGGAGTGGAGTGAAATGGAATGGAATGCAATGGTGAAATCTAATGTGAGCTGTGAATGTGCCCCTGCACACCAGCCTGCGTGACAGAGTGAGATCCTGTCAAAAGAAAGTATTGGAAAGGGAAGGAGTGGAATGCAGTGGAAAGGAATGCAATGGAATGGAGTGTAGTGTAGTGTAGTGGAGTGCAATGTAATGGAGAGGAATTGAATCGAATAGAATGTAACGGAATGGAATCGAATGGAATGGAAAGGAATGGAGTGGAATGGAATGGAATGGCGGGGGAAGGAGTGTTGCGGAGTGGAGTTTAATGGAGTGGAATGGAATGGGATGGAATGGAATGGAATGAAGTGGAGTGGAGTGAAGTGGAGTGGAATGGAGTGGAGAGGAATGGAGTGGAATGGAATGGGATGGAGTGGAATGGAGTGGAATGGACTGGATTGGAGTGATGTGGAAAGGAGTGGAATGGAGTGGAGAGGAGTGGACTAGAGTGGAGTGGAGTGGAATGGAATGGAATTTAATGGAATTTAATGGAATTGTGAAATGAAATGTGTGCTGAGATTGTGCCACTGCACTCCAGTCTGGGTTTCAGAGTGGGATACTTTCAAAAGAAAGGAATCAAATGGAATGAAGTGGAATGGAATTGAATGGAGAGGAGTGGAATGGAGTTCAATAGAATGGGATGGAATGGAATGGAATGGAATGGAATGGAATGGAATGGAATGGAATGGAATGGAATGGAATGGAGTGGAGTGGAGTAGAGTGGAGTGGAGTTTAATGGTGTGGAAAGGAATTTGATTTAATGGAATAAAATGGAGTGGAGTGGAGTTGAGTAGAGTGGAATGGAGTGGAACTCAATGGGATGGAATGGAGTGGAGTTGAGTGGAATGCATTGGAATCGAATGGTGAAATGAAATGTGAGATGAGATTGTTCCACTGCACTCCAACCTGGGTGACAGAGTGAGATCCTGTCGAAGGAAAAGAATTGAATGGAATGGAGTTGAATGGAAGGAATTGAGTGTAATGGAGTGGAGTGGAGTAGAGTGGAGTGGACTGGAGTGTAGTAGAGCAGATTGGAGTTGAGGGGGTTGCAGCCGAATAGAATGGGATGCATAGGAATGGAATGATGTAGAGTGTAGTGGAGTGGAGTGGAGTCGAATGGAGACCAGTGGACTGCAAATGCCGTGGAATGGAATGGAATGGAATGGAATGGAATGGAATGGAATGGAATGGAATGGAATGGAATGGAATAGAATGGTTTGGAGTGGAGTGGAGTGGAATGGAATGGAATGGAATGGAATGGAATGGAGAAATGAAATATGAGCTGAGATTCACCACTGCACTCCAGCCTGGGTGAGAGAGTGAGATCCTGCCTAAAGAAAGGAATGTAATGGAGTGGAGTAGAATGTAATGAAGTGGATAGGAGGGGAATGGAGTGGAGTGGAGTAGAATGTAATGGAGTGGAATGGGTTGGAATGGAATGGAAAGGAATGGAATGGAAAGGAGTGGAATGGAATGGATTCCAATTGAATGAAATGAAATGGAATGGAATGGAATGGAATGGATTCCAATTGAATGAAATGAAATGGAATGGAATGGAATGGACTGGAATGAAAAGGGTTGGAATGGAATGGAATGGAGTGGAGTGGAGTGGTTTTGAAAGTAGTGGAATGGAATGGGATGGAATAAAATGGAATGGAGTGGAGTGGACTGCAGTGGAGTGGATGGAGTGGAAAGGATTGAGATGGAGTGTAACGAAGTGGAGTGGATGGCAGTGGAGTTGAGGGGAGTGGATTGGAGTTTAGTTGAGTGGAATTGAGTGGAGTGGAATGCAACAGAACAGAACGCAATGGAATGGAATTGTGAAATGAAATGTAAGCTGAGATTGTGCCACTGCATTTCGGCCTGGGTGACAGCGTCAGATTCTGTCAAAAGAAAGGGATATAATGTAATGGAGTGTATTGGAATGAAATGGAATGGAATGGAGTGGAGTCGATTGGCGTGGAATGGAGCGGAGTGGAATATGATGTAATGGAAAGGAACGGAGTGTAGTGTAGTGGATTGGATTGGAGTGGAATGGAATGGGATTAAATAGAGAGGAGAGGAGTGGAGTGGAGTGGAATTGAATGGAATGGCGTGAAGTGGAATTGAGTGGATTGGAGTGGAATGGAGTGGAATATAATGGAATAGAAAGGAATGGTGAAATGAAATGTGATATGAGATTGTGACACTGCTCTCCAGCCTGTGTGACAGAGTGAGATCCTATTTAAAGAAAGGAATGGAATACAATGAAGTGGAGGGGAATGGAAAGGAATTGAATGGAGTTGAGTGGAGTGGAATGGAATGGAATGGAATGGAATGGAATGGAATGGAATGGAATGGAATGGAATGGAATGGAATGGAGTGGAATGGAGTGGAGTGGAGTGGCATGGAGTGGAGTGGAGTGGAGTCGAGTGGAATGGAATGGAGTGGAATGGAATGCAATGAAATGGAGTGGAGCCTAGTGTAGTGCATGTAGTGGAATGGAATGGAATGAAATGGGATGGAATGGAGGGGAGTGGAGTGGAATGGAGTGGAATTGAAGGGAATGTAATGGAGTAGAATGGAATGGAGTGCAATGAAATGGAGTGTAGTGGAGTAGAGTGGATTGGAGTGGAGTGGAGGGGAGTGGAATGGAGTGAAGTGGAATGGGATGGAATGGAGTGTAGTAGAGTGGACTGGTATTAATGGAATGTACTGGAGTGGAATGGATTGGAGTTGAGTGGCATGGAATGGAATGCAATGGAATGGAATAGAATGGAATGGAATGGAATGGTGAAATTAAATGTGAGCTGAGGTTGTGCCGCTGCACTTTAGAATGTGGAGCAGAGTGAGACCCTGTCGAAAGAAAGGGATGGAGTGAAGTGGAATCGATTGAAGTGGAATAGAATGCAATGGAGTGGAGTTGAGTTTACTGGAGTGGAGTGGAGTGGAGTGGAATGCTGTGGAATGGAATGGAATGGGATGGAATGGAGTGGAGTAGAGTACAGTGGTGTGGAGTGGAGTGAAGTGAAATGGAGTGGAAAGTAATGAGATTCAATGAAATGGAGTGGAGTGGAGTGGAGTAGAGTGGACTAGAATGAAGTGGAGTGGAGTGGAATGGAGTGGAATGGGATGGGATGGATTGGAATGGAATGGAGTGGAGTGGAGTGGAGTGGAATGGAGTGGAATGGAGTGGGATGAAATGGGATGGAGTGGAGTGGAGTGGCGGGTAATGGAGTGGAATGAAATGGAATGGAATGGAATGGAAGGGAATGGAGTTGAGTGGATTGAAGTGGAATGGACTGGAGTGGAGTGGATTGGAGTTTGGTGCAGTGGAGTGGAATGTTATGGAATGGAATGGAATGGAATGGAAAGCAATGCATTGGAAAGGTGAAGTGAAATATCAGCTGAGATTGTTCCAGTACACTCCCGCCTGGATGACAGAGTGACATCCTGTCAAAAGAAAGGAATGGAATGGAAGTTAGTGTAATGGAATGGATTGGGGTAGAATGGAGTGGAGTGGAGTTGAGTTGAGTGGAATGGAATGGAGTTGAAAGGAATGGAATCGAATGGAATGGAATGGTGAAATGAAATGTGAGCTGAGATTGTGACACTGCAGTCCAGACTTTTTGACAGGGTGAGATCCTGTCAAAATAAAGGAGTGTTATGCAATGGAGTTGAATGGAATGGAATGGAATTGAAACTGAGTATATTGGAGTGGAGTCGAGTGGAGTGGAGTGGAGTCAAGTGGAGTGGAGTGGATTGGAGTGGAATGTAGTGGAGTGGAATGGGATGGAATGGAATGGAGTGGAGTGGAGTGGAGTGGTGTGGAGTGGGATGGAATAGAATGGAATGGAATGCCACGGAATGGAATGGAATGATGAAATGAAATGTGAGCTGACACTGTGCCACTGCACTCCAGCCTGGGAGACAGAATGAGATCCTTTCAAAAAATTGTATGTAATACCCTGGATTGGAATAGAGTGGAATCGAAAGGAATGGAATGGAATGGAGTGCATTGGAGTGGAGTGGATTGGAGTGGAATGGAGTGGAATGGAATGGGACGAAATGGAATGCAGTGTAGTGGATTGGAGCACTTTGACGCCTATGGTGGAAAGGGAAATATCTTCACATAAAACCTAGACAGAAGCACGCTGAGAAACTTCTATGTGATTTGTTCATTCTTCTCACAGAGTTGAACCTTTCTTTTTATTTAACAGATTGGAAAGACTATTTTTGTAGAATCTGCAAGTGGACACATGGAGCGATTTGAGGCATTTGGTGAAAAGAAAATATCTTCACATAAAAACTAGACAGAAGCATTCTGACAAACTTCTTTGTGATATATGCATTGAACTCACAGAGTTGAACTTTAGTTTTGATTGAGCAGTTTTGAAACACCATTTTTTTACTATCTGCAAGTGGACACTTGGAGTACATTGAGGCCTATTTTGGAAAAGGAAATATCTTCACAAAACTAGACAGAAGCATTCTGACAATTTTCTTTGTGATGTGTGTATTCATCTCACAGGGTTGAAACTTTCATTTGATTAAACAGCCTTGAAACACTTTGTACAATCTGCATGTGGACATTTGGAGCGCCTTGAAGCCTATGATGGAAAAGGAAGAGTCTTCACATAAAAACTATAGAGAGAAACATTCTGACAAACTTCTTTGTGATGTGTGCATTCATCTCACAGAGTTGAACCTTAATTTCCATTGAACACTTTTGAAACACTCTTTTTGTAGAATCTGCAAGTGAACATTTGGAGCTCTTTGAGTCCTTTGGTGGATAACGAAATATCCTCAAATAATAACTAGACAGAACCATTCTGAGAAACTTCTTTGTGGTGTGTGCAATCATCTCACAGAATTGAATATTTATTTTGATTGAACAGCTTGGAAACACAGTTTTTGTAGAATCTACAAGTGGACATTAAGATTGCTTTGAGGCATATGGTGGATAACGAAATATCTTCACATAATAACTAGAAAGAATCATTCTGAGAAACTTCTCTGTGATGTGTGCATTCATCTCAGAGTTGAATATTTCTTTCGATTGAGCATCTTGCAAACACAGTTTTTGTAGAATCTGCAAGTGGACATTTGGAGCACTTTGATGCCTATGGTGGAAAGGGAAATATCTTCACACAAACACGACACAGAAATATTCTGACAAACTCCTTCGTAATCTGTGCATTCGTCTCACGCAGTTGAACCTTCCTTTCATTGAGCAGTTCTGCAACACCCTTTTTGCAGAACCTGCAAGTGTACATTTAGAGCACTTTGAGGTGTATTGTGGAAAAGGAAATATCTTCACATAAAAACTAGATGGAGGCATTTTGAAAAACTTCAATGTGTTGTGTGCATTCATCTTACAGCGTTGAACCTTTATTTTGATTGAGCAGTTTTGCAAGACTCTTTTAGTAAAATCTGTAAGGGGATATTTGGAACGAATTGCATCCATTGCCGATAAAGGAAATATCTTCACGTAAAATCTAGACGGAAGCATTCTGAACAACTTATTTGTGATGTGTGCATTCAACTCACGGAGTTGAACCTTTCTTTTGACTGAGTAGTTTTGAAACACTCTTTTTGTAGAATCTGCAAGTGGATATTTGGAGCGCTTTGCCGCCTATAGTGGAAAAGGAAATATCTTCACATAAAAACTAGACCAAAGTATTCTGAGAAACTTCTTTGTGATGTGTACATTCATCCCTCAGACTTGAACATTTCTTTTGATTGAGCAGTTTTAAAACACACTTTTTGTAGAATCTGCAAGAGGATATTTAGAGGGCTTTGTGGCCTACTGAGATAAAGGAAATATCTTCACTTAGAAACTAGACAGAAGCATTCCGGGAAACTCATTTCTGATATGCGCATTCATCTCACAGAGTTAAAACTTTCTTTAGATTAAGCCGTTTGGAAACTCTCTTTTTATAGAACCTGGAAGTAGAAATTTGAAGCACTTAGAGGTCTATGGTGGGAAAGGAAATATCTTCACATGAAAACAACACAGAAGCATTCTGAGAAACTTCTTTGTGATGTGTGCATTCACCTCACAGAGTTGAACTTTCTTTTGATTGAGCAGTTTTGAAACATTCTTTTTGTAGAATCTACATGTGCATATTTGGAGCTCTTTCAGGCCTATGGTGGAAAAGGAAATATCTTCACATAAAAACTACACAGAAGCATTCTGAGAAACTTCTTTGTAATGTGTGCATTCAAACAACAGAGTTGAACCTATCTTTTGATAGAGCATTTTTTAAACTCACTTTTTGTAGAATCTGCAAATGGATATTTGGAGACCTTTGGGGCATATGGTGGAAAAGGAAATATTTTTACATAAAAATTACACAGAAGCATTCTAAGAAACTTCTTTCTGATGTGTGCACTCATCTCACAGAGTTGAAACTCTCTTTTGATTGAGCAGTTTTGAAACACTCTTTTTGTAGAGTCTTCAAGTGGATATTTGCTGTGCTTTGATTCCTATTGTGGAAAAGGAAATATCTTTCCACAAAAACTACACAGAAGCATTCGGAGAAACTTCTTTGTGATGTGTGCATTCATCTCACAGAGTTGAACATTTCTTTTGATTGAGTAGTTTGGAAACACTCTTTTAGTAAAATCTGCAAGTGGATATTTGGTGCACTTGGAAGTCTATTGTGGAAAAGGAAATATCTTCACATAAAAACTACACAGAAGCATTCCAAGAAACTTGTTTGTGATATGTACATTCAACTGACAGATTTGAACCTTTCTTTTGATTGAATAGTTTTGAAAATATCTTTTTGTAGAATCTGCAAGTGGATATTTGGAGTGCTCTGAGGCCTATGGTGGAAAAGGAAATATCTTTACATAAAAACTACACAGAAGCATTCTGAGAAACTACTTTGTGATGTGTGCATTCATATCACTTAGTTGAACCTATCTTTTGATAGAGCAGTTTTGAAACTCTCTTTTTGTAGAATCTGCAAGTGGATATTTGGAGCCCTTTGCAGCCTATGGTGGAAAAGGAAATATCTTCACATAAAAACTACACAGACGCATTCTGTGAAACTTCTTTGTGCTGTGTGCATTCAAACCACAGAGTTGAACCTATCTTTTGAATGAGCAGTTTTGAAACTCTCTTTTCATAGTATCTGCAAGTGGATATTTGGAGCCTTTTGTGGCCTACGGTGGGAAAATAAATATCTTCATATAAAAACTACACAGAAGCATTCTGAGAAACTTCTCAGTGATGTGAGCATTCTTCTCACATAGTTGAACCTTTCTTTTGATTGAGCAGTTTTGAAACACTGTTTTTTTAGAATCTGCAAGTGAATATTTGGAGCCTTTTGGGGCTTATTGTGGAAAAGGAAATATCTTCACATAAAAACTACATAGAAGCATTCTGAGACACTTCTTTGTGGTATGTGCATTCATCTCACAGAGGTGAAACTTTCTTTTGATGGAGCAGTTTTGAAAAAATCTTTTTGTAGAATCTGCAAGTGGATATTTGGAGCACTTTGAGGCCCATTGTGGAAAAGGAAATATCTTCACATAAAAACTACACAGAAATATTCTGAGAAACATCTTTTTGTTGTGCTCATTCAACTCACAGAGTTGAAGTATCTTTGGATTGAGCAGTTTTGAAATACTCTTTTTGTAAAATCTGCAAGTGGATATTTTGAGTGTTTTGAGAACTATTGTGGAAAAGGAATTATCTTCTCATAAAACCTACATTGAAGGTTTCTGAGAAATTTCTTGTGATGTGTGCATTCATCTCACAGAGTTGAACATTTCCTATGATTGAGCAGTTTGGAAATACTCTTTTCATAGAATATGAAAGTGGATATTTGGAGCCCTTTGAGGCCTATTGTGGAAAAGGAAATATCTTCACATAAAAACTACAGAGAAGCATTCTGAGAAACTTCTTTGTGATGTGTGCATTCATCAAACAGAATTGAACATTTCTTTTGATTGTGCAGTTTTGAAACAATCTTCTTGTGGTATCTGCAAGTGGATATTTGGAGCGTTTTAAGACCTAAGGTGGGAAAGGAAATATCTTCACATAAAAATTACACAGAAAGATTCTGAGAAACGTCTTTGTGATGTGTGCATTCATCTCATATATTTGAACCTTTCTTTTCATTGTGCAGTTTCCAAACAATCTTTTTCTAGAATGTGTAAGTGGATATTTGGAGCACTTTGTGGACTATGGAGGGAAAAGAAATATCTTCACATAAAATCTACACAGTAGCATTGGGAGAAAATACTTGTGATATTTGTGTTCAACTCACAAAGTTGAACATATTGTTTGATAGAGCAATTGTGAGTCTCTCTTTTTGTAGAATCTGTAAGTGGATATTTGGAGCCCTTTGTGGCACATGGTAGAAAAGGAACTATCCTCACAGAAAAACTACCCAGAAGCATTTTGAGAAACTTCTTTGTGATTTGTGCACTCATCTCACGGTGTTGAAACTTTATTTTTATTGAGCAATTTTGAACATTCTTTTTATAGAATCTACAAGTGGATATTTGGATTGGTTTGAGACCTATGGTAGAAAAAGAACTATCTTCACCGAAAAACTACACAGAAGCATTTTGAGAAGCTTCTTCTTGATGTATGCATTCAACTCACAGAGACGAACTGATCTTTTGATAGAGCAGTTTTGAAACTCACTTTTGTAGAATCTGCAGGTGGATATTTGGAGTACATTGCAGCCTATGGTGAAAAAGGAACTATCTTCGCATAAAAACTAGGCAGAAACATTCTGAGAAACAAGTTTGTGATGTGTACATTCATCTCACAGAGTTGAAATCATTTTTTGATTTGAGTAGTTTGGAAACACTCTTTTTGTGGAATCCGTAAGGGGATATTTGAAGCGTTTTGCACGCTGTTGTGGAAAAGGAAATATCTTCTTATAAAAACTACACAGAAGCATTCTGAGAAACTTCTTTGTGATGTGTGCATTCATCTCACAAAGTTGAACCATTCTAATGGTTGAGCAGATTGGAAAAACTGTTTTTGTTGAATCTGCATGTGGATATTTGGAGCGCTTTGAGGCCTTTGGTGGAAAAGGAAATATGTTCACATAAAAACTACACAGAAGCATTCTGAGAAACTGCTTTGTGGTGTGTGCATTCATCTCACAGTGTTGAACGTTTCTTTTGATTGAGCAGTTTTCAAAGTCTCCTTTTGTAGAATCTGCAAGTGGATATTTGGAGTGCTTTGAGGTGTATGGCAGAAAAGGAAATATCTTCACAAGAAAACTACACAGAAACACTCTGAGAAACTACTTTGTGATGTGTGCGTTCAACTCACAGAGTTGAACCTATCTATTGATAGAGCAGTTTTGAAACTCTCTTTTTGTAGAATCTGTAAGTGGATATTTGTAGCCCTTTGTGGCCTGTGGTGGAAAAGGAAATATCTTCACATAAAAACTACACAGAAGCCTTCTGATATACTTCTTTGTGATATGTGCATTCAGCTAACTGATTTTAGCCTTTCATTTCATTGAGTAGTTTGAAACACTCTTTTTTAGAATTTGCAAGTGGCTATTTGGACCGCTTTTAGGCCTATGATGGAAAAGGAAATACCTTCACAAAGAAACTACACAGAAGTATCCTGAGAAACTTCTTTGTGATTTGTGCATTAATCACACATAATTGATCTTTTCTTTTGATGGAGCCGTTTGGAAACACTATTTTCATATAATCTACAAGTGGATATTTGGAGCGCTTTGAGGCTTATTGGGGAAAAGGAAATATCTTCACATAAAAACTACACAGAAGCATTCTGAGAAACTTCTTTGTGATGTGTGCATTAATATCACAGAGTTGAACCTTTCTTTTGATTGAGTAGTTTTGAAACAATCTTTTAGTAGAATCTGCAATTGGATATTTGGAGCACATTTAGGGCTACTGTGGAAAAGGAAATATCTTCCCATAAAAACTACACAGAAGCATTCTCAGAAACTTCTTTGTGATGTGTGCATTCATCTCAAAGTTTTGAAACTTTCTGTTGATTGAGCAGTTTTGAAACAAACTTTTTATAGGATCTGCAGGTGGATATTTGAAGCATTTTGAGGCCTATGGTGGAAAAGGAATTATTTTCACATAAATACTACACAAATACATTCTGACGAATTTCTTTGTGATGTGTGCATTCAACTCACTGTGTTCAACCTATCTTTTGATTGAACAGTTTTGAGTCTTTCTTTTTTTTAGAATTTGCAATGAGATACTTGGAACCCTTTGTGGCATATGGTGGAAAAGGAAATATCTTCACATAAAAACTACACAGAAGCATTCTGAGGAACTGCTTCGTGATGTATGCATTCATCTCACAGGGTTGAACATTTCTTTTAATTCAGGAGTTTTGAAACACTCTTTTTATAGAATCTGCAAGTATATATTTGAAGGCCTTTGAGGCCTATTGTGGAAAAGGAAGTATCTTCACATAAAAACTAGGCAGAAGCATTCTGGGAAACTATTTGGTGATGTGTGCATTCCTCTCACAGAGTTGAACATTTCTTTTGATTGAACAGTTTGAAAGCACTCTTTTTGTAGAATCTGCAAGTAGATATTTGGAGCGCTTTGAGGTCTGTGGTGGAAAAGGAAATATCTTCAGATAAAAACTACACAGAAGCATTCTGACAAACTTCTTTGTGCTGTGTGCCTTCATATCACAGAGTTGAACCTATCTTTTGATAGAGTAGTTTTGAAACTGTCTTTTTGTAGAATCTGCAAGTGGATATTTGGAGCCCTTTGCTGCCTATGGTGGAAATGGAAATATCTTCACATAGAAATTACACAGAAGCATTCTGAGAAATTCCGTTGTGATGTGTGCATTCATCTGACAGAGTTGAGCCTTTCATTTGATTGAGCTGTTTTGAAACACTCTTTTTGTAGGATCTGCAAGTGGATATTTGGAGCGATTTGAGGCTTATTGTGGAAAAGGAAATATCTTCACATAAAAACTACACAGAATGATTCTGAGAAACTTCTTTGTGTGCCTTCATGTCACAGAGTTGAACCTATCTTTTGATTGACCAGTTTTGAATCTCTCATTTTGTAGAATCTGCAAGTGGATATTTGGAGCATTTTGCAGACTATTTTGAAAAGAAAATATCTTCACATAAGAACTACACAGAAGCATTCTGAGAAACTTCTTTCTGATGTGTGCATTCATCTCACAGAATTGAACATTTCTTTTGATTGAGCAGTTTTGAAACACTCATTTTATGGTGTCTGCAAGTGGATAATTGAAGCTCTTTGAGACCTATTGTGGAATAGGAAATATTTTCTCGTAAAACTAAACAGAAGCACTCTGAGAAACTTATTTGTGAGGTGTGCATTCTTCTCACAGAGTTGAACCTCTCTTTTGATTGAGCAGCTTTGAAATCCTCTTCTTTTAGAACCTGCAGGTGGATATTCAGAGTGCTTTGAGGACTATTATGAAAAAGGAAGTACCTCCATGTAAAAACTACACATAAGTATTGTGACAAATTTCTTGTGATGTGTGCGTTCATCTCACAGAGTTGAAATTTATTTTGATTTAGCAGCTTTTAAACAATCATTTTGTAGAATATGAAAATGGATATTGGGAGTGCTTTTAGGCCTCTAGTGGAAAAATAAATATCTTCACATAAAAACTGCACAGAAGTAGGGGGGGCAGAGCCAAGATGGCCGAATAGGAACAGCTCCAGTCTACAGCTCCCAGCATGAGAATCACAGAAAATGGGTGATTTCTGCATTTCCATCTGCAGTACCGGGTTCCTCTGACCAGGGAGTGCCAGACAGTCGGTGCAGGTCAGTGGGTGCATGAACCATGCATGAGCCAAAGCAGGGCAAGGCATTGCCTCACTTGGGAAGTGCAAGGGGTCAGGGAGTTCCCTTTTCTAGTCAAAGAAAGGGGTGACAGACAGCACCTGGAAAATCGGGTCACTCCCACCCAAATACTGCACTTTTCCAGTGGGCTTAAAAGACGGTGCACCAGGAGATTATATCCTGCACATGGCTCAGAGCATCCTATGACCATGGAGTCTTGCTGATTGCTAGCACAGCAGTCTGAGATCAAAATGCGAGGCAGCAGTGAGGCTGGTGGAGGGGGACCAACATTGCCCAGGCTTGCTTAGGTAAACAAAGCAGCTGCTAAGTTCGAACTGGATGGAGCCCACCACAGCTCAAGGAGGCCTGCCTGCCTCCATAGGCTACACCTCTTGGGGCAGGGCACAGACAAACAAAAAGACAGCAGTAACCTCTGCAGACTTAAATGTACCTGTCTGACAGCTTTGAAGAGAGCAGTGGTTCTCCCAGCATGCAGCTGGAGATCTGAGAACAGACAGACGGCCTCCTCAAGTCGGTCCCTGACCCCTGACCCACAAGCAGCCTAACTGGGAGGCACCCCTCAGTAGGGGCACACTGACACCTCACACGGCTGGGTACTCCTCTGAGACAAAACTTCCAGAGGAACGATCATACAACAGCATTCGCGATTCATGAATATCCACTATTCTCCAGCCACTGCTGCTGATACCCAGGCCAACAGGGTTTGGAGTGGACCTCTAGCAAACTCCAACAGACCTGCAGCTGAGGGTCCTGACTGTTAGAAGGAAAACTAACAAACAGAAAAGACATCCACACCAAAAACCCATCTGAACATCACCATCATCACAGACCAAAAGTAGATAAAACCAAAAAGATGGGGAAAAAACAGAGCAGAAAAACTGGAAACTCTAAAAAGCAGAGTGCCTCTCCTCCTCCAAAGGAAAACAGTTCCTCACCAGCAATTGAACAAAGCTGGATGGAGAATGACTTTGACAAGCTGAGAGAAGAAGGCTTCAGATGATCAAATCACTCCGAGCTATGGAAGGACATTCAAACCTAAGACAAATAAATTTAAAACTTTGAAAAAAAATTAGAAGAATGTATAACTAGAAAGCCTCAGGAACTGATGTGATCAACTGGAAGAAAGGGTATCAGTGATGGAAGATGAAATGAATGAAATGAATTGAGAAGGGAAGTTTAGAGAAAAAAGAATAAAAAGAAATGAGCAAAACCTCCAGGAAATATGGGACTATGTGAAAAGACCAAATCTACATCTGATTGGTGTACCTGAAAGTGATGGGGAGAATGGAACCAAGTTGGAAAACACTCTGCAGAATATTAACCAGGAAAACTTCCCCAATCTAACAAGGCAGGCCAACATTCAGATACAGGAAATACAGAGAACATCACAAAGATACTCCTCGAGAAGTGTAACTCCAAGACACATAATTGTCAGATTCACCAAAGTTGAAATGAAGGAAAAAAATGTTAAGGGCAGCCAGAGAGAAAGGTCGGGTTATCCTCAAAGGGAAGCCCATCACACTAACAGTGGATCTCTCAGCAGAAACTCTAAAAGCCAGAAGAGAGTGAGGGCCAATATTCAACATTCTTAAATAAAAGAATTTTCAACCCAGAATTTCATATCCAGCCAAACTAAGCTTCATAAGTGAAGGAGAAATAAAATAGTTTACACACAAGCAAAAGCTGAGAGATGTTGAAATAGAAAAGCAAGAGCAAACACATTCAAAAGCTAGCAGAAGGCAAGAAATAACTAAAATCAGAGCAGAACTGAAGGAAATAGAGACACAAAAAATCCTTCAAGAATTAATGAATCCAGGAGCCGTTTTTTTGAAAGGATCAACAAAATTGATAGACTGCTAGCAAGACTAATAAAGAATAAAAGAGAGAAAAATCAAATAGATGCAATAAAAAATGATAAAAGGGATATCACCACCGATCCCACAGAAATACAAACTACCATCAGAGAATATTATAAACACCTTTATGCAAATAAACTAGAAAATCAAGAAGAAATGGATAAATTCCTCGACACATACACTCTCCCAAGACTAAACCAGGTAGAAGTTGAATCTCTGAATACACCAATAACAGGAGTTGAAATTGTGGCAATAATCAATATATACAAAAAAAAAAAAAAAAAAGAGTCCAGGACCAGATGGAATCCGAGCCAAATTCTACCAGAGATACAAGGAGGAATTGGTAGCATTCCTTCTGAAACTATTCCAATCAATTGAAAAAGAGGAAATCCTCCCTAACTCATTTTGTGAGGCCAGCATCATCCTGATACCAAAGCTGGGCAGAGAAACAAACAAAAAAGAGAATTTTACACCAATAACCTTGATGAACATTGATGCAAAAATCCTCAATAAAATACTGGCAAACCGAATCCAGCAGCACATCAAAAAGTTTATCCACCATGATCAAGTGGGCTTCATCCCTGGGATGCAAGGCTGGTTGAACATATGCAAATCGATAAACGTAATCCAGCATACAAACAGAACCAAAGACAAAAACCACATGATTATCTCAATAGATGCAGAAAAGGCCTTTGACAAAATTCAACAATGCTTCATGCCAAAAACTCTCAATAAATTAGGTATTGATGGGATGTATCTCAAAATAATAAGAGCTATCTATGACAAACCCACAGCCAATATCATACTGAACAGGCAAAAACTGGAAGCATTCCCTTTGAAAACTGGAACAAGACAGGGATGCCCCCTCTTTCCACTCCTATTCAACATAGTGTTGGATGTTCTGGCCAAGTCAATTAGGCAGGAGAAGGAAATAAAGGGTATTCAATTAGGAAAGAGGAAGTCAAATTGTCCCTGTTTGCAGACGACATGATTGTATATCTAGAAAACTCCATTGTCTCAGCCCAAAATCTCCTTAAGCTGATAAGCATCTTCAGCAAGCCTCAGGATACGAAATCAATGTACAAAAATTGCAAGCATTCTTATACACCAATAACAGACAAACAGAGACTCAAATCATGAGTGAACTCACATTCACAATTGCTTCAAAGAGAAAAAGATATCTAGGAATCCAAATTACAAAGGATGTGAAAAACCTATTCAAGGAGAACTATAAACCATTGCTCAATGGAATAAAAGGGGATACAAATGGAAGAAAATTCCATGCACATAGGTGGGAAGAATCAACATCGTGAAAATGGCCATACTGCCCAAAGTAATTTATAGATTCAATTCCATCCCCATCAAGCTACCAATGACTTTCTTCACAGAATTGGAAAAAACTACTTTAAAGTTCATATGGAACCAAAAAAGAGCCCTCATCACCAAGTCAATCCTAAGCCAAAAGAACAAAGCTGGAGTCATCACGCTACCTGACTTCAAACTATACTACAAGTCTACAGTAAACAAAACAGCATGGTACTGGTACCAAAACAGAGATATAGATCAATGAACAGAAAAGATCCCTCAGAAATAATGCCGCATATCTACAACTATCTGATTTTGACAAATCTGAGAAAAACAAGCAATGGGGAAAGGATTCCTATTTAACAAATGGTGCTGGGAAAATTGGCTAGCCATATGTAGAAAGCTGAAAATGGATCCCTTCCTTACACCTTATACAAAAATCAATTAAAGATGGATTAAAGACTTAAACATTAGACCTAAAACCATAAAAACCCTAAAAGAAAACCTAGGCATTACCATTCAGGGCATGGGCATGGGCAAGGGCTTCATGTCTAAAACACCAAAAGCAATGGCGACAAATGCCAAAATTGACAAATTGTATCTAATTATATTAAAGAGCTTCTGCACAGCAAAAGAAACTACCATCAGAGTGAACATGCAACCTACAAAATGGGAGAAAATTTTCACAACCTACTCATCTGACAAAAGTCTAATATCCGGAATCTACAATGAACCCAAACAAATTTACAAGAAAAAAAACAAACAACCCCATCAAAAATTGGGCAAAGAATATGAACAGACACTTCTCAAAAGAAGACATTTATGCAGCCAAAAAACACATGAAAAAATGCTCACCATCGCTGACCATCAGAGAAATGCAAATCAAAACCACAAGGAGATACCATCTCACAGCTGTTAGAATGGCAATCATTAAAAAGTCAGGAAACAATTGTTGCTGTAGAGGATGTGGAGAAATAGGAAAACCTTTACACTGTTGGTGGGACTGTAAACTAGTTCAACCATTGTGGAAGTCAGTGTGGTGATTCTTCTGGGATCTAGAACTAGAAATACCATTTGACCCAGCCATCCCATTACTGGGTATATACCCAAAGGACTATAAATCATGCTGCTATAAAGACACATGCACACGTATGTTTTTTGTGGCATGATTCACAATAGCAAAGACTTGGAACCAACCCAAATGTCCAAAAATGATAGACTGGATTAAGAAAGTGGGGCACATATACACTATGGAATACTATGCAGCCATGAAAAATGATGAGTTCATGTCCTTTGTAGGGACATGGGTGAAATTGGAAATCATCATTCTCAGTAAACCATCGCAAGAACAATAAACAAAACACCACATATTCTCACTCATAGGTGGGAATTGAACAATGAGAACACATGGACACAGGAAGGGGAACACCACACTCTGGAGACTGTTATGGGGTGGGGGGAGGGGGGAGGAATAGCATTGGGAGATATACCTATTGCTAGATGACGAGTTACTGGGTGCAGCACACCAGCATGGCACGTGTATACATATGTAACTAACGTGCTCATTGTGCACATGTATGCTAAAGCATAAAGCATAATAATAATAAATAAAAGAAGAAACTACACAGAAGCATTCTGAGAAAGTACTTTGTGATGTGTGTATGCAACTCTCAGTGTTGAACCTACCTTTTGATAGAGCAGTTTTGAAACTCTCTTTTTGTAGAATCTGTAAGTGGATATTTGGAGCCCTTTGCAGCCTATGGTAGAAAAGGAAATATCTTCACATGAAAACAACACAAAAGCATTCTGAGAAACCGCTTTATGATGTGTGCATTCATCTCACGGAATTTAACCTTTCTTTTGACTGAGCAATTATGAAACACTCTTTTTGTAGAATTTGCAAGTGGATATTTGGAGTACTTTGTGGCCTATCGTGGAAAAGGAAATATCTTTAGATAAAAACTACACAGAAGCATTGTGAGAAACTTCATTGTGATTTGTGCATTGATGTCACAGAGTTGAACCTTTCTTTTGATTGAGCAGTTTGGAAACACTCTTTTTGTAGAATCTGCAAGTGGATCTTTGGAGCACATTGAGGCCTATGTTGGAAAAGGAAATATCTTCACATAAAAACTTCACAGAAGCATTCTGAGAAACTTCTTTGTGATGTTTGCATTAAACTCTCAGAGTTGAACCTATCTTTTGATAGAGCAGTTTTGAAACTCACCCTTTGTAGCATCTTCAAGTTGATATTTAGAGCCGTTTCTGGCCTAAGGTGGAAAAGGTAATATCTTCACATAAAAACTGCACAGAAGCTTGGTACTAGTACCAAAACAGAGGTATTGATCAATGGAACAGAACAGGGCCCTCAGAAATAATGCCGCATATCTACAGCTATCTGATCTTTGACAAACCTGAGAAAAACAAGCAATGGGGAAGGATTCCCTATTTAAGAAATGGTGCTGGGAAAACTACCTAGCCATATGTAGAAAGCTGAAACTGGATCCCTTCCTTACACCTTATACAAAAATTAATTCAAGATGGATTGAAGACTTAAACGTCAGACATAAAACCATAAAAAGCCTAGAAGAAAACCTAGGCCTTACCATTCAGGACATGGGTATGGGCAAGGACTTCATGTTTAAAACACCAAAAGCAATGGCAACAAACGCCAAAACTGACAAGTGGGATCTCTTTAAACTAAAGAGCTTCTGCACAACAAAAGAAACTACCATCAGAATGAAGAGGCAACCTACAGAATGGGAGAAAATTTTCACAACCTACTCATCTGACAAAGGGCTAATATCCAGAATCTACAATGAACTCAAACAAATTTACAAGAAAAATAAAACAACCCCATGAAAAAGTTGGCAAAGGGCGTGAACAGACACTTCTCAAAAGAAGACATTTATGCAGCCAAAAAACACAATGAAAAATGCTCACCATCTCTGGCCATCAGAGAAATGCAAATCAAAACCACAAGGAGATACCATCTCACACCAGTTAGAATGGCAATCATTAAAAAGTCAGGAAACAACAGGTGCTGGAGAGGAGGTGGAGAAATAGGAACACTTTTACACTGTTGGTGGGACTGTAAACTAGTTCAACCATTGTGGAAGTCAGTGTGGTGATTCCTCTGGGATCTAGAACTTGAAATACCATTTGTCCCAGTCATCCCATTACAGAGTATGTACCCAAAGGACTATAAATCATGCTGCTATAAAGACACATGCCCATGTATGTTTATTGTGGCACTATGCACAGCAGCAGAGACTTTGAAACAACCCAAATATCCAACAATGATAGACTGGAGTAAGAAAATGTGACACGTATACACGATGGAATACTATGCAGCCATAAAAAAGGATGAGTTCATGTACTTTGTAGGGGCATGGATGAAATTGGAAATCACCATTCTCAGTAAACAATCACAAGAACAAAAAACCAAACACCAAACACCACATATTCTCACTCATAGGTGGGTATTGAACAATAAGAACACATGGACACAGGAAGGGGAACATCACACTCTGGGGACTGTTGTGGGGTGTTTGGAGAGGGGAGGGATAGCTTTAGGAGATATACCTAGTGCTAAATGACGAGTTAATGCAGCACCCATGCATGGCACATGTTTACATATGTAACCAAACTGCACATTGTGCACATGTACCCTAAAACTTAAAGAATAATAATAATAAAATTAAATTAAAAAACTACACAGATGCATTCTGCGAAATTTCTTTGTGATGTTGGCTTTCATCTCACAGAGTTGAAACTTACATTTGATTGAGCAGTTTTGAAACAATCTTTTTGTAGTATCTGCAAGTGGATATTAGGAGGACTTTGAGGCCTATGGTGGAAAAGGAAGTATCTTCACATTAAAACTACACAGAAGCATTCCGAGAAACTTGTTTGTGATATGTGCATTCAACTGACAGAGTTGAACTTTTCTTTGGATTGAATAGTTTGGAAAATCCCTTTTTTGTAGAATCTGCAAGTGGATATTTGGATCGCTGTGAGGCCTATGGTGGAAAAGGAAATATCTTCACCTAAGAACTACACAGAAGCATTCTGAGAATCTCCTTTGTGATGTGTGCATTCATCTCACAGAGTTGAACATAACTTTGATATAGCAGATTTGAACTCTCTTTTTGTAGAATCTGCAAGTGGATAATTGGAGCCCATTGCAGCCTATTTTGGAAAAGGAAATATCTTCACATAAAAACTACAGAGAAGCATTCTGATAAATACCTTTGTGATGTGTGCATTCAATTCACAGAGTTGAAACTAACTTTTGATAGAGTAGTTTTGAAACTCTCTTTTTGTAGAATCTGGAGTGTGTATTTAGAGCCCTTTGCAGCTTAAGATGGAAAAGGAAATATTGTCACATAAAAACAACACAGAATCATTCTGATAAATTTCTTTCTGATGTGTACATTCATCTGACAGTGTTGAGACTTTCATTTGAGCAGTTTTGAAACCCTCTTTTTGTATAATATGCAAGTGGATATTTGGAGCTCTTTGAGGCCTGTGGTGAAAAAGAAAATATCTTCACATAATAACTCCACAGAAGCATTCTGAGAAACTTCTTTGTGATGTGTGTGTTCATCTCACATAGTTGAAACTTTCTTTTAATTGAACAATTTTGAAACACTCTTTTTGTATACTATGCCAGTGGATATTTGGAGCGCTTTGAAGCCTATTGTAGAAAAGAAAATATCTTCACATAAAAACTACACAGAAGCATTCTGAGAAACTTCTTTGTGATGTGTGCATTCATCTCACAGACTTGAATATTTCTTCTGATTGAGAAGACTTGAAACACGCTTTTTATGGAATCTACAAGTGGATATTTGAAATGCTTTGAAGCCTATTGTGGAAAACAAATATCTTCACATAAAAACTACACAGAAACATTCTGAGAAACTACATTGCACTGTGTGCATTCATCTCACAGAGTTGAACTTCTTTTTCTATCGAGCAGTTTTGAAACACTCTTTTTGTAGAATCTCCAGTTGGATATTTGGAGTGCTTTGAGGACTAGTGTGGAAAACGAGGTATCTCCACATAAAAACCACACAGAAGCATTCTGAGAATCTTCTTCTGATGTGTGTATTCATCTCACAGAGATGAACCTTTCTTTTGTTTGAGCAGTTTCGAGACACTCTTTTTGTAGAATATGCAAGTGGGTATTTGGAGCATTTTGAGTCCTATGGTGGAAAAACAAATACCTTCACATAAAAACTAACAGAAGCATTCTGAGAAACTTCTTTGTGATGTATGCATTCATCTCACAGTTGAGATTATCTTTTGATTGAGCAGTTTTGAATCTCCCTTTTGGTAGAATCTGCAAGTGGATATTAGGAGACCTTTGTGGCCGATGGTGGGAAAGGAAACATCTTCCTATGAAAACTACACAGAAGCATACTGAGAAGTGTCTTTGTGTTGTTGGCATTCATTTCACAGAGTTGAAACTTTCATTAGATTGAGCAGTTTTGAAACAATCTTTTCATAGAATCTGCAAGTGGATATTTGGAGTGCTTTGAGGCCTATCATGGAAAAGGAAATACCTTCACAGAAAAACTACACAGAAGCAGTCTCAGAAACTACTTTGTGATGTGTGCATTCATCTCACAGATTTGAAATTTTCTTTTGATTTAACAGTTGGAAACACTGCTTTTGTAGAATCTCCAAGTGGATATTTGTAATACTTTGAGGCCTATTGTGGAAAAAGAAATATCTTCACATAAAAACTACACAGAAGCATTTTGAGAAACTTCTTTGTGATGTGTGCCTTCATCTCACAGAGGTGAACCTTTCTTTTGATTGAGAAGTTTTGAAACACTCTTTTCACAGAATCTGCAAGTGGATATTTGGAGCGCTTAGAGACCTACGGTGGAAAAGAAAGTATCTTCACATGAAAACTACACAGAAGCATACTGAGAAACTACTTTGTGATGTGTGCATTCACATCACAGAGTTTAACCTTTCTTTTGATAGAGCAGTTTTGAAACTCTCTTTTTTTAAAATCTGCAAGTGGATATTTAGAGCCCTTTGTGGCCTATGGTGGAAAAGGAAATATCTTCACATAAAAACTACGCAGAAGCACTCTGAGAAATTTCTTCATGATGTCTTCATTCATCTCACAGAGTTGAACCATTCTTTTGATTGAGGAGTTTTGAGACACTCTTTTTGTAAAATCTGCAAGTGGATATTTGGAGCACTTTGAGAACTATGGTGGAAAAGGAAATATCTTCACAAAAAAACCACAAAGAAGCAATCAGAGAAACTTCTTGGTGATGTATCCATTTAACTCACAGGGTTGAACACATCTTTGGTGGAGCTGTTTTGAAACTCTCTTTTGTAGAATCTGCAAGTGGATATTTGGAGCCATTAGTGGTCTATGGTGGAAAAGGAACTATCTGTAAAAAATAAAAATAAAAACTACACAAAAGCATTCTGAGAAACTTCTTTGTCATGTGTGCATTCAACTGGCAGAGTTGAACCTAACTTTTGACACAGCACTTTTGAAACTCTCTTTTTGTAGATTCGGCAGGTGAATATTTGGAGTCCTTTGTGGCCTATGGTGGAAAAGAAAATATCTTCACCTAAACACTTCACAGAAGTATTCTAAGAAACTTCTTTGTGATGTGTGCATTCATCTCACAGATTTGAACCTTTCATTTGAATGAGCAGTTTTGAAACACTCTTTTTGTAGAATCTTCAAGTGGATATTTGGAGGGCTTCAAGGCCTAATGTTGAAAAGGAGATATCTTCACACTAAATCTACACAGAAACATTCTGAGACTCTTCTTTGTGGTGTGTGCATTCATCTCATAGAATTGAATCTGTCTTTTGATTTAGCAGTTTTGAAACACTCTTTTTGTAGAATCTCTAAGTGGATATTTGGAGCACTTTGAGGGCTATGGTGGAGAAGGAAATATCTTCACATAAAACCTACACAGAAGCCTTCTCAGGAACTTCTTTGTGATGTGTGCATTCAACCCACAGAGTTGAGCCTATCTTCTGTTGGAGCAGTTTTGAAACTGTTGTTAGAATCTGCAAGTGGATATTTGGAGCCATTTGCAGCCAATGGTGGAAAAGGAAATATCTTCACATAATAACCACACAGAAGCATTCTGAGAAACGTCTTTGTGATGTGTGCATTCATCTCACAGAGTTGAACCTCCTTTTGATTGAGCAATTTTGAAACACTCTTTTTGGAGAATCTGCAAGTGGATATTTGGAGGGCTTTGAGGACTTTGGTGGAAAAGGGAATGTCTTCACATAAAAACTAAGCAGAAGCATTCTGAGAAACTTCTTTGTGATGTGTGTATTCAACTCGAACGATTGAACCTCTCTTTTGATAGAGCAGTTTTGAATCTTTTTTTGTAGAATCTGCATGTGGACATTTTGAGCTGTTTGTGGCCAATTGTGGAAAAGGATATATCTTTCCATAAAAATGACACCGAAGCATTCTGGGAAACTTCTCTGTGATGTGTGCATTCATCTTACAGAATTGAAACTTTTCTTTCATTGAGCAGTTTGGAAACACTCATTTTGTAGAATCTGCAATTGGATATTTGGAGCCCTTTGAGGCCTATTGTGGAAAAGGAAATATCTTCACATAAAAACTACACAGAAGGATTCTGAGAAACTACTTGGTGATGAATAAATTCATCACACAGAATTGAATCTTTCTTTTGATTGAGCAGTTTTGAAACATTCTTTTTGTAAAATCTGCAAGTGTATACTTGGCGAGCTTTGTGGCCTGTGGCAGAAAATGAAATGTCTTCAAATAAAAACTAGACAGAAGGATTCTGAGAAACTTCTTTGCGATGTGTGCATTCATCATACAAAGGTGAAACTTTCCTTTAATTGAGCAGTTTACAAACACTACTTGTCTGGAGTCTGCTAGTGGATATTTGGAGCGATTTGCAGCTTATGGTGTAAAAGAAAATATCTTCACATAAAAAGTAGACAGAAGCATTCTGAGAAAGTTCTTTGTGATGTGTGCATTCATCTCACAGTGTTGAACCTTTCTTTTGATTGAGCACTTTGGAAACCCTCTTTTGGAGAATCTCTAAGTGGATATTTGGAGGGGTTTGAGGCCTATGGTGGAAAAGGAAATATCTTCACATAATAACTAAACAAAAGCATGCAGAGGCACTTCTTTGTGATGTGTACATTCATCTCAAAGAGTTAAACATTTCTTTTGATTGAGCTGTTTTGAAACACTGTTTTTGTATAGTCTGCAATTGGATATTTGCCACAATTTGCAGCCAATGGTGTAAAGGGCAATACCTTCATATAAAAACTAGACAGAAACATTCTGGGAAACTTCTTTGTCATGTGTGCATTCATCACACAGAGTTGAACCTTTCTTTTTATTGAGCAGTTTGGAAACACTCTTTTTGTAGAAACTGTAAGTGGATATTTGGAGCACTTTGAGGCCTATGGTGGAAAAGAAAATATCTTCACATAAAAACTAGACAGAAGCATTCTCAGAAACTTCTTTGTGATGTGTGCATTCATGTCACAGAGTTGAATCTTTCTTTTGATTGAGCAGTTTTGAAACACTCCCTTTGTAGAATCTGCCAGTAGACATTTGGGATGACTTGTGGCCTATGGTAAAAAAAGGAAATATCTTCACACAAAAACAGAAGCATTCTGAGAAACTTCTTTGTGATGTATACATTCATCTCACAGAGTTAAACTTTTCTTTTGATTGAGCAGTTTTGTAACACTCTTTTGGTAGAATTTGCAAGTAGATATTTGGAGCGTTTTGAGTCCCATGGAGGAAAAGGGAATATCTTCACGTAAAAACTGGACAGAAACATTTTGAGAAAATTCATGATGTATGCATTCTTCTCATACATGAGTTGAACTTTCTTTTGATTAAGGAGTTTTGAAACACTCTTTGTAAACAATCTTCCTGTGGATATTTGGAGCCCTTTGGGTCCTATGTTGGACAAAGAAATATCTTCATATAAAAACTACACAGAAGTATTCTGAGAAACTTCTTTATGATGTGTGCATTAAAGTCACAGAGTTGAACCTTTCTTTTGATTAATTAGTTTGGAAACACTCTTTTAGTGGAATATGTAAATGGGTATTTGGAGCACTCTGTGGCTTATGGTGGAAAAGGAAATATCTTCATATAAAAACTTGACAAATGCATTCTGAGAAAACTCTTTGTGATGTGTGCATTCACCTCACAGAGCTGTACCTTTCTTTTGATTGAGCAGTTTTGAAAAACTCTTTTTGTAAAATCTGCAAGTGTGTATTTGGAGTACTTTGCGGCCTATGGTGGAAAACGAACTATCTTCACTTAAAAACTAGGCAGAAGCATTCTGAGAAACCTCTTTGTGATGTGTGCATTCATCTCACAGAGTTGAACAGTTCTTTTAACTGAACAGTTTTGAAACACTCTTTTTGTGGAATCTACAAGTGGATATACGGAGGGCTTTCAGGCTTAATGTGGAAAAGAATTATCTTCACATAAAACTTCACAGAAGATTTCTGAGAAACTTCTATGTTATGTGTGCATTCATCTCGCAGAGTTGAACATTTCTTTTTATTGAGCAGTTTTGAAACACACTTTTTGTGGAATCTGCAAGTGGATATTTGGAGCAATTTGTGGCCTAAGGTGGAAAAGGAAATATCTTCACATAAAAACTAGACAGAAGCATTCTGAGGAATTTCTTTTTGATGTGTGCATTCATCTCACTGAGTTGAAAATTTCTTTGATTCAGCATTTTTGAAACACTCTTTATGTAGAATATGCAAGTGGATGTTTGGAGCACTTTGCCATCTATTGTGGAAACGGAAATATCTTCACATAGAAACTAGACAGAAGCATTCTGAGAAACTTCTTTCTCATGTGTGCCTTCAGCTCATAGAGTTGAATCTTTTTTTTGATTGAGCACATTGAGGCCTATGGTCGAAAAGGAAATATCTTAACATAAAAGCTAGACAGAAGCATTCTGAGAAACTACTTTGTTATGTGTGCATTCATCTCAAAGTGTTGAATCTTTCTTTTGATTGAGCAGTTTTGAAACACTCCTTTTGTCGAATGTGCAAGTGGATATTTGGAGCACTTTGCAGACAATTGTGGAAAAGGAAATATTTTCAATAAAAACAAGACAGAAACATTCTGAGGATCTTGTTTGTTATGTCTGCATTCAACTCACAGAGATGAAACTTTCTTTTCATTGAGCTGTTTTGAAACACTTTTTTTGTGGAATCTACAAGTGGATATTTGGAGTGCTTTGTGGCCTAGGTGAAAAAGGAAATATCTTCACATAAAAACTTGACAGAAGCATTCTGAGAAACTTCTTTTTGACGTGTGTGTTCATCTCACTGAGTTGAAAATTTCTTTTGATTCACCATTTTTGAAACACTCTTTTTGTAGAATCTGCAAGTGGATGTTTGGAGCACTTTGGTGTCAATGGTGGAAACGGAAATATCTTCACACAGAAACTAGACAGATGCATTCTGAGAAACTTCTTTCTCATGTGTGCATTCATCTCATAGAGTTGAACGTTTCTTTTGATTGAGCGCATTGAGACCTATGGTGTAAAAGGAAGCATCTTCACATAAAAACTTGACAGAAGCATTCTGAGAAACTTCTTTTTGATGTGGGCCTTCATCTCACCGAGTTGAACTCTTCTTTTGATTGAGCAGTTTTGAAACAGTCCTTTTGTAGAATCTGCACGTGTATTTTTGGAGCACCTTTTTGCCTATGGTGGAAAAGGAAATATCTTCACATAAAAACTAAACAGCAGCATTCTGAGAATCTTCTTTGTGATGTCTGCATTCATCTCATAGACTTGAACCTTTTTTTTAATTGAGTAGTGTTGAAACACTCTTTTTGTACAATCTGCAAGTGGATATTTTGTGTGATTTGTGGCCTTTACTGGAAAAGGAAATATCTTCACATAAAAACTAGACAGAAGCATTCTGAGAAACTTCTTTGTGATGTGTGCCTTCATCTCACAGAGTTGAACCTTTCTTTTAATTAAGCAGTTTTGAAACACTCTTTTTGTGGAATCTGCAGGTGGATATTTGGACTGCTTTGAGGCCTATGGTGGAAAAGGAAATATCTTCAAATAAAAATTAGACAGAAGCATCCTGAGAAATTTCTTTTTGAAGTGTGTGTTCTTTTCACAGAGTTGAACCTTTCTATTGATTGAGCAGTTTTGAAGCACTCTTTTTGTAGAATCTGTAAGTGGATATTTGGAGCACTTTGAGGCCTATGTTGGAAAAGGAAATATCTTCTCATAAAAATTAGACTGAAGGATTCTGAGAAGCTTCTTTGTGATGTGTGCACTCATCTCACAGAGTTGAATGTTTCTTTTGATTGAGAAGTTTTGAAACACTGTTTTTGTAGAATCTGCATGTGGATGTTTGGAACACTTTGGGGCCCATGGTGGAAAAGGAAATATCTTCACATAAAAACTATACAGAAGCAATCTGAGATACTTCTTTGTGATGTCTGCATTCAACTCACAGAGTTGAACCTTTCCTTTGATTGATCAGTTTTGAAACACTCTTTTTGTAGTACCTTCAATTGGATATTTGGAGTGGATTGAGGCTTACGGTGGAAAAGGACATATCTTCACATACATACTAGCCCAAAGCATTCTGAGAAACTTATTTGTGATGAGTGTATTCAACTCACAGAGTTGAAACTTTCTTTTGATTGAGCAGTTTTGAAACACTCTTTTTGTCATATCTGCCAGTGGATATTTTTGAGAGCTTTGAGGCCTGTGGCAGAAAAGGAAATATCTTCACATAAAAATTAGACAGAAGTATTCTGAGAAACTTCTTTTTGATCTGTGCATTTATCTCACAGAGTTGAAACTTTCTTTTGATTGGGCAGTTTGGAATCAGTCTTTTTGTAGAATCTGCAAGTGGATATTTGGAGTGCTTTGAGACCTATAGTGTAAAGGAAATATCTTCACATAAAAAATAGACAGAAGCAATCTGAGAAACTTCCTTGTTATGTGTGCCTTCATTTCACAGACTTGAACCTTTGTATTGATTGGGCAGTTTGGAAACCGTCGTTTTGTAGACTCTGTAGAGGGATATGTATCAGACCATTGAGGCCTCTGGAGAAATAGGAAATATCTTCAGATAAGAACTAGACAGAAACATTCTGAGAAACTTCCTTTAGATGTGTGCATTCATCTCACAGAGTTGAACGTTTCTTTTGATTGAGCAGTTTGGAAAGAGTCTTTCTGTAATATCTGCAAATGGATATTTGGAGTGCTTTGAGGCATATGTTGAAAAAGGAAATATATTCACATAAAAACTTGACAGAAGTATTCTGAGGAACTTCTTTTTCATGTGTGCATTCATTTCACAGAGTTGAACCTTTCTTTTGATTGAGCAGTTTTGAAACACTCTTCTTGTAGTATCTGCAAGTGGATATTTCTACCGTTTTGGGACCTGTAGAGGAAAAGGATATATCTTCACATAAAACCTAGAAAGAAGCATTCTGAGAAACTTCTCTGTGATTTTTGCATTCATCTCACAGAGTTGAACATTTCTTTTGATTGAGCAGTTTGGAAACCCTCTTTTTATGGAATCTGCATGTGTACATTTGGAGCCATTTGTGGCCTATAGTGGAAAAGGCAATATCTTCACATAAAAATTAGACAGAAGCATTCTGAGGAACTTCTTGTGATTTGCGCATTCATCTCACAGAGTTGAATCTTTCTTTTCATTGAGCAGTTTGGAAACAGTCCTTTTGTAGAATCTGCAAGTGTATATTTCGAGTGCTTTGCAGACTACAGTGGAAAGGGAAACATCTTCACATTAAAACTAGACAGAAGCATTCTGAGAAACTTGTTTATGATGTTTGCATTCATATCACAGAAGTAAACCTTTCTTTTGATTGAGCAGTTTGGAAACCTGTCGTTTTGTACAATCTGCAAAGGGATATTTGTGAACCCATTGAGGCCTCTGGGGCAATAGGAAATATCTTCACATAAAAACTAGACAGAAACTTTCTGAGAAACTTCTTTGTGATGTGTGAGTTCATCTCACAGAGTTGAACCTTTCTATTGATTGAGAAGTTCTGAAACACTCTTTTTATAGAGTCTGCAAGTGGATATTTGGAGCGCTTTGGGGCCTATAGTTGAAAAGGAAATATCTTCATGTAAAAACTAGACAGAAGCATTCTGAGAAACTTCTTTGTGCATTCATCTTACAGAGTTGAACCTTTCTTTAGATTGAACAGTTTTGAATCAGTCATTTTCTAGAATCTGCAAAGGGATATTTGAGAGCCCTTTGTGCCCTCTAGGACAACTGAAAATAATTTCACATAAAAGCTAGGCAGAAACTTTTAGAGAAATTTCTTTGTGATGTGTGCCTTCTTCTTACAGAGCTGAAACTTACTTTTCATTGAGCAGTTTGGAAACAGTCTTTTTGTAGAATCCACAAATGGATATTTGGAGTGCTTTGCGGCCTCTGTTGGAAAAGGAAATATCTTCACATAAAAACTAGACGGAAACGTTCTGAGAAACTTCTTTGAGATGTGTGCATTCGACTCATGGTTTTGAAGCAATCTTTTGATTAAGCAGTTTTGAAACTTTCTTTTTGTAGCATCTACAAATGTATATTTGGAGTGCTTAGAGGCCAATATTGGAAAAGGAAATATCTTCACATAAAAACTAGACAGAAGCATTCTGAGTAACTTCTTTGTGATGTGTGCATTCATCTGGGAGAGTTGAACCACTCTTTTGATTGAGCAGTTTGGAAACAGTCTTTTTGTAGTATCTGCATGTGGATATTTGGAGCGCTTTGTGGCCAATGGTGGAAAAGGAAATATCCTCACACAAAAAACCGGAAAGAAGCATTCCAAGAAACTTCTTTGTGATGTGTGCATTCATGTCACTGAGTTGAACATTTCTTTTCATTGAACCGTTTTGAAACACTCTTTGTAGAACCTTCAAGTGTATATTTGGAGAGCTTTGCTGCCTAAAGTGGAAAAGGTAATATCTTCACATAAAACCTAGACAGAAGCATTCTGAGAAACTTCTTTGTGATGCAGGCATTCAACTCACAAGTTAAACCTTTCTTTGGATTGAGCAGTTTTGAAACACACTTTTTGTAGAATCTTCAATGGATATTTGGAGTGCTTTGTGGCCTCAGGTGGAAAAGGAAATATCTTCACTTAAAAACTATATGGAACCATTCTGAGAAAATTCTTTGTGATGTGTGCATTCAACTCACAGAGTTGAACATTTCTATTAATTGGGCAGTTTGAAAACAGACTTTTTGTAGAATCTGCAATTGGATACTTGGAGAACTTTGAGGCCTATGGTGGAAAAGGAAATATCTTCACATAAAAACTACAGAGAAGCATTCTGAGAAACTGCTTTGTGATGTGTGCATTCAACTCTCAGAGTTAAACCTTTCTTTTGATTCAGCAGTTTTGAAACACTCTTTTTGTAGACTCTGCAAGTGGATATTTGGAGCGATTGGCAGCCTACAAAGGAAAAGGAAATATCTTCACATAAAAACTAGACAGAAGCATTCTGAGAAACTTCTTTGTGATGTGTGCATTCAACTCACAGAGTTGAACAATTGCTTTGTTTGAGTAGTTTGGAAATAGTCTTTTTGTAGTATCTGTAAATCGATATTTGGAGCACTTTAAGGCCTATGGTGGAAAAGGAAGTATCTTTACATAAAAATTAGACAGAAGCATTCTGAGAAACTTCTTTGGGATGTGTGCATTTACCTCACATATTTGAACATTTCTTTTGATTGAGCAGTTTTGAAACACTGTTTTTGTAGTATCTGCAAGTGGATATTTGGAGTGCTTGGCAGCCTCTAGTGGAAAAGAAAATATCTTCACATAGAAAGTAGACAGAAGCATTCTCAGGAACTTCTTTGTGATGTGGGCATTCACCTCACAGAGTTGAACCTTTCTTTTGATTGAGCAGTTTGGAAACACACTTTTTGTAGAATCTGCAAGTGGATATTTGGTGTGCTTTGGGGCCTATGGTGGAAAAGGGAATGTCTTCACATAAAAACTAGACAAGCAATCTGAGAAACGTCTTTGTGCTGTGTGCATTCAACTCACAAAGTTGAACCTTTCTTTTCTTTGAGCAGTGTTGAAACACTCTTTTTATAGAATCTGAAATTGGATATTTGGAGCGCTTTGTGGACTCTAGTGGAAAAGTAAATATCTTCACATAAAAACTCGACAGATACATTCTGGGAAACTGCTTTGTGATGTGTGCATTCATCTCACCGAGTTCAAACTTTCTTTTGATTGACCAGTTTTGAAATACTCTTTTTGTAGAATCTGTAAGTGGATATTTGTTGTGATTTGAAGACTTTGTTGGAAAAGGAATTATCTTCATGTAAAAACTAGACAGAAGCATTCTGAGAAACTTCTTAGTGATGTGTGTATTCATCTCAGAGAGTTGAACCACACTTTTGATTGAGCAGTTTGGAAACAGTCTTTTTGTAGTATCTGTATATGGATATTTGGAGTCCTTTGATGCCTATGGTGGAAAAGGAAATAACATAAAAATTAGACAGGAGCATTCTGAGAAACTTCTTTGTGTTGTTTGCATTCATCTCACAGATTTGAACCTTTTCTTTGATTGAGCAGTTTTGAAACACTCTTTTTGTAGAATCTGCAAGTGGATATTTGGAATGCTGTGAGGCCTATGGTGGAAGAGGACATATCTTCACATAAGAACTGTAAAGCATGTTCCCTAAAAACAGCCTTGTGGTGTGTGCATTCATCCCACAGAGGTAAGCATTGCTTTTCTCTGTTCAGTCTGGAAACTCTGTTCTTGTACAATCTGAAAAGGGTTATTTTTCAGCACTTTGAGGCTTATGTTGACAAAGGAAATATCTTCACATACGAACTGTAAAGAAATTTTCTGAGATACTTCTTTGTGATATGTGCATTCATCTGACATAGTTGAACCTCCTTTGATTCAGCAGTTTTGGAAACAGTATTTTTGCAGAATCTGCAAATGGATATTTGTGAGCACTTTGAGGCCTATGTAGAAAAAGAAGTATCTTTACAGAAAACTATAAAGAAGGTTTCTCAGAAACTGTTTTGTGATGTCTGCTCTCATCTTACAGAGGTAATCAATTATTTTCTTTGATCAGTTGGGAAACTCTGTTGTTTTAGATTCTGCTAAGGGACATTTGTGAGTGCATAGAGCCCTGTGGTGAAAAAGGAATTGTCTTCACATAAAAACTAGATAGAACCCTACTGAGAAACTTCTTGGTGATGTGTGCATTCATCTCACAGAACTGAAACATTATTTTGATTGAGCAGTTTAGAAACATCTTTTTGTGGAATCTGTGAAGGGATATTTCTGAGCACTTTGAGGCCTATGGTGAAAGAGAAAATATCTTCACATAAAAACTAGACTAAAGAATTCTGAGCAACTGCTTTGTGATGTGTGCATTCATCCCACAGAGTTCAACAATTCCTTTGATTCAGCAGTTGGGAAACTGTCTTTTTGTGAATTCTGCAAAGGTATATTTGTGAGTGTTTTGAGATCTATGGTTAAAGGAAACATCTTCACATAAAAAGTATAAAGGTTTGTGAGAAACTTCTTTCTGATGTGTGCATTCATGTCACAGAGTTGAACCATTCTTTGACTCAGCAGTTTGGAAACAGTTTTTTTTTAGGATCTGCAAAGGGATATTTTTGAGCACTTTGAGGCCCATGGTGAAAGGGAAACTCATTCACATAAAAAAAAATAGAAGCTTTCTTAGAAACATCTTTTTATATATGCATTCATCCCACAGAGGTGAAACTTTCTTTTGATGAGCAGTTTGTAAACAGTCTTTTGTAGAATTTCCAACTGGTTATTAGTTAGCGCTTTGTGTCCTATATTGAAAAAGGAATTATCTTTACATAAATACTAGACAGAATATTTCTAAGAAACTGTTTTGTGATGTGTGCCTTCATCTCACAGAAGTAACCATTTTTCCTCATTTAGCAGATTGGAAATTCTGTTCTTGAAAATCTGCAAAGGGATATTTGTCAGTGCTTTGAGGTATATGGTGAAAAAGGAATTATCTTCACATAAAAACTAGACAGAGGTTTTCTGTGAAACATCTTGGAGATGTGAAAATTCATCTCACAGAGTTAAAACATTCTTCTCATTGAGCAGTTTGTAAACAGTATTTTTTAGAATCTGCAAAGGGATATGTGTGATGCTTTGAAGCCTATGGTGAAAAAGGAAATATTTTCACAAGAAAACTAGAAAGAAGCTTTCTGAGAAACCTCCTTGTGATGTGTGCATTCATCTCAGAGATTTGAACCTTTCTTTGGATTGAGAAATTTGGATACAGCATTTTTGTAGAATCTGTGAAGACCTATTTTTGAGAGCTATGAGGCCTATGATGAAATAGGAAATATCTTCACATAAAAACTAGACAGAAGCTTTCCGAGAAACTTCTTTGTGATGTGTGCATTCATCTCATAGAGTTCAACCATTCTTTTGATTGAACACTTTGGAAACAGTCTTTTTTAGAATCTACAAAGGGATATTTATGAGGCCTATGGTGAAAAAGGAAATATATTCACATAAAAAGTATAAAAAATGTTTCTCAGAAACAGCTTTGTGATGTATGCATTCATCTCACTGAGGTAAACATTTCTTTTCTCTGGTCAGTCTGGAAACTGTTCTTGTAGAGTCTGCAAAGGGATATTTGTGAGTGCTTTGAGGCCTATGGTGAAAAAGGAAATATCTTCACATAAAAATTAGTGAGAGGCTTTCTGAGAAACCTGTTTGTGATGTGGGCATTCACCTCACAAAGGTGAAACTTACTTTTGATTGAGCAGTATGGAAATGGTCTGCTTGTGGAAACTGCAAAGGGATATTTATGAGCGCTTTGAGGCCAATGGTGAAAAAGGAAATATATTCATATAAAAGGTATAAAGAAGGTTTCTTAGAAACAGCTTTGTGATGTGTGCATTGATCTCACAGAAGTAAACGTTTATTTTCTCTGATCAGTCTGGAAACTCTCTTCTTATAGAATCTGCAAAGGGATATTTGTGAGTGCTTTGAGGCCTATGGTGAAAAAGGAAATATCTTCACATAAAAACTAGACAGAAGCTTTCTTAGTGGCTTCTTTGTGATGTGTGCAATCATCTCACAGAGTTGAACATTTCTTCTGATTTAGCAATTTGGAAAAAGTATTTTTATAGAATCAGCAAAGGGATATTTGTGAGCATTTTGAGGCCTATGGTGAAAAAGCAAGTAATTTCACATAAAATCTAGACAGAAGCATTCTGAGAAACTTCTTTGTGATGTGTGCATTCATCATACAGAGTTGAACTTTGTTTTGATTGGGCAGTTTGGAAATAGTCTTTTTGTCAAATCTGCAAATGGATATTTGGAGCACTTTGAGGCCTGTGGTGAAAAATGAAATATATTCACATAAAAACTAGACTGAAGGATTCTGAGAAACTCCTTTGAGATGTGTGCATTCATCTCACAGTGTTGAATAATTCTTTTTATTAAGTGCTTTGGAAACAGTATTTCTGTAGAATATGCGAAGGGATATTTGTGAGGGATTTGAGGTGAGGCCGATGGTGAAAAAGGAAATATCTTCACAGAAAAACTATAAAGAAAGTTTCTGAGAAACTTTTTGTGATGTGTGCATTCATCTCACAGAGTTGAAACATTCTTTGGGTTGAGTATTTTGGAAACAGTCTTTTTGTACTATCTGCAAAGGGATATTTAGGAGCACATTGAGGCCTATGGTGAAAAAGGAAATATCCTCACATAAAAACTAGAAAGAAGCATTCTGAGAAGCTGCTTTAAGCTATGTGTATTCATCTCACAGAGATAAACGTTTCTGTTCATTGAGCAGTTTGTAAACTCTGTTATTCTAGAATCTACAAAGGGATATTTTTGAGTGCTTTGAGACCCATATTGAAAAAGGAAATATCTTCACATAAAAAACAGTGAGAAGTTTGCTGAGAAACTACTTTCTGATGTGCACATTCACCTAACAGAGTTGAAACTTTCTTTTGATTGAGCAATTTGGAAACAGTTTTTTTTTTTTTTTTTGTAGATTCTGCAAAGGTGTATTTTGGAGTGCATTGAGGCCTATGTTCAAAAAGGGACTATCTTCAGATAAAAACGAGAAGGAAGTTTTCTGAGAAACTTCTTTGTAATGTGCACATTCATCTCACAGGGTGGAACCTTCTGTTTATTGAGCAGTTTGGAAAGTCTTTTCATAGAATCTGCAAAGGGATATCTGGGAGCGCATTGAGGCATATGTTGAAAAAGGAAATATCTTCACATAAAAAGTAGAAATAAATTTTCTGAGTAACTCCTTTGTGACATGCACATTCATCACACTGCAGTAAATTTTCTTCCCATTGAGCAGTTAGTTTTTATGTGAAGATATTTCCGTTTTCACCATAGACCTCAAACCACCTACATATATCCCTTTGCAGATTCTACAAAAAGACTGTTTCCAAATGGCTCAAAGAAAGCTTCCACTCTGCGAGATGAATGCACACATCACAGAGAAGTTTCTCAGAAAGTTTCTGTCTAGTTTTTATTTGTTGATACTCCCTTTTACACCATAGGCCTCAAACTGCTAATAAATAACCCTTTGCATATTCTACAAAGAGACTGATTCCAAACTACTCAATCAAAAGAAAGGTTTAACTCTGTGAGGTGAATGCACGCATCACAAAGAAGTTTCTCAGAAAGCTTCTGTCTAGTTTTTATTTAAAGATGTTTCCTTTTTCAATATAGGCCTCAAAGTGCTCATAAATTTCCCTTTACAGATTTTACAAAAAGACTGTTCCCAAACTGCTCAATGGACACAAAGCTTCAACTCTTTGAGATGAATGCACACATCACAAAGAAATTTCTCAGAAGGCTTCTGTTCAGTTTTTAAGTGAAGATATTTCTTTTTTTACCATAAGTCTCAAAGCATTCAAATTATCACTTTGCAGATTCTACTAAAAGACATTTTCCAACCTGCTCTATCTAAAGACAGGTTCAAAGTTGTGAGAAGAATGCACAAATAACAAAGAAGGTTCTCAGAATGTTTCTGTCTAGTTTTTATGTGAAGACATTTCCTTTTTCACCATAGGCCAAAAAAGGATGCGAAATATCCCTTTGAACATTCTACAAAAGAACTGTTTCAAAATTGCTCAACCCAAAGACAGGCTCAACTCTTTGGGATGAATGCATACATCACAACGAAGTTTCTCAGAAAGCTTCTGTCTAGTTTTTGTGTGAAGATATTTCTTTTTTCACCATAGGCTTCAAAGGGCTCACAAATATCACAAAGCAGATTCTACAAAACGACTGTATCCAAACTGGTCAATGAAAAGAACATTTCAAATCTGTGAGATGAATGAGCACATCACAAAGAATTTTCTCAGAAAGCTTCTTTCTAGTTTTTATGTGAAGATATTTCCATTTTCACCATAGACCTGAAACTGCCTACATATATCCCTTTGCAGATTCTACAAAAAGATTGTTTCCAAACTGCTCAATCAAAGAAAGCTTTCTACTCTGTGAGATGAATGCACACATCACAGAGAAGTTTCTCAGAAAGTTTCTGTCTAGCTCTTTTTTGTCAATACTCCCTTTTTCACCATAGGCCTCAAACCACTCATAAATAACACTTTGTAGAATCTACAAAAGTACTGTTTCCAAACTGCTAAATCAAACGAAAGTTCAGCTGTGTGTGATGAATGCACACATTACAAAGAAGTTTCTAAGAACGTTTCTGTCTAGTTTTAATGTGAAGATACTTCTTTTACACCGGAAGCCTCAAAGCATTCACAAATTTTCCTTTTCAGATTCTACGAAAAAACTCTTTCCAAACTGCTCAATCCAAAGACAGGTTCAACCCTGTGTGATGAATGCACACATCAGAAAGAACTTTATAAGAAGCCTTCTCTCTAGATATTATTTGTGGATATTTCCTTTTTCACAAGAGGCCTCAAAAATCTCACAAATATCCCTCTGCATATTCTACAAAAAGACTGTTTCCAAACTACTCAATGAAAGAAAATTCAACTCTGTGAGATGAATGCACACATCACAAAATGGTTTCTCAGAATGCTTCTGTCTAGTTTTTATATGAAGATTTCTTTTTTCACCACATGCCTCAAACTGCTCAAACTCTGAATAGACAAATAACAGGATCTGAAATTGTGACAATAATCAATAGCTTACAAACAAAAAGAGTCCAGGACCAGATGAATTCACAGCTGAATTCTACAAGAGGTACAAGGAGGAACTGGTACCATTCCTTCTGAAACTATTCCAATCAATAGAAAAAGAGGGAATCCTCTCTAACTCGTTTTATGAGGCCAGCATCATTCTGATACCAAAGCCAGGCAGAGACACAACCAAAAAAGAGAATTTTAGACCAATATCCTTGATGAACATTGATACAAAAATCCTCAATAAAATACTGGCAAAAAGAATCCAGCAGCACATTAAAAAGCTTATCCACCATCATCAAGTGGGCTTCATCCCTGGGATGCAAAGCTGGTTCAACATACAAGAATCAATAAATGTAATCCAGCAAATAAACAGAGCCAAAGACAAAAACCACATGATTATCTCAATAGATGCAGAAAAGGCCTTTGACAAAATTCAACAACTCTTCATGCCAAAAACTCTCAATAAATTAGGTATTGATGGGACTATCTCAAAATAATAACAGCTATCTGTGACAAACCCACAGCCAATATCATACTGAGTGGACAAAAACTGGAAGCATTCCCTTTGAAAACTGGCACAAGACTGTCATGCCCTCTCTCATCACTCCTATTCAACATAGTGTTGGAAGTTCTGGCCAGGGCAATCAGGCAGGAGAAGAAAATAAAGGACATTCAATTAGCAAAAGAGGAAGTCAAATTGTCCCTGTTTGCAGATGACATGATTTTATACCTAGAAAACACCATCATCTCAGCCCAAAATCTCCTTAAGCTGATAAGCAACTTCAGCAAAGTCTCAGGATACAAAATCCATGTGCAAAAATCACAAGCATTCCTATACACCAACAACAGACAGAGATCCAAATCATGAGTGAACTCCCATTCACAATTGCTTCAAAGAGAATAAAATACCTAGGAATCCAACTTGCAAGGGATGGGAAGGACCTCTTCAAGGAGAACTACAAACCACTCCTCAAGGAAATAAAAGAGGATACAAACAAATGGAAGAACATTCCATGCTCATGGGTAGGAAGAATCAATATCGTGAAAATGGCCATACTGCCCAAGGTAATTTATAGATTCAATGCCATCCCCATCAAGCTACCAATGACTTTCTTCACAGAATTGCAAAGGGATATTTGAGAGCCCTTTGAGTCCTACGGTGAAACACGAAATATCTTCATATAAAAACTAGACAGAGGCTTTCTGAGAAACTTCTTTGTGGTGTGATATTTCATTTCAGAGAGTTGAACCATTCTTTGGATTGAGCAGTTTGGAAACAGTCTTTTCGTATAATCTGCAAATGGATATTTGTTGGGCTTTGAGGCTGATGGTAAAAAAGGAAATATCTTGACATGAAAACTAGACAGATGCTTTCTGAGAAACTTTTTTGTGATGTTTGCATTCAACTCACAGAGTTGAATCTTTCTTTTCATAGAGCAGATAGGAAATAGTGTTTTTGTTCAATATGCAAAAGGATATTTCTGAGTGGTTTGAGCCCTATGGTGACAAAGAAATGTCTTCACATAAAAACTAGACTGAAGCATTCTGAGAAACTTATTTGTGATGTGTTCATTCATCTCACAGAGTTGAAACTTTCTTTAGATAGGGGAGCTTGGAAAGAGTCTTTTCATAAAATCTGCAAAGGGATATTTGCGAGCACTTTGAGGCCTACGGTGAAATAGGAAATATCTTCACATAAAAACTAGACAGAAGCATTCTCATAAACTTCTTGTGATGTGTGCACTCATCTCACAGAGTTAAAACTTTCTTTTGACTGAGCAGTTTGGAAACAGTCTTTTTGTGGAATATGCAAAGGGATATTTGTGAACCTATTGAGGCCTGTGGTGAAATAGGAAATATCTTCACATAAAAACTAGACAGAAGCTTTCTGAGAAACTTCTTTGGGATGTGGCTTTCCTCTCACAGAGTTGAAACTTTCTTTTGATTGAGCAGTTGGGAAGCTGTTTTTTATAGAATCTGGAAAGGGATATTTGTGAGCCCTTTAAGGTCTATGGTGAAACGGGAAATATCTTCACATAAAAGCTAGACAGAAACTTTCTGAGAAACATCTTTGTGATGTGTTATTTAATCTCACAGAGTTGAACCTTTCTTTTGATTGAGCAGTTTGGAAACAGTCTTTTTGCAGAGTCTGCAAATGGATATTTGGAGCACATTGAGCCAAGGGTGAAATAGATAATGGCTTCACATAAAAACTAGACAGAAGTTTTCTGATAAACTTCTTTGTGATGTGTGCATTTATCTCACACAGTTGAACTTTCCTTTGATTTAGCAGTTTGGAAACAGTATTTTTGTAGAATCTGCAAGTGGATATTTGCAGCACTTTGAGGCCCATGGTGAAAAAGAATATCTTCCCATAAAAATTAGACAGAAGCTTTCTAAGAAAATTATTTGAGATGTGTGCATTCATATCACAGAGTTGAACCTTTCTTTTAGTTGAGCAGTTTGGAAACAGTCTATTCATAGAATATGCAAATAGATATTTGTAGCACTTTGAGGCCAGTGGTGAAAAAATTTCTCTCATGGAGTTGAAACTTTCTTTTGATTGAACAGTTTTGAAACAGTGTTTTTGTAGAATCTGCAAAGGATAATTCTGAGCCCATTGAGGCCTATTCTGAAAAAGGAAATATCTACACATAAAATCAGACAGAAGCTTTCTGAGAAACTTCTTTGTGATGTGTGCTTTCATATCACAGAGTTGAACCTTTCTTTTGATTGAGCAGTTTGGAAACCATCTTTTTGTAGAATCTGCAAATAGATAGTTTTGAGCAATTTGAGGCCTATGGAGAAAAAGGAAATACCTTCACATAAAACTAGACCGATGTTTCTGAGAAACTTCTTTGTGATGTGTGCTTTCATCTCATAGAGTTGAACCTTTCTTTTGATTGAGCAGTTTGGAAAAAATCGTTTAGTAGAATGTGCAATTGAATATTTGGAGCACTTTGAGGCCTATGGTGAACAAGGAAATATCTTCACATAAAAACTAGACAAAACCTTTCTAAGGAACTTCTTCATGATGTGTGCATTCATCTCACATATTTCAACATTTTTTTGGTTTGAGTAGCTTGGAAAAAGTCTTTTTGAAGGATCTGTAGAGGGATATTCGTGTGCGGTTTGAGGCCTCTTGAGAAAAAGGAAATATTCACATAAAAACCGGATAGAAGCATTGTGAGGAACTTCTTTGTGATGTGTACATTCGTTTCACAGTGTTGAACTTTTCTTTTGATTTAACAGTTTGGAAACAGTCTTTTTCTAGAAACTGCAAAGTGATATTTATGAGCCCTTTGAGGCCTATGGTGAAATAGGAAATATTTTCACATAAAAACTAGACAGAAGCTTTCTGAGTATCTTCTTTTGTGATGTTTGATTTCATCTCACAGAGTTGAAACTTCCTTTTGATTGAGTAGTTTGGAAACAGTCTTTTTGTGGAATCTGCATAGAAATATTGTGAGTAGATTGAGGCCTATGGTGATAAAGGAAATATCTTCACATAAAAACTAGTTAGAAGGTTTTTGAGAAACTTCTTTTTGATGTTTGCATTCGTGTCACAGAGTTGAACCTTTCTTTTCATTGAGCAGTTTGGAAACAATCTTCTTACACTTTCTGCAATGGGATATTTCTGAGTGATTTGAGGCCTATGCTGAAAAATAAATATCTTCACATAAAAACTAGACAGAAGAGTTCTGACAAACTTCTTTTTGATGTGTGCTCTCATCTCACACAGTTGAAATTTCCTTTGATTGAGCAGTTTGGAAACAGATTTTTTGTTGAATCCACAGAAGGATATTTTTGAGTGGTTTGAGGCCTATGCTGAAAAAGAAATATGTTCACATAAAAACTAGATGGAAGATTTCTGAGAAACTTCTTTGGATGTGTGCATTCATATCACAGAATTGAAACTTTCTTTTGATTGAGCACTTTGGAAACAGTCTTTATTTAGAATCTGCAGAGGGATATTTGTGAACGGTTTGAGGCCTATAGTGAGAAAGGAAATATCTTCGCATAAAAACTAGAGAGAAGCCTTCTGAGAAACTTCTTTATGATGTATGCCTTTATGTTACAGAGTTGAACCTTACTTTTCATTGAGCAGTTTGGCAAAAGTCTTTTTGTACAATCTGCAAAATTATTTTTGTGAACGCTTTGAGACTTATGGTGACAAATGAAATATTTTCACATAAAAACTAGAGAGAAATCTACTGAGAAACTTCTTTCTCATGTGTGCATTCATCACAGAAGTTTGAAAATTTCTTTTGATTGAGCAGTTTGGAAACAGTATTTTTGTAGGATCTGCCAAGGGATATTTGGAGTGGTTTGAGGCCAATGGTGAAAAAGGAAATATGCCCTAATAAAATCTAGATAGTAACGTTCTGAGAAACTTATTTGTGATGTGTGCATTAATCTCACAGATTTGAAACTTTTCTTTGATTGAGCAGTTTGGAAACAGCCTTTTTGTACATTCTGCAAAGGTGTATTTATAGGCAGTTTGAGGCCTATGGTGAAAAAGGAAATATCTTCACATAAATGCTAGATACAAGCTTTCTGAGAAACTTCTTTGTGATATGTACATTCATCTCACATAGATGAACAATTCTTTTGATTGAGCAGTTTGGAAACACTCTTTTTGTAGAATCTGCAAGGGATATTTGTGAAAGCTTTGAGGCTTATGGTGAAAACAGAAATATCCTCACATTAAGACTAGACAGAAACTTTCTGAGAAACTTCTGTGTGATGTGAGCATTTGTCTCACAGAGTTGAAACTTTCTTTTGATTGAGCAGTTTGGAAACAGTCTTTTTGTAGATTCTGAAAGGGATATTTGTGAGCAGTTTGAGGCTTACGGTGAAAAAAGAAATGTTCACAAATAAAATCTACATAGAAGCTTTCTGAGGAACTTTGTTGTCATTTGTGCATTCATTTCACAAGGTTGAACTTTACTTTTGATTGAGCAGTTTGGAAACCATCTTTTTGGAGCATCTGCAAAGGGAAATTTGTGAGAGGCTTAAGGCATATGGTGAGAAAGTAAATATATTAACATAAAAACTAGACAGAATATTTCTGAGAAACTTCTTTGTGATGCATGCATTCATGTCATAGAGTTGAACTGTTCTCTTGATTGAGCTGTTTGGAAACAGTCTTTTTGTATAATCTGCAAAGGGATATTTGTGAGTGGTAGGAAGTCTATGGTGAAAAAGGAAATATCTTCACATAAAAACTAGAAAGAAGATTTCTGATAAACCTCTTTGTGATGTGTGCATTCATCTCTCAGATTTGAACTTTTCTTTTCATTGAGCAGTTTGGAAACATACTTTCTGTAGAATCTGAACATTGATATTTCTGAAGGCTTTGAAGCTTATGGTGAAAAAGGAAATAACATCTGATAACAACTAGACAGAATCTTTCTGAGAATCTTCCTTGTGATGTGTGCATTCACCTCACAGATATGAACTTTTCTTTTGATTGAGAAGTTTGGAAACCATCTTCTTGTAGAATCTGCAAAGGGATATTTGAGAGAGCTTTGAGATCTATGGTAAAAAAGGAAATATCTTCACATAAAACCTAGACAGAAGCTTTCTTAGAAACATTTTTGTGATGTATGCGTTCATCTCACTGAGTTGAACCTTTCTTTGGTAGAACAGTTTGGAAAGAATCTTTTTGTAGAATCTGCAAGTGGATATTTAGAACACTTCGGGGCCTATGGTGGAGAAGGAAATATCTTCACATAAAAACTAGAGAGAAGAATTCTGAGACACTTCTTTGTGATATGTGCATTCATCTCACAGAGTTGAACCTTCTTTTGATTGAGCAATTTTGAAACACTCTTTTTGTAGGATCTGCAATTGGAAATTTGGAGCATTTTGTCACCTATCGTGGAAAAAGAAATATCTTCACAGAAAAACTAGACAGAAGCTTTCTGAGAAACTTCTTTGTGAAGTGTGCATTCAGCTCACAGAGTTGAACCTTTGTTTTGATTGAGCAGTTTGGGAACAGTCTATTTGTAGAATCTGCAAAGTGATATTTGTGAACACTTTGAGGCTTACAGTGAAAAAGGAAATATCTTCAAATAAAAACTAGACAAAAGGTTTCTGATAAACGTCTTTGTGATATGTGAATTCTTCAAATAGAGCTGAAACTTTCTTTTGATTGATCAGTTTGTAAACAGTCTTTTTGGAGTATCTGCAAAACGATATTTTTGGGCAGTTTGAGGCTCATGGTGAGAAAGAAAATATATTCACAGAAAAGTTGACAGAAGCTTTCTGAGAAACTTCTTAGTGATGTGTTCATTCATCTCACAGAGTTGAACCTTTCTTTTGATTGAGCAGTTTGGAAGCAATCTTTTTGTAGAATCTGAAAAGGGATATTTCTGATCCATTTTTGGCATACAGTGAAAAAGGAAATGTCTTCACAAAAAAACTAAACAAAAGCTTTCTGAGAAACTTCTTTATGATGTGTGCATTCATTTCACAGAGTGGAAACTTTATTTTGATTGAGCAGTTTGGGAGCTGTCTTTTTGTATAATCTGCAAAGTGATATTTGTGAACAATTTGAAGTTTATGGTGAAAAAGGAAGCATCTTCCCAAAAATCTAGACAGAAACTTTCCGAGAAACTTTTTGTGACGTGTGCATTCATCTCACAGAGTTGAAGCTTCTTTTTGACTGATCAGTTTGGAAGCACTCTTTTTGTAGAATCTGCATAGAGATATTTGTGAACCCTTTGAGGCCTGTGGTGAAAGAGGAAATATCTTCATATAAAAACTAGACAGAAGCATTCTGAGAAACTTCGTTGTGTTGTGTGTTTTCATCTCACAGAGTTTAACATTTCCTTTCATTCAGCAGTTTGGAAACAGTCTTTATGTAGAATGTGCACAGGGACATTTTTGAGTGATTTAAGGTCTATGGTGTAAAAGGAAATATCTTCACATAAAAACTGGACAGAAGCATTCTGAGAAACTTCTTTGTGATGTGTGCACTCAGCTCACAGTGTTGAACCCTTCTTTAGATTGAGCAGTTTGGAAACAGTGTTTTTGTAGAATCTGCAGAGAGATATCTGTGAGCCCTTTAAGGCCTATGGTGAAAAAGGAATTATCTACAAATAATATCTAGACAGAAACTCTCTGAGAAACTTCTTTGTGATGTGTGCATTCATCTCACTGAGTTGAATCTTCCTTTTGATTGAGCAGTTTGGAAACAGTCTTTTTGTAGAATCTGCATAGGGATAGTTGTAAGCCCATTGAAGCCTGTCTTGAAAAAGGAATTCTCTTCACATAAAAACTAGACAGAAGCTTCCTGAGAGACTACTTTGTGATGTGTGTGTTCATCTCACAGAGTTGAACCTCTCTTTTGATTGAGTAGTGTGAAAACAGTCTTTTTTAGAAACTGCAAGGAATATTTGTGAGTGGTTTGAAACCTATGGTGAAAAAAGAATTATCTATAAATAAAATATAAACAGAAGCTTTCTGAGAAACTTATTTGTGATGTGTGCATTCATCTCACGTAGTTGAACTTTTGTTTTGATTGAGTAGTTTTTAAACAGTCTTTTTGTACAATCTGCAGAGTGATATCTGTGAATGCTTTCAGGCTTATGGTGAAAAAGGAAATATCTTCACCTAAACCTATAAAGAAGCTTTCTGAGAAACTTCTTAAGGATGAGTACATTCATCTCACAGAGTTGAACATTTCTTTTTATTCACCAGTTCAAAAACAGTCTTTTTGTAGAATCTGTAAGGAGACATTTTTGAGCTCTTTGAGGCCTATGGTGAAAAAGCAAATATCTTTACATAAAAACTATACAGAAATTTTCTGAGAAACTTCTCTGAAATGTGTGCATTCATCTCAGAGAGTTTAACCTTTGTTTTGATTGAGTAGTTTGGAAACAGTCTTTTTGTAGAATCTGTAAAGGGGTATTTGAAGGCATTTTGAGGCATATGGTGAAAAAGGAATTATCTTCACATAAAAACTAGACAGAAACTTTCTGAGAAACTTCCTTTTGATGTGTGCATTCATCTCACAGAGTTGAAACTTTCTTTTCACTTATCGAGTTGGAAACAGTCTTTTTGTAGAATAGGCAAAGGGATATTTATGAGTAGTTTGAGGTCTGCAGTGAAAAAGGAAATATCTTCACATAAAACCTAGAGAGAAGCATTCTGAGAAACTTCTTTGTGATGTGTGCATTCATCTCAGAGAGTTGAACCTTTCTTTTCATTCAGCAGTTTGGAAGCCGGCTTTTTGTTGAATCTGAACAGTGATATGTTTCAGCGGTTTGAGTCCTATGGTGAAAAAGGAAATATCAAAAAACAAAATGTAGACAGCAGCTTTCTAAAAAACTTCTTTTTGATGTGTGTATTCATCTTACAGGGTTGAAACTTTCTTTTCATTGAACAGTTTGGAAACAGTCTTTTCATAGAAACTGCAAAGAGATATTTGTGAACACTTTGAGGCTTCTGGTGAAAAAGGAAATATCTTCAAATAGAAACTAGACTCATGTTTTCTGGGAAACTTCTTTATGATGTGTGTATGCATCTCAAAGAGTTGAATCTTTCTTTTGATTGAGCAGTTTGGAAACATTCTTTTTGGAGAATCTGCAAAGGGATGTGTTTTTTTCCTTTATTATTTACTTATTTTTATTATTATACTTTAAATTTTAGGGTACATGTGCACATTGTGCAGGTTAGTTACATACGTATACATGTGCCATGCTGGTGTGCTGCACCCACTAACTCATCATCTAGCATTAGGACTATCTCCTAATGCTATCCCTCCCCCCTCTCCCCACCCCACAACAGTCCCCAGAGTGATGTTCCCCTTCCTGTGTCTATGTGTTCTCATTGTTCAATTCCCACCTATGACTGAGAGTATGCGGTGTTTGGTTTTTTGTTCTTGTGATAGTTTACTGAGAATGATGATTTCCAATTTCATCCATGTCCCTACAAATGACATGAACTCATCATTTTTTATGGCTGCATAGTATTCCATGGTGAATATGTGCCACATTTTCTTAATCCAGTCTATCATTGTTGGACATTTGGGTTGGTTCCAAGTCTTTGCTATTGTGAATAATGCCGCAATAAACACAAGTGTGCATGAGTCTTTATAGCAGCATGATTTATAGTCCTTTGGGTATATACCCAGTAATGGGATGGCTGGGTCAAGTGGTATTTCTAGGTCTAGATCCCTGAGGAATCGCCACACTGACTTCCACAATGGTTGAGCTAGTTTACAGTCCCACCAACAGTGTAAAAGTGTTCCTATTTCTCCACATCCTCTCCAGCACCTGCTGTTTCCTGACTTTTTAATGATTGCCATTCTAACTGGTGTGAGATGGTATCTCATTGTTGTTTTGATTTGCATTTCTCTGATGGCCAGTGATGGTGAGCATTTTTTCATGGTTTTTTGGCTGCATAAATGTCTTCTTTTGAGAAGTGTCTGTTCGTGTCCTTTGCCTACTTTTTGATGAGGTTGTTTGTTTTTTTCTTGTACATTTGTTTGAGTTCATTGTAGACTCTGCATATTAGCCCTTTGTCAGATGAGTAGGTTGCGAAAATTTTCTCCCGTTTTGTAGGTTGCCTGTTCACTCTGATGATAGTTTATTTTGACGTGTAGAAGCTCTTTAGTTTAATTAGATCCCATTTGTCAATTTTTTCTTCTGTTGCCATTGCTTTTGGTGTTTTAGACATGAAGTCCTTGCCCAGGCCTATGTCCTGAATGGTAATGCCTAGGTTTTCTTCTAGGGTTTTTATGGTTTTAGGTCTAATGTTTAAGTATTTAATCCATCTTGAATTTATTTTTGTGTAAGGTGTAAGGAAGGGATCTATTTTCAGCTTTCTACATATGGCTAGCCAGTTTTCCCAGCACCATTTATTAAATAGGGAATCCCTTCCCCAATGCTTGTTTTTCTCAGGTTTATCAAAGATCAGATAGTTGTTGATATGCGGCATTATTTCTGAGGGCTCTGTTCTGTTCCATTGATCTATATCTCTGTTTTGGTACCAGTACCATGCTGTTTTGGTTACTGTAGCCTTGTAGTATAGTTTGAAGGCTGGTAGTGTGATGCCTCCAGCTTTGTTCTTTTGGCTTAGGATTGACTTGGCATTGCAGGCTCTTTTTGTTTCCATATGAACTTTAAAGTAGTTTTTTCCAATTTTGTGAAGAAAGTCATTGGTAGCTTGATGGGGATGGCATTGTATCTGTAAATTTCCTTGGGCAGTATGGCCATTTTCATGATATTGATTCACATATGTATATATGTGTCTATATATACATATACATATATGTATATGTATGTGTGTATATATATACACACATACATATACATATATTATATATATATATACACACATATATATATATATAGTACTTCCACTCACTGGAGGCCTTTACTCTTTCAATGCTAGATTCACTGATTTCTGGTCCCATGCTTATGTTGATTACTAGCTAGTGTATGTAGACTCCTTAAATTTAAGGAGTTGAGAGAACTCTTCATATCACCAAGTTGATTTCTTTAGTCTTCTCCCTGTCAAAGACCAGGTTGCCCTAGATATCAGAGACAGCTGTTTTTTCCATAAAAAATAAAGGTCCTGTCTCTCACTCATTAGCCACCAAGCCCAGTTTCTTCTCATGGAGGATTGCTTCATAGGTAACTTTAAAACTCCAGTAACTTCTCACAAGGTTGCTTCGAACACCTGAACATAAACTTCATCATGGAGCCTCTGAAACCCCTGAAGCCTCAGAATGGGAAGTTTCAGAAGGCTCTTTGCACTATTGAGGTTCTACAAAAGGACCGTTTCCAAACTGCTTAATCAGAAGAAAGGTTCAAATACGTGTGATGAATGCACACATTATGAAGAAGTTTTTCAGAATGCTTCTGTCTAGTTTTTGTGTGAAGATATTTATTTATCTCCATGGGCCTGAAAACACTCTGATATATCCCTCTGCAGACAGTACAAAAAGACTGTTTCCAATCTGCTCAATCAAAAGAAAGCTTCTACTCTGTGAGAAGAAAGAACACATCATAAGGAAGTTTCTCAGAATGCTTCTGTCTGGTTTTCTGTGAAAATATTTCCTTTTTCACCATAGGCCTCAAAGCACTACAGATATCCATTTGCAGATTCTACAAAAAGACATTTACAAACTGCTCAATCCAAAGAAAGTTTCAACACTGTGAGATGAATGCATGCATTACAAAGTAGTTTATCAGAAAGCTTCTGTTTAGTTTTTATGTGAAGATATTTCCTTTTTCACCATAGGCCTCAAAGCGCTTCAATTATCCATTTGCAGATTCTGCAAAAAGAGTATTTCCAAACTGCTCAGTCAAAAGAAATGCTCAACTCCTTAAGATGAAAGCACTTATTTAAAAGTAGTTTCTCAGAAAGCTTCTGTCTAGCTTTTATGTGAAGATATTTCCTATATCACCAAAGGCCTCAATGGCTCAGAATTGTCCCTTTGGGGATTCTACAAAGGACTGTTTCCAAACTGCTCTAGCAAAAGAAAGCTTCAACTCTGTGAGATGAATGCACCCATCACAAAAAGTTTCTCAGAATGTTTCTGTGTAGTTTTTATATGAAGATATTTCCTACTTCACCATTGGCCTCAAAGGCTTCACAATTATCCCTTTGTAGATTTTACAAAAAGACTTTTTCCAAATCTTCAATCAAAGAAATGTTCAACTGTGTGAGATGAATGCAAACATCACCAAGAAGTTTCTCAGAATGCTTCCATCTAATTTTTATGTGAAGATATTTCCCTTTTCACCATAGGCCTCAAAGGGCTGCAAATATCCATTTGCAGATTGTACAAAACACTGCTTCCAACCTGCTTAATCGAAGGAAATGTTCAACTCTGTGAGACGAAAGCATAAATCACAGAGAAGTTTCTCAGAAAGCTACTGTTTAGTTTTTATATGAAGATATTTCCTATTTCACCATAGGCCATAAAGGGCTCACAAATATATCTTTGCAGATGCTACAAAAATGCTGTTACCAAACTGCTCAATCAAAAGAAAGTTTCAACTCCATGAGATGAACGGACACATCACAAAGTAGTTTCTAAGAATGCTTCTGTCTAGTTTTTGTGGTAAGATATTTCTTTTTCACCATAAGCCTCAAATGGCTCAGAAATATCCCTTTGCAGATTGTACAAAAAGACTGTTTCCAAACTGTTCAATGAAAAGAAAGGTTCAACTCTGTGAGATGAATTCAAACGTCCAAGAGGTTTCTCAAAATACATCTATCTAGTTTTTATGTGAAGGCATTTACTGTTTCACCACATGCCTCAAACGGCTCACAAATATTCCCTTTGCAGATTCTACAAAAAGACTGTTTCCAAACTGCTCAATGAAAAGAAAGGTTAAACTCTCTGAGATGAAAGCTCTCATCACAAAGAAGTTTCTCAGAATGCTTCTGTCTAGTTTTTATGTGAAGAAGTTTCCTTTTTCACCATAGACCTAAAACTGCTTCAAATATACATTTGTGGATTCTATGAAAAGTCTATTTCTAACTGCTCAATCAAAAGAACTGTTCAACTCTGTGAGATGAATGTGCACATCACAAAAAAGTTTCTCAGAAAGCTTCCATTTAGTTTTTATGTGAAGATATTTCCTTTTTTACCATGGGCCTCAAAGTGCTCCAAATATCCATTTGCAGATTCTACAAAAAGAGTATTTCCAAACTGCTCAATCCAAAGAGAGGTTCAACTCTGTGAGATGGAAGCACAGATCACAAAGGAGTTTCTTAGAAACCTTCAGTCTAGTTTTTATGGGAAGATATTTCATATTTCACCATAGGCCTCAATGGGCTCAGAAATATACCTTTGCAGATTCTACAAAAGGATTTTTTCCAAACTGCTCAATCCAACGAAAGATTCAACACTGTGAGATGAATTCATACATCACAAAGAAGTTTCTCAGAAAGCTTCAGTCTAGTTTTTATGTGAATATATTTCCTTTTTCACCATAAGCCTCAAACCACTCTCAAACATCCCCTGGAGATACTATATAAAGATTGTTTCCAAGCTGTTCAATCAAAAGAAAGGTTCAACTCTGTGTGGTAAATGCACATGTCACCAAGAAGTTTCTCAGAATGCTTCTGTCTAGTTTTTATGTGAAGATATTTCCTTTCTCAGCAAGTCTTCAAACTGCTCCAAATATCCATACGCAGAATCTACAAAAAGATGGTTTCTGATCTCCTCAATGAATAGAAAGGTTCAACTCTGTGAAATGAAAGAACACATCACAAAGAAGTTTCATAGAATGTTGCTTTCTAGTTTTTATATGAAGATATTTCCTTTTTCACCATTGTCCTCAAAGTGCTTCAAATATCCATTTGCAGATTTTACAAAAAGTGTGTTTCCAAACTGCTCAATCAAAAGAAAGGCTCAACTCTGTGGGATGAAAGCACACATCACAAAGAAGTTTCTCAGAAATCTTCTGACTAGTTTTTATGTGAAGATATTTCCTATTTCACCGTAGGCCTCAATGGGCTCACAAATATCCCCTTGCAGATTCTACAAAAGGACTGTTTTGAAACTCCTCAATCAGAAGAAAGGTTCAACTCTGTGAGATGAATGCATACATCACAAAGAAGTTTCTCAGAATTCTTCTGTCTAGTTTTTATGTGAGGATATTTCCTTTTTCACCATAGGCCTCAAAGCACTCCAAATATCCATTTGCATATTCTACAGAAAGACTGTTTCCAGACTCTTCAATCAAAAGGGAGGTTCAACTCTGTGAGATGAAAGCACACTTCACAAAGCAGTTTCTCAGAATGCTTCTGTCTAGTTTCTATGTGAATATATTTCCTATTTCAACTTAGGCCATAAAGGGCTCACATATATCCCTCTGCAGATTCTAGAAAATTATAGAAAAGGACTCTTTCCAAACTGCTCAATCAAAAGAAAGGTTCAACACTGTAAAATGAATGCACACATCACAAATAAGTTTCTCAGAAAGCTTCTGTCCAGTTTTTATGTAAAGATATTTCCCTTTTCACCATACCTATCAACATGCTCAAAATATGCCTTTGCAGATTCTCTGAAAAGACTGTTTCCAAACTTCTCATTCAAAAGAATGATTCAACTCTGTGAGATGAATGCACATATCACAAAGACGTTTCTCTGAAATCTTCTGTCTAGTTTTTATGTGAAGATATTTCCTTTTTCACCATAGGCCTCAAGCTTCTCACAAATATCCCATTGCAGATTGTACAAGAATAGAGTTTCCAGACTCATCAAAGAATAGAAAGTTTTATCTCTGTGAGTTGAATGCACACCTTGCAAAACAGCTTCTCAGAAACATTCTTATAGTTTTTATTGAAGATATTTCCTTTTTCACCATAAGGCTCAGAGAGCTGAAAAATATCCCTTTGCTGATTCTACAAAAATACTCTTTCCAAACTTCTTAATCAAAAGAATCATTCAACTCTCTGAGGTGAATGCACACATAGCTAGGAATTTTCTCAGAAAATTCTGTCACGTTTTTATGCGATGATATTTCCTTTTTCACCATAAGCCTCAAACTTCTCACAAATATCCCTTTGCAGATTCTACAAGAAAAGAGTTTCCCATCTGCTACGTGAAAAGAAATGTTTACCTCTGTGAGATGAATGCACACATTGTAGAGCAGTTTCTCAGAAACCTTCTGTCTAGTTTTTATGTGAAGATATTTTCTTTTTCACCATAGGCCTCAAAGCACTCACAAATATCCCCTTGCATATTCTACAAAAAGACTCTTTGTGAACTGCTCAAAGGAATGGTTCAACTCTGTGAGATGAGTGCACACATCACACAGATGTGTCTCAGAAAGCTTCTGTCTAGTTTTCATGTGAAGATATTTACGTTTTCACCATAGGCCTCAAAGTGTTCCCAAATATCCCTTTGCAGATTCTTCAAAAAGATTGTTTCCAAAATGCTCAATCAATAGAAAGGTTCAACTCTGTGAGATTCATTCACACATCACAAAGTAGTTTCTCAAAAACCTTCTTTCTAGTTTTTTATGTGAAGATATTTCCTTTTTCACCATAGGCTTCAAAGCACTCACAAATATCCCTTTTCAGATTCTACAAAAAGACTGTTACCAAACTACTCAATCAAAAGAATGGTTCAACTCTGAGATGAATGCACACATCACAAAACAGTTTCTCAGAAAGCTTCTGTCTAGTTTTTATGTGAAGATATTTCCTTTTTCACCATTGGCTTCCAAGTGCTCACAAATATCTCTTTGACAATTCTACAAAAATACTGTTTCCAAACTGCCCAATCCAAAGAATATTTCAACTCTGTGAGATGAATGCACACATAACCAGGAAGTTTCTCAGAAACTTCTGTCAAGATTTCATGGGATGATATTTCCTTTTTCACGATAGGCCTCAAACTGCTCACAAATATCCCTTTGTGGATCCTACAAGAACAGAGTTTCCAATCTGCTCAATGAAAATAAACCTTTACCTCTGTGAGATGAATGCACACATCACAAAGCAGTTTCTCATAAGCCTTCTTTCTGGTTTTTATGTGAAGATATTTCCTTTTTCACCATAGGCCTCAAAGCACTCACAAATATCCCTCTGCAGATTCTGCAAGAACACCATTTCCAAGCTTTTCAATCAAAAGAATGGTTTAACTCTGTGAGATGAATGCACATGTCACAAAGTAGTTTTTCAGAAAGCTTCTGTCTAGTTTTTATGTGAAGATATTTCCTTTTTCACCATAGACCTCAAAGCACTCACAAACATCACTTTGCAGATTGTACAAGAACTGAGTTTCCAGACTTATCAAAGGAATGAAACGTTTAACTCTGTGAGATGAATGCAGACATCACAAAGCAGTTCCTCCAAAACCTTCTTTAGAGTTTTTATGTGAAGGTATTTCTTTTTCACCATGGCCTCAAAGCACTCACAAATATCCCTTTGCAGATTCTACAACAACAGAATTTCCAAACTGTTCATAATTAGTTTTTAGGACCAACATGAGAGTTTAGACATACTGCTTGTGGTGCAGCACACATGTATTATCCACACTGAAATTAGGAATTCAACTGAAGTTCATGTGGAGGTGAAAATGTGAATATTTGGGGGACCTTGGAGATGATCTATCTCACTTTATTTTGCAGAAAAGAAAACATATTCAGGGAAAGGGCATGCATTGTCTAAGGTGATTCAGCAGCTTTGGCGCAGAAGCAAAACACACCTAAGGTGATTCATCAGGTTTGGAGAGAAACGCAAAACAGAAATACTGTTCTTTTGCTTCTCAGATCAAGAATTTTTTCACAATACTGAACTACTTATGTTTCTGATTCCTTAATTTTCTTTTTAAATTTTGCCAATATTGTCTTACAAAGATCCTATTCTTTACCCTAAAGATTTAAATCTGTTACCATTATTGTCTCTTTATAAGTAAAATTACTTGTTGTTATTATAAATGATCATTCAATCACTTTTCATTTTTTGGTAGTCCAGTACAAATTTAGTAACAAATAAACACTATTGGCCTTGGCAATCCAAGAGGAGCTCAAGTCCTCCAGGGCACGTCAGGAAAAGGCTAAATGACAGCTGTGCTGTGAATGGACAGAATACAGCTCTCATACAGATTATTGAGTATTTGATGTTCTTCAACAATTCCATTAATCTTCAGTTTTTTTCCTCTTTGAAGTGAAAGTCTGCTATGACTTTCAAGTTTCTTTTGAAATAATTATAGATTCACAGGAAGTTGTAAAATGTCCAGGGATGTCTTAGGTACTCTTCACTAATTCCAGTGGTGGCATCTCGCGTAGCCATAGAGCATTATCAAAACCTGGAAACTGACATAGGTACAATTCAGAAAGCTTACTCAGATCGCAACCGTTTTGTATGCATTCATTTTTGTATGTGTGTATGTGTGTGCGTGTGTTCTGTGCATTTTTATGTGGTGTAGATCTCTGTAACTACCACTTCCACAGTCAAGATACAGAACCGTAGCCTCACCACAAGGCTCCAACTTGCAATCTTTGCTGACACTCTGACACGTTTTCCTCCACCCCTTCCCCTTGGCAACCCCATAGTCTGTTCTCCATCTTTACAATTTTATTTCAATAATTTATATAAATGTAATTGTGCAAACTCGAATTTTTAAAGGGAAAAAACAAGTCACAGATAGTTTTGTTAGCACTGTAAAATAGTCTTTAACATTCATCTGTTTTATGTTCTATTTGTCTCAAAAAAATTTGCTTTGTTCTTTCCTGTACTTTCTGATATCAGGATAGGAAATCAATACCAAACAAAACAATTCCATTCATTTTTTTCCATAGCTTGGTTTTCACTGTTGTTGCATAACATTTATTTTTCTATTTACTCTTTCTCTCTGTTTTCCGTCACATAAAAGTAACTTTGTGTTCTTTACCTCTTCTAAGAAAATTTGGTAATGAGTCTTTAATGTGAATCCTGGACCACCCTTGTTTTGATTTTGTGTTATGGGTGTTCTTTTGTGTGATCGTTCTCATGGAGAGTTCTTGTGAAGCTGGGATTTTCCAGTGGTTTGTCAAAATGGAAATAGATATTTAACAAACCAAACACAAAATGACCTTGCTCCAGGAATGCATCATTTGTGAGAAAACACTATGTCTTCCAACTAGAGATTGTGAATATTACTCTTATTATCCTTTACTCCCTTTTATTAAAACTGTATTTTTTTACACATTTGTATAACTCAGGTAATGAAATGTGAAACTACGTGATTGCCTACCAATTACAATTGATGTTAATGATGCTACTGGGAGGCCAACCCTACAGTGGCTGCACCAAGTCTAGGGACTTGCTAGCTTTGATAAGTTACATGGGATTGCCTACGTACTAAATGTAGGTGGGGGACAGGTCCGAGGATGTGGCAGCACCAACCCGCCCTGACATCAAAGCTCTGGACGGGGTGCCAGGCACCGCGCAGCCAAGAGCAGGAGGTGGGCACCTGATGGCGTATGACACTGTAGCATCCAGGGGATCACCACCAGGGGCAAATGAACCCCAGGACCATGGCCATGAGCGCTGCCAGATGGGCCGCTTGGTGGGCTTCTGGCCCCGGACACACCACGTCACAAGCCAGGCAGGTGGGGGGCAGGCAGGAGAAGAGGATGGTGCCTGGGAGGGGTGATGGGGAGGAGGGGCGCTGGAGCGGCGGTCGGCCGGTCGCCGGGCTGCCACCAGGGGTGGGCAGCAAATTAAGGCAACTGGGACACGCTCCCCCACCCTCTCCCCAGTGGACCCTTCCTACTTGCCATCCTCCCCGCCCAACAAGCCTCCACCACCGATGATGCGCAACGACAATGATCGCACAGGACCATCCATCCCACCAGCACCAACAAACCCTGCACCACGAGCTGTGTGAGGCACGAGGGAGCCCCTGAGGGAAGAAACAGGACCGCGGTGGTGGCCACAGGAACTCAACACCAGCGGGCTCTCTTCCCTCTGTGTTTTTGCAGGTGATGGCTCCAACCTCTCTCTCTTCCTTACAGCCAGGAGCCCCTCTTCCCCCACGCCACCCAACGCGTGACCACACAGGGCCTGCAGTGGGGGTGGGGGGGGAAGGGGCAGGCATGGCAGGAGAGGAGGGCAGATGTCGCCGGGTCTGCACTTGGGGGAATGGAGGTCCCCACGGGCCCTGCCATGGAACCCCCAGCTGTGCACCCCAAGGAGCCCGGAGGCACCCCCAGGGGCTAATGATTAGCAAGCAAAGCTCAGACAGGCATAGCCCTGGGAGGAACCCGGGCCGCAAGTGCGTTCGAAGTGTCGATGATCAATGTGTCCTGCAATTCACATTAATTCTCACAGCTAGCTGCATTCTTCATCAACGCAGGAGCCAAGTGATCCACCGCTAAAAGTCATACAAGGTCGATTTGGCAAGGGCGCTCCCAACAATGGGAGGCCCTCCTGGCACAGCACGTCCCCCAGAGGGGTTACCTCAGGCCGGCCAGTCAGACAGCAATGGGACGAGACTCCAGAGAGGGGTTGGAAGGTTTCACAGCACGGGGAGGTGGTGCCGTCCACGGGAGTGAGAGGGACAAATGCTGCCACAACCCCACAGGCTCCCGGGGGTTCCTGCCCCCACAGCACAGGGCATACGCCACATGCGTGGCACACATGCGACAGCACGATGGCCACTGGGTACAGCCCCCACCGGCATCAGCAGTGACACGCAAGTGCAGCACGGCCCCGGCAGCTGGGGAGACGGAGTCAGCAGTGGAGGTGAGGGAGGGGCAGACCCCTCCCAAACGGACTCCCCCGTGGGCCCACAGCACCCAACCCACGGGTGGACAGGTGACCCCCCCAAGGGGTCCTTAAACCTCCGCACTAGAAAGTGCTGGGTACCTGGATGGTGGAGGCGGACGAGGAGTGGAGGGCTGGCGTCCAGCCCCCTACCCTCAAGAAGCCCTAGTGGGAAGGCTGGGGAGAGCCAGTGGGCCAGGCCGGGCCAGGTGGCGCGGTGTGGCAGAGGCAATGATGGTGGCAGTGGCAGCGATGCGAACCCGGCCGGCCCCAACGGGAGCAGGTGGGATGGGGCTGAGCCGGCAGGACAGGGAGGGATGACAGCCCCGGCAGGGAGGACACAGAGACCCACAACTCGTCGTGATGCCGAGAACCACCCCCGCGCCCGCCGACACACACGTGGGGGCCACGGCAGGGGACAGTTCCCCGCTGCTCACCAGGCCGGTGAGCCATCCAGCCTGCCCCCCGACACGCACACACAGTTTCATCCCAGCACGTGTGTCTCTGTCTACCCTCTCTCTCCCTCCCGCCAGCACACATGCCACATGGGGAACACAGTCAGCCAAGAAGGAAGGACGCAGTGGCGCCTCTGCAGCTTTGCTCTTCTCCGTTAATGATCCCTCGACATGTTCAACTATGGAAATTTTGTTATGACTTTTACTTCCTCTAGATAGTCAAGTTCGACTGTCTTCTCAGTGCTCCACCAGGGCAGTGGGCTGACCTGGCGGGGCCGATCCAAGGGCCTCACTGAACCATCCAATCAGTAGTAGTGACTGGCAGTGTGTACAAAGGGTAGGGACTTCACGCAAGTCTATGACCTGCACTTACTGGGAATTCGTCATTCATGGGGAATAATTGCAATCCCCGATCACCATCACCAATGGTGTTCAACAGGTTACCCGCGTCTGCCACATACGGTAGGCACACGCTGAGCCAGTCAGTGCAGCACGCGTGCAGCCCCGGACATCTAAGGGCATCACAGACCTGTTATTTCTCAATCTCGGGTGGCTAAATGCCACTTATCCCTCTAAGAAGTTGGGGGATGCTGACCGCTTGGGGGTCGTGTAACTAGTTAGCATGCCAGAGTCTCCTTCATTATCAGAATTAACCAGACAAATCACTCCACCAACTAAGGCCATGCACCACCACCCATGGAATCAAGAAAGACCTATCAATCTGTCAATCCTGTCCATGTCCAGGCCGGGTGAGGTTTCCCATGTTGAGTCAAATTAAGCTGCAGGCTCCACTCCTTGTGGTGCCCTTCCACCAATTCCTTTAAGTTTCAGCTTTGCAACCATACTCGCCTGGGAACCCAAAAATCCAAAGACTTTGGTTTCTGGGAAGCTGCCCAGCGGGTCATGGAAATAACGCCGCGGCATCACCAGTCGGCATTGTTTATGGTCGGAACTACGACGGTATCTGATCGTCTTCGGAACTCCGACTTTCGTTCTTGGTTAATGAAAACATTCTTGGCAAATGCTTTAGCTCTTGTCAGAACTGCACCAGTCCAAGAATTTCACCTCTAGTGGCACAATACGAATGCCCCCAGCCGTCCCTCTTAATCATGGCCTCAGTCCTGAAAACCAACAAAAAAGAACCGAGGTTCTATTCCATCTTTCCTAGCTGAGATATCTAGGTGGCTCGGGCCTGCTTTGAACACTCTAACTTTTTCAAAGTAAACGCTTTGGGCCACGGGACACTCAGCTAAGAGCATCGAGGGGGTGCTGAGAGGCAAGGGGCGGGGACGGGCCATGGCTAGCCTGCCCGCCCACTCCCAAGATCTAACTACGGGCTTTTAAACAACTTTAATATATGCTATTGGAGCTGGAATTACTGTGGCTGCTGGCTCCAGACTTGCCCTCCAATGGATCCTCCTAAAGGATTTAAAGTAGACTCATTTCAATTACAGGGCCTCGAAAGAGTCCTGTATTGTTATTTTTCCTCACTACCTCCCCGGGTCGGGAGTGGGTAATTTTTGCACCTGCTGCCTTCCTTGAATGTGGTAGCTGTTTCTCAGGCTCCCTCTTCAGAGTCGAACTCTGATTCCCCATCACCCATGGTCACCGTGGTAGGCACAGCAACTACCATCGAAAGTTGATAAGGCAGATTTTCGAATGGGTCGTCGCTGCCACTGGGGGCATGCCATTGGCCTGAGGTTATCTAGAGTCACAAAAGCTGGTGGCACCTGACCCTCCGGCCGGGGCTGGAGAGGGGCTGACTGGGTTGGTTTTGATCTGATAAATACACGCATCTTCCCCGCGAAGGAGGTCAGCGCCCTTTGGCATGTATTAGCTTTAGAATTACCACAGTTTTCCAATTAGGAGAGGAGCGAGTGATCAAAAGAACCATAACTGATTTAATGAGCCATTCACAGTTTCACGGACCGGCCCTGCCTACTTAGACATGTATGGCTTAATCTTTGAGACAAGCATATGGTGCTGGTAGGATCAACCATGTAAGTAGAAAGCGGCCTCCGGGCCTCACGAGGATGAGCCCGGAGTCCAGGTCATGAGGATGGGCATGGCAGGGCAGGCAACTGGGTATGTGGGAGGGAGGGAAGCAAGGCTGGGCGGTGGGAGGGGGGCGGTGGCGCGGCGAACCGGACATCCCATACACCCACATGACACATCCCCGACCTGCTCACCACTCCCAACCCTTCGCACCAACGTGCGAGGAGGCAGACCGCCCAACCCGTGCGTGGCAGCTGTGAGGGACCAGCAGCCGCTCGTGCACGGCGGGCACGGGGCGGCCCCGATGTTTGGGCAGCGAACCAGAGGCGGACTGTAGTGCCCAGGGTCTCACCACCAGCGGCCTCCGAGCACGAAGGCGACCCTGCGCGGTACCAGGAGCGGTCGACTGGCCTTCGGCGGGCCCGCGGCTCCCCCATCGCCGCCGCCGTCACGGCCAGCCCCCGGAACCCTCTTTCCTGCACGCGCCGCAGGCCGACTCCAAACCCTCCGGGCGCCCACCAGACCCACGCGGGGAGCCGCCGACCTGGTCCCGAAGGCGCGCACCCGGGGACACGAACAAAGGGCCAACCAGTGGCCCCCGGCAGCGCCCCACAAGGCGGAGCCGGGTTTGGTCCCAGACGGGGCAACCACAGCCTAAGCGGGTGAGCCGCTCAGGGAGAGAGGATCCGCAGGTGGGGTGGGGGGCACAGACAGGAAAGACCAGGGACCGCGAGGGCAAGGTCACCCGGGAGCCCACAGAGGGGCGGCTCGGGGAGAAACCTCAGGCATGGCCGGGCCACCAGGAAAACGCGGCCATGGGATCCCACCGCCACAGACACGAGGGAGGTCCCTCGGCACTCCGCCTAGGACGCCAGATGGCCCACGGCACCCACCGAGACCCGCCTCACGAGCCCTGGTTCCCGCCATCGGGACCCCAAAGCGACCTCAGCCACAAACCCAACGCCAGGGCCACGTTGCTCATTTCTCGTCCATCCTCCGACCCGGTCAAGCTCCGGGAGACCGGCGTGGCCCCCACTTGGGATGCTTCCTAGGGCCAGGTGGCCCAACCCCGTACCACGCAAACACGGTCATCCGCACTAGTCGCTGCTCCCCAGGGGAGCGGGCGGAGAGCCGGCTCACAGTGGAGCGGGTCATGCGCCGGACGGAATGCCAGGCACAGCCACCGCTTGCGCAGCCTCCCAACCGCTAGGACGCCGGCACCGACCGGCGGGATCCTCCCCCGTCTGGAAAGGGGGAGGTGGGGGCTACACAGTAGGCGACGAGCCGCCCTCGGTCCCCACCGCGGAGGCCGGTGGAACCCTCCATCTCCCCCCCTCACCCCGTCGAGGGGGAAGCCGAGGAGGGTTCTCTGCAAGCGAGTCGCTATGGCAGCGCTACCATAACGCAGAGAGAGGCGGCAGGCCGGGGGATCCCGTACCCCAAAGGCACACCTCTCGGATCGCTACAGAAGGCTTTCTCACTGAGGGTGGGTCACACTCCCTACCCCCAGTCGCCCCTCGTCAGGCCCGCAGAGGTGCTCAGGGACGCCTGGGGAAGGGAGGGGGCCTGCATACCAGGTAAATTCTGCGTGTGGGAACCTTCAGCCTTCGCGGTCTGGGCGGGGGTCCTGGCCAATGCGCGTGCGCGCAATCCCGCAAGGGCCCCCCAGCCCCCCGTCCACCCGCCTCCTTTCTCCCAGGCAAAGCACCTCCAAGTAAACCCACACACAACCTGTCGGAGGCAGAACGGTAGCCCCTCGGCGGCCGGCCGGCGCACGCGTCGCCTGCCCAAGCCCACCGCGATCGCTCACACAGCCGGCGCGCACCCACCAGAGGGGAGCACTGGACCTGAGTTTGCCAGACCAGGCGGAGCCCTTCCCTGCATGGGAGGGGCACGTCTCCCTCTACCGCCTCAACCCCCACACCAACGAGCTCCCTTAGGACCCACTTGCAGACACCGCGGCGGTGACTGGAGGACGGGGCGCTGGGGGTGGGAACCACACACCACCGCTGGGCCTCAGGCACCTGAGGGATAAGCTGGAGGTGGGAAGGGGGAGCCGGGCGCGGTAGGCTCACGCCTGTCATCCCCGCCCTTTGGGAGCAAGGGAAGGTGGATCCCTCGATCCGGAGCCCTGGCAACATGGTGAAACCTTGTATTTTGTCTCTAAAAAAATACAAAAACTACCTGGTTTCCTAACCTGGACACAAGTTAATAAATAGATAAATAGGCCGGTCGCGGTGGCTCACGCCTGTAATGCCAGCACTTTGGGAGGCCGAGGCAGGCGGATCACGGAGGTCAAGAGATAGAGACCATCCTGGCTACCACAAGAACCCCGTCTCTACTCAAAATACAAAAAATTAGCCAGGTGTGGTGGCGGGCGCCTGTAGTCCCAGCTACTTGGGAGGCTGAGACAGGAGAATGGCATGAACCCAGGAGGCAGAGCTTGCAGTGAGCCGACATCACGCCACTGCACTCCAGTCTGGGCAAGAGAGCGAGACTCCATCTCAAAAAATAATAAGAAAAATGAATAGATTAAAATTGAAAATTAAAAAAAAAAAAACGTAGCCGGGCGGGTGCAATTCTTCACTCCTGTCATCCCAGCCCTTTGGGAGGCCAAGGTGGGCAGATCACCTGAGGTTGCCAGTTTGAGACCCGCATGACCCACATAGAGAAATGCCGTCTCTACTAACAATACAAAATCAGCCGGGTGTGGTAGCACATGCCTGTAATCCCAGCTACTCAGGAGGCTGAAGCAGGAGAATTGCTTGAACACGGCAGGAGGAGGTTGCGGTGAGCCGTGACGGTGCTGTTACACCCCAGCGTGGGCAACAAGAGTGAAACTCTGTCCAAAAATAAAATAAAGTAAGTGCTGTATTCTGTAATTTTTACTTCCTACCCTGAGAAGAACATAATACAGCTGTTGTCTTTCCGCCTGCCTGCCGGCCGGCCTGTGACAGGGCCTCACTCTGTCTTTTGCCGAGACTGGAGTGCAGTGACACCATTATGGCTCACTCACTGCAGCCTCAAGGTCCTCAGGGTTAGGCAATTCCTCAAGGGATCCTACAGCCTCAGCCTCCCAAAATGTTGGGAGTACAGACGTGAGCCACCAGCACCCTGCCTGAGTTAATACATCTGGTCTCATTACATCTTAACCACACACTCATGAAGAACTCAAGTCAAGAGACAGTCTGTAAGAGACTCTCAGCATTCTCTTCTGAAAGCAGTGAGGTGGATGGCGGCCCTTGTCCTGAGCTCCTGGGGTTTTAGGTGACCATGCATAGAGGAGAGATTTCCAGTGTTTCCAGAAAGGCACGAGCCACAGTCACTGGGGCATCCAAGCACGAGATGGGGTTTCTGACAGCGATGTAAGGGCCAGGAAGGGCCAGAATCTGCCAAGGCCCATGTCCCAGGCTGGGGTCGATGGAACCCAAGGTAGAGGGAGTCGGCAGTCCGCACAGAGAGAGCTCCAACCCTAGGCCCCACTATGCAGACCGAATCAGAAGGAAGAGAGTCCTTCATCCTACATGCCACATCCCTCCACTGAACTTGGGAGTGCATCCATTTTCCAAATATGAGGTGACTCTCGCTTTGCAATGGATCACAAGGGGCCGGGCTTCCCAGAGTCGGCAGGGTAAAGAAGTCATTCTGGCTTGGCCTCCCCCATCCCCTGGTAACTGGTGAGTTTATTTATTATTATTATTATTATTATTATTATTATTATACTTTAAATTTTAGGGGACATGCGCACAATGTGCAGGTTAGTTACATATGTATGCATGTGCCATGCTGGTGTGCTACACCCATTAACTTGTCATCTAGCACTACATATTATCTCCTAATGCTATCCCTGCCCCCTTCCCCACCCCACAACAGTTCCCAGAGTGTGATGTTCCCCTTCCTGTGTCCATGTGTTCTCATTGTTCAATACCCACCTATGAGTGAGAACATGTGGTGTTTGTTTTTTTGTCCTTGTGATAGTTTACTGAGAATGATGATTTCCAATTTCATCCATGTCCCTACAAAGGACATGAACTCATCATTTTTTATGGCTGCATAGTATTCCATGGTGTATACGTGTCACATTTTCTTAATCCAGTCTATCATTGTTGGACATTTGAATTGGTTCCAAGTCTTTGCTATTGTGAATAGTGCCACAATAAATATACATGTGCATGTGTCTTTATAGCAGCATGATTTATAGTCCTTTGGGTATATACCCAGTAATACGATCGCTGGGTCAAATGGTATTTCTAGTTCTAGATCCCTTTTCCATCCCCATCAAGCTACCAATGACTTTCTTCACAGAATTGGAAAAAGCTACTTTAAAGTTCATATGGGACCAAAAAAGAGCCTGAATCTCCAAGTCAATCCTAAGCCAAAAGAACAAAGCTGGAGGCATCACACTACCTGACTTCAGACTATACTACAAGGCTACAGTAACCAAAACAGCATGGTACTGGTACCAAAACAGAGATATGGATCAATGGAACAGAACAGAGCCCCCAGAAATAATGCCACAAATCTACAACTATCTGATCTTTGACAAACCTGAGAAAAACAAGCAATGGGGAAAGGATTCCCTATTTAATAAATGGTGCTGAGAAAACTGGCTAGCCATATGTAGAAAGCTGAAACTGGATCCCTTCCTTACACCTTATACAAAAATCAATGCAAGATGGATTAAAGACTTAAATGTTAGACCTGAAACCATAAAAACCCTAGAAGAAAACCTAGGTATTACCATTCAGGACATAGGCCTGGGCAAGGACTTCATGTCTAAAACACCAAAAGCAATGGCAACAAAAGCCAAAATTGACAAATGTGATCTAATTAAACTAAAGAGCTTCTGTACAGCAAAAGAAACTACCATCAGAGTGAACAGGCAACCCACAAAACTGGTGAGTTTAAATGAGCCCAGGCTGGCCGGGCCGGAGCCGCTATTGGGGGGAGGGTGGTGGGAGGGGTGGAAGGGGTACCTGAGGCACTGCAGAAATTGGGTCTGAGCCTCGAGGATGACGGTGCTGCGGGAACCCCTCCAGCCTGCTACATGGCAAGCACTAAACCACTATGCTTACCGAGATGGGGTTTTCCCCGCAGAATGCCTTTATGCAGAAGTACACTCAGAAGAAGCCTTGTTTTTACTGGCTACCTGTTCTTACTACCCAGGAAAGGCCTATAACACATATAGTCTCTTCAAAGTACACAGTTTTCCTACACTGCAATGCAAATACCTGCTTGCAAAATGTTGTGTTGATCTCAGCAAGCTTGCAGAAGGGGAACAAATCTTATCTGGTGGAGTGTTCCATAAGCAGAAAAGCCATGATGATATTGTTACCAAGTTTGGTGATTCAGCTTGCTTTCCCCTTCCATTGTTGGGACATGTATATTGCAAGACAGATCAGCTTGTCAAAGGATCAGAATACTACCAAAAGTGTCTTAGTTTAAATCCTTTCCTCTGGTATCCCTTGAATCATTATGTGAAATAGATGAAAAGCCAGATCCTGACCAAACATTTAAATTCACATCTTTACAGAACTTTAGCAACTGTCTGCCCAACTCTTGCACAACACAAGTACCTAATCATAGTTTATGTCACAAACAGTCTGAGACCTTTCTTACGGAAACACCCCAGGACACAACTGAATTAAACAGATTGAATTTAGAATCTCCCAATTCAAAGTATTCCTTGAATACAGATTCCCCAGTGTCTTCCATTAATTCAGCTGTAATTTCACGTGATACTGTCCAACTGGGAACAGGAACTTCCATATTATCAAACAGGTTCAAAATAAACCAAAAACTGGTCGAAGTTTATTAAGAGGACCAGCAGCTCTTAGTCCATTAACCCCAAGTTTTGGGATTTTGCCATTAGAAACCCCAAGTCCTTGAGATGGATCCTATTTCCAAAACTACACTGATACACCTTCTGTAATTGATGTGCCATCCACCGGAGCCCCTTCAAAAAAGTCTGTTGCCAGAATTGGCCAAACTGGAGCAAAATCTGTCTTCTCACAGAGTGGAAATAGCCGAGAGGTAACTCCAATTCTTTCACAAACGGGAAGTCCTGGTCCATAAACAAGTACAACACCTCAGGTATTGAGCCCCACTATGACATCTCCCCCAAATGCACTGCATCAAAAAAGTTCACAAGTCTTTACTAGTGACAGTTCCACAACCAAGAAGAATAGGAAGAAATTAAAAATGAAGTTTCCACCTAAAATCCCAAACAGAAAAACAAAAAGTAAAACAAATAAAGGAGGAATAACTCAGCCTCATATAAATGACAGCCTGGAAATTACAAAATTGGACTCTTCCATCAATTCAGAAGGGAAAATATCCACAATCACACCTGAGATTCAGGTATTAATCTACAAAAAGCAGCAGCAGAAGGCTTGATGAGGCTTCTTCCTGAAAAGGGGAAAGGTTATTTAGCTTTGTGTTCATACCACTGCAAAGAAGCTATAAATATTTTGAGCCATCTACCTTCTCACCACTACAATTCTGGTTGGGTACTGTGCCAAATTGGAAGGGTCTATTTTGAACTTTCAGAGTACATGCAAGCTGAAAGAATATTCTCAGAGGTTAGAAGGATTGAGGATTATAGAGTCAAAGCCATGGAAATCTACTCTACAACACTTTGGCATCTTCAAAAACATGTTGCTCTTTCAGTTCTGTCAAAAGACTTAACAGACATGGATAAAAATTCACCAGAGGCCTGGTGTGCTGCAGGGAACTGTTTTAGTCTGCAACAGGAACACGATATTGCAATTACATTCCTCCAGAGAGCTATCCAAGTGGATCCAAATTATGCTTATGCCTATACTCTATTAGGGCATGAGTTTGTCTTAACTGAAGAATGGACAAAGCATTAGCTTGTTTTTGAAATACTATCAGAGTCAATCCTAGACATTATAATGTATGGTAAGTGGTAATGAAGTGTAAAGACAAAGTCTTGTTGATGGTGCTGGTAGTCAATAATTTTTCTTGTTAGATAGCTCTTTATTTTCCTGAATTTGGTTAATAATACTTAGGGGTGATACATACTGTTCAATAACTTCAAACTAACATGTTTTCTTATGAAATGAATGTCTTTAACAAACTCTTAATTTAACTAATGATAATAGAATACCAGATCCTTACACTCAACAGTTTCAGTCTTCTACCAAACTTTTGCAGATACCATAGTTGGGTTTTGTTTGTTTGCTTGTTTAGTTTCGTTAATTGATTTGCTACTTTCTCTTCGAACACATAAATGGTGATTGGGACAAAAAGTGCTTGGGAAATTGGAAAGGAATAGCATAATTCACTTACTGGGTAATAGAAAAAAACCCTGAAAAAAATCACTAGTTGCTGCTTTTTGACAGTGTTCCAGTTTATTGAGTTACTATTAAGAACTTAGTGTACCCTTTTATTTAGCAGTATCTCTGTTTTACTTTTTTGTACTTGGGTATAAGTAGACACATCGGAAATTACTACCAGGTCATATTGTTATCAACTGAATAACATGAAAAATTTTGGTCCTACTTCTGCCTCAACACCATACTTACTGTTGACATTTATTGTATTTTTCTGGACTGACTTAAAAGTTTAAATATCAAGAGAATGTCAGGCACGGTGGCTCATGCCTGTCATCCCAGCACTTTGGGAGGCCGAGGCAGGTGGCTCACAAGGTCAAGAGATTGAGACCATCCTGGCCAACATGGTGAAACCCCGTCTCTATTAAAAGTATAAAAATTAGCTGGGCATGGTGGCAGATGCCTGTAGTCTCAGCTACTCAGGAGGCTGAGGCAGGAGAATCGCTTGAACCCAGGAAGTGGATGTTGCAGTGAGCCAAGATTACGCCATTGCACTCCAGCTTGTGCCACAGAGTGAGACGCTGTCTCAAGAAAAAAAAAAATACAATAAAATACAATAAAATAAATAAATAAATAAATATCAAGAGAAAGTATAATTCTGAAGTCATAACTCTGTGGTAGTTTTTGTCAGATAGGGTTATCTTTGGAGTTAATTATTATAGCAGTGGTTTATCACTTGATTTCCTTCTAAATCTGAAGCATTATATTACTAAAACATTTTTTGATTTGTGAATATGTTGTTTAATGGATTCTATCTCATTTTACAGTAGTAGTTGCAGTGCCTGAAAGGTTGCCAAAAAAAAAGTGCTAGCTTTTGCTGACCAATGTAACAATCAACTTGCCAATACTGCCTTCTCTTCCAATAGCTATGTTCTCCATAATATTTTAAGAACTCAGTTCTTCATAAGACTTGTGTTGTTTTTTATTTTTTCTCAAGTCTGGTTGATCCTTGTCTTGTTCTTTTTTAAATGTGTATTGTCTGTTCAGCTATTTTGCAAGAGCCACATTCTTAAAAAACTTAACCATATCAAAAATTGTGTTTAAAGGAGGATTATTCAGATCGGCAAGCTTTTACTAGGAGAAGTTTAAATGCTGACTTATTTAGGTAACTCTAAATACTGAGCAACTTTATTCTAACTACAAAATAGATAGACTTTCTTTTGTTTTCACTTTCACTATCATTATCACCGTGTTTAATACCTTTTCTCCATCTATAACACAATTATAACGATACACAAAGCCACTCAAATAAAGCAGATATATTTTGCTTAAAAAAAAAAAAAAGAAGTCATGATGTGACACACAATGAGGTGTGACTCGAATCTATAATCTCCAGTGAAAACCGATGAAACAGGGTCAAACCCCATGTCTACTAAAAATAAAAAAATGAGTCGGGCATGGTGGCGCTGAGGCAGAAGAATCGCTGGAACCCAGGAGGCAGAGGTTGCAGTGAGCTGAGATCACGCCACTGCACTCCAGCCGGGGGGGGACAGAACAAGACTCCATCTCAGAAACAAACAAACACACAAAGACAATAAAGGTGTTTAACTCAATGTGTCAGGCTCAGGTCTCTTGACAGGATACATCCAGCACCTGGGGAAACGTCGAGGGGTGTGGTGGAATCTATTCTGTGGCCTCAAGGAAGGGTTTGAGAGATAGCCCCGCAAACGTGATGGCCTAAGGAAGCCCCTCCGTCCAAGAAGCGATATTCATTTGCATCCTGTAGCCACCCACGAGGGAGAATCAGGCTTTCTACAGACCCCCCACCCCCCACCCCACCCCACCGCACCCCTCTGCCTAGTGAAATGAGCTCTCCCTCCGTCAGGCTCTATTCGTGCCAAGTGGTTTTGTAACCTCCAGCGTGTGTGCCTGGGTTGCAGGATGGGGTGAGGCCGGCTGTGGACAAAGGAGGCGATAAAGCGGCGGTGTCCCACGGGTGCCCGGGACGTGGGACGTGAGTGGGGTGGCCAGAGCCTAGGGAACTCATCGCCTGTCAGGACGCCTCCCCTCCTGGTCCCCTCTCTGACCTATGCTCCACATCTTTGCAGTTCAGTGGGGACCTTGTGGGTGGAAGTCGCCATCCCTTTGGACTTTAGCCGAGGATGGCCAGGCTCCCAAGAGTCTCCCCGGAGTCGGGTCCTTGGGCAGGCTCACAAGGATGCTGACAGTGATGATGATGGTGATGTAAGTTGGAGGCCTTGGGCCAATGCAGAGGTATCCGTTTGACCTCAGTGGGAGAAGTCAGCTTTGCGGAGTCCCGTGCTTCCTTCCAGAGACTCATCCAGCACTAGCAAGCATGGTCCCAAGGATCCCAGCTCCCAGCAGAGCCACTTTTGTTCACACAGGATCCTGGGCAAGAAAGTTCTCAGCACGTTTAGGCCTCCTAGCCAAAAAGCCAAAGCTACCTCTGGGATTTTTTTCAAAGGGCCAGTGGTTCCACAATGGGCTGTGGGTAGTTGTGGAAATGGAGAGAAGTGTTTGCAGATACACATTTGAGACAGAACGGACAGGGCTTGGTCACAGGTCATGTAGGACACGAGCAGATGCACATTGAGAAAACCCTCCCAGCATCCTAGGTGAACAGAGGTATGCCTTTTTGAGACAGTCGAGGGAGAGGCAACCCCAGATTTTAAGGTTGGATCTTTATTAATATGTAGTATCTATGAGTTTTCCAAGTCAAGAAATCAACTTGCCAGTTCTGTACAGCATTCTGTAGGGAGATCATATCTGGGATGCCTAAAGTTAAGAATTCAGGCCATGGTAATGGATTAGATTAGATGTACTTGAACTTATTTTGCAAAGAAAGAGAGGGTGGGAGATAGCAAGAGCCAGAGAGTGAGCAAGAAAGAGAGAGACAGAGACTGAGAGAGACAGACAGAGAGATACAAAGATACACAAAGAGAAAAAGAGAGAGAGACAGACAGATAAAGACACAGAGAAAGACAGAGATGGACAGAGAGAGAAACAGAAAGAGAGATAGAGACAGAAAGAGAGAGAGACAGACAGAGACAGAGACAGACAGACAGACAGGAAGACTGACAGGCAGAGAAAGAGAGTAAGACAGAAGGCAGACACACACACAAAGAGAGAGAGACAGAGACAGATGGAGAAACAGAGAGAAAGAAAGAGACAGACAGAGAGAGAGAAAGAGACAGAGAAAGACAGAGACAGAGGGAGAGAGAGAGACAGAAAGAGAGAGACAGAGACAGAGAGAGAAACAGACAAGGAGAGAGAGAGACAGACAGACAGGCAGAGAAAGTAAGACAGAAGACAGACACAGAGAGAGAGACAGGGAGAGAGAGAGAGACAGAGAGACAGAGACAGAGAAACAGACAGGCAAAGAGAGAGAGAGAAAAAAACAAGAGAGAAAAAAACAGGGAGAGAGAGAGACAGACAGAGAGACAGGGAGAGAGAGCAAGAGAGAGAGACCAACAGACAGACAGACAGACAAAGAAAGAGAATAAGACAGAAGACAGACACAGTGAGAGAGACAGAGAGAGAGAGAGAGAGACAGCGAGATAGGAAAGAGAGATACAGACAGACAAAGAGACAGACAGACAAAGACAGAGATGGACAGAGAGAGACAGAGAGAAACAAAGAGAGAGAGAGAGACAGGCAGGCAGAGAAAGAGAGTAAGATAGAAGACAGACACAGTGAGAGAGACAGGCAGAGAGAGACAGATAAAGACAGAGAGAAAGAAAGAGAGAGACAGACAGAGATGGAGGGAGAGAGACCGAGAGAAACAGACAGAAAGAGAGACAGAGACAGAGATGGAGAGAAACAGACACGGAGAGAGAGAGACAGTGAAAGACAGACAAACAGAGAGAGAGAGACAGACAGGCAGGCAGAGAAAGGGAGTAAGACAGAAGACAGACACAGTGAGAGAGACAGGCAGAGAGAGAGAGAGAGAGAGAGAAATAGGCAGAGAGAGAGAGACAGAGAGAGAGAGAAGACAGAGAAAGAGAGAGACAGAGAGACAGAGAGAGGAGGAGGAAGGGCGTGCTCAGGAAATAATTACACATATTTTATAATGCTTTTGATCCCATAAACAGTGGCTGGGGTGGTCTTTGAAAACAACAGCAACAACAGCAACAAGAGCAGCAGCAGCAGCAAGAGCAGCCGCAGCATTCACTTACGGATTTCCAGAAAATAAGATGCTCTGAAGTATAGTAAATATCAACCGGCTTTCACTACACGTTGAGAGATTCACAAAAGCGCTAGTTAACAACAGGAGAAAACAGCAGCTAACATGTCTTGGGGAAAATATATGTCCTCCTGAAAATTGGGGATTTCTACTTCATCTGAAAAGAAATACATACGAAAAAGGAAAAACACAAACAAAACAAAACAACAAACACGGACCAAGGCACCGTCCCTGGAAATCTTAAGTGAGCAAAGTATTAGTTTTCAGAAAGCGTTTCAATTCTGGGCAAATACTAAGAAGGTCCAGACTAGAGCTGTGACACCATTCCCATTGTGAAACTATGCCGGCGGGAGGGCGAGAAACTAAAACATCATGATAAAAAGTGATTGAGACCCAGCCAGGGTGAAGCTTTCCTAGGGAGGGAGGCCTGAAGAAGGAAGCTGGGGAAAACCCCAAAACTGCAGACCTGCCCGCTTGCCCACGCGGGTCAAGGGCTATGCCATCGGCCCAAGCTGTCTCTGGGGAAGTGGGACCGTGCCACCCCCATCTTCAAAAACCATGGCCACTGAGTGAGGCCTGACGCCCACCGTTGCAAATGTCAGCCTAGCAAGAATGAGATCTCTGGCAAGGGGTGGGAGAAGGGGAGAGAAGAGGGAGGCGCACCTGGGTGGCTCTGGAAGGTTTCCAAGCAGGGTGTTGGGAGGCGGGGGGTAGGGGTTTTGGGGGGAACCCACCTAACTGATTCACTAAATGAAGGTAAAGGGACATAGGTAGTGGGGGGAGCCAGGCGGCGACTTGAAAATTAAACTGACCCCTCCTAAAACCCAAGTAGAAGAGTCAATGCGCATGAAAGAAACCAACACACATAGAAAACTAAAGCGCTAATCAAAGAAAAATAGGGCCCCCGCCAGGGCGGAGGTTCCCTAGGCAACCAGGTAGAGAGGGAGGGGCCTCCAGAAGGGAGAGAGAGAAACCCGTTGCCCCAGGCTCGGTGAAGTCCGGGAGACCTCCCTCTGTGTCACCTCGACTTTCAATAACAGTGGCCACTAAGTGATGCCCGAAGACAACCGATGCCTGCAAGTGTCAGTCAGCACGGAAAAGAATGCATTTATTTATTTATTTATTTATTTATTTATTTATTTATTTATTTATTTAGAGATAGAGTCTCACTCACTCTACAGCCCGGGCTGTAGTGCAGTGGCGCGATCTCGGCTCACTGCAGCCTCTGCCTCCCAGGTTCAAGCGATTCTCCTGCCTCAGCCTCCCGAGTAGCTGGCATTACAGGCACCTGCCCCACCGCGCCCGACTCAATTTAATATTTTTAGTAGAGACGGGGTTTTGCTGTGTTGGCAAGGCTGGTCTCGAACTCCCAACCTCAGGTGATCCACCCGCCTCGGCCTCCCAAACTGCTGGGATGACAGACGTGAGCCACCGCGCCTGGCCTTAAACGTGTATTTCTCAGTCGAGGAGCTTATCAGGGAAATACAAGAAGTAGGGACGCCACACATGACAGAGAGAAAAGTTGGAAAATGCCCCTTCCATCCAAGTGAGGATCCGGCCTCGACCTCCCAAAATCATGCACCGAGTGGCGAAGCCTAGCAAGGCCTGTCTGTCTAGATTCCTCTCGGCCTCTCTAAGCAGGTGCTTCTCACTTTCTTGGAAGGGGCAGGGCCCTCTCCAGCACGGGGGCTCTGACAGACTGACAGAGAAAGAGACAGACATAGAAAGACAGAGATGGACAGAGAGACACAGAGAGAAACAGAAAGAAAGAGAGAGAGACAGAGACAGAGAGAGAAACAGACAGTCAGGGAGGGAGAGAGACAGAGAGAGAGAGAGACAAACAGAGAGAAATAAACAGAAACAGAGAGAGAGACAGAGAAAGAGAGAGAAACAGACACACAGAGACAGACAGAGACAGACAGAGAGAAACAGAAAGAGAGAGAGATGGAGAGAGAGAGAGAAAAAGGGAGGGAGAGAGAGAGACAAACAGAAAGGCAGAGAAAGATTAAGACAGAAGACAGACACAGTGAGAGAGACAGGCAGAGAAAGAGAGAGACAGAGACAGAGAGAAAGAGAGACAGAGAAAGACAGAGATGGACAGAGAAAAACAGAAAGAGAGAGAGATAGAGAAAGAGAGAGAAACAGACAGGGAGGGAGAGAGACAGAGAGAGAGAGACAGGCAGGCAGAGAGACAGAGACAGAGAGAAACAGACAGAAAGAGAGAGACGGAGCGAGTGAGAGATAGAGAGAGAAACAGAAAGAGAGGGGGAGAGAGAGACAGACAGACAGACAGAGAAGGAGAGTAAGACAGAAGACAGACACAGTGAGAGAGACAGGCAGAGGGAGAGAGAGACAGAGAGAAAGAAAGAGAGAGACAAACAGAGAAAGAGACAGACAAAGATGGACAGAGAGAAACAGCAAGAGAGAGAGAGACAGGGAGAGAGAGAGAGAGAGAGACAGACAGACAGGGAGAGAAAGAGAGTAAGACAGAAGATAGGCACAGAGAGAGAGAGAAAGAGAGAGAGAAAGAAAGAGAGAGACAGTCTGGGTGTGGTGGCTCACTCCTGTCATCCCAGCACTTTGGGAGGCCAAGGCGGACGGATCACGAGCTCAGAAGATTGGAGATCGAGACTATCCTGGCTAACACGGTGAAATCCCGTCTCTACTAAAAATACAAAAAATTAGCCGGGCTTGGTGGCGGGAGCCTATAGTCCCAGCTACTCCGGAGGCTGAGGCAGGAGAATAGCGTGAACCTGGGAGGTGGAGCTTGCAGTGAGCCAAGATGGCGCCACTGTACTCCTGCCTGGGTGACACAGTGAGACTCCCTCTGAAAAAAAAAAAAAAGAAAAAGAAAGAGAGAGACAGACAGACAGAGGAAGAGAGGAAGAGATAGAGAGAAACAGACAGAGAGAGAGACAGAGAGAGAGAGAGAGGGAAACGGAAAGGCAGGGAGGGAGAAAGAGAGAAAGAGAGAGACAGGCAGAGGAAGAGAGTAAGGCAGAAGACAGACAGTGAGAGAGACAGGCAGAGAGAGACAGACAGAGACAGAGAGAAAGAGGGAGACAGAGAGAGATGGAGAGAGAGACAGAGAGAAACAGAAAGAGTGAGAGACAGAGAGAGAGTGAGAGAGAGAGACAGAAAGGGAGGCAGAGGGACAGACAAAGAGAGAGACAGAAGGGTAGAGAAAGAGAGTAAGACAGAAGATAGGCACAGAGAGACAGAGACAGAGAGAAACAGAGAAAGACAGAGAGAGACAGAGAGAAACAGACAGAAAGAGAGAGACAGAGAGAGAGAGAAACAGACAGGGAGGGAGAGAGAGAGAGACAGACAGGCAGAGAAAGAGAGTTAGAAGACAGACACCGTGAGACAGGCAGAGAGAGACAGAGATAGAGAGAAAGAAAGAGACAGACAGATAGACAGAGAAAGAGACAGATAGAGAAAGACAGAGATGGACAGAGAGACAGAGAGAAATACACAGAAAGAGAGGTCCTGGCCCAGTAGCAATACAGTGTCTTTTCTTTCATTTTCTCTTTCTTTTCTGGTTTTCTTTTCTTTTCTTTTCTTTTCTTTTCTTTTCTTTCCTTTCCTTTCCTTTCCTTTCCTTTTCTTTCTTTCTTTCTTTTTTACATTTATTTATTTATGTGTTTGGAGACCAAGTCTCACTCTGTCACCCAGGCTGTAGTGCAGTGGCGCCATCCCGGGTTACTGCAACATCTGCCTTCCAGATTCAAGCTATTCTCCCACTTCAACCTCCTGAGTAGCTGGGATTACAGCTGTCTGCCCCACTGCGCCCAGCTCAGTTTCTTATTTTCAGTAGAGACAGGATTTCCCCATGTTGTCTAGGTTGGTCTTGAACTCCTGACCTCGTGAAACACCCACCTCGGCCTCCCAAAGTGCTGGGATGACAGACGTGTGCCACTGTGTTCAGTGTACAGCGCCATTTCTTAGAAATCACTCATGGGAACACACACTTATATGTCATGTGTAGAGATTTTATTTATTTATTTATTTATTTATTTATTTATTTATTTATTTATTTTATTTTATTTTATTTTGCACCAGAAGGTGGGGGGACAGAGTTTCGGTCTTGCTGCCCAGGCTAGAGTGCAATGGCATAGGGGACTCAAGGAGTCAACCTAAGGCAGAGAAGACACGTCATTCTGAGTGTAAGGGCCACAGCGAAAAGTGTAAGGGCCCGTGCTTTTAAAGGCTGAAATCCCGGCAGCTCAGGCCTGCCGTCCCAGCACTTTGGGAGGCCCAGGAGGGTGGATCGCTTGAGGTCAGGAGTTCAATACCAACGTGGCCAACATGAAGAAACCCCGTCTCTACTAAAAACAGAAAAATTAGCCGGCTGTCGTGGTGCACACCTGTAATCCCAGCTACAGAAGAAGAATCATTGGAACCTGGGAAGCAGAGGTTTCAGTGAGCCGAGAGAGTGCCACTGCACCACAGCCTGGGTAACAGAGCAAGAGAAACTCAGTCAAAAAAAAAAGAAAAGAAGGAAAAAAAAAAAAAAAAGAAGAGGCCCAAATACTGCATTGTCGCTGAATGTTCCCCCAAAAGGCCGGAAACCCCCTGACTCAGGTCCAGGAGGTGGTGTTTCGTTTCACTTCTCTCTCTCTTTCCCTCTCTCCCTCTCTCTGTCTCTCCCTTCTCTCTCTTTCTCCCCTAACTTTCATTTCTTATTCAAACATACATGTGCAAGATTGTTACATAGGTAAACTTCTGACGGGGGTGTTCAGTGTGCAGATGAATTCATCAGCCGGACACTCAGCACAGGGCTCAACAGTTTTCATGGTTTTTTTTGTTTGTTTGTTTTTTCCTGAAGCTGTCTCTCCTTCCACCCTTCCTCCCTCAAGTAGGCTCCCGCGTCTCTGGTCCCCTGGTTCTGCCCACGCAGAACTCTCATCTATAAGTTCCCACTTATGGATGAGAACATGTGGTATTTAGCTAATCGTTGCTTTCATCTTCGGTGGTGGCGGTGAAAGAGGAATGACACTAAATAGACCCTTAGGACTCTCCCCTCCATTCCCACCCCATACCCCCTTCCCACACACACCCTCATTCCTGCACCCCCTCCTCAAATGCAGGAAAGGAAGAAAGACAAATTAAAGTAAGAGGTAAGCCTCCAAGGCGGTGGAGTCAGGGGATCTCAAAGGGTGAGCAAGGGATGGGGGTCGGGGGATGTCTTGGCTGAGCTTGCAACAATAGGGGACCGAGTTTCCAGCCCCACCACACCCGCTAATCCTCAGCGGCAGCCAGCCACTGGGTGGGGTTGTGCCTGTAACAGCTTCTGAATGGAGAGAAGCCCAAGGCGATGGAAGGCATCAGCTCCAACTCCAGGAAGGAAATAAGGCTTTGGGCATTTGAATGGGGCTTTAGAAGGCGGTGCTGCGGCTTCCAAAGTGATGCCCCTTGCCTCGCCTCACCTGGACCAGAGAGAGACTCCGTCTCAAAATCAATCAATCAACCAATCAATCAATAATAAAAAAATTCATCAATGGAAGAAAGAAAGAAAGAAAAGAAAGAAAGAAAGAAAGAAAGAAAGAAAGAAAGAAAGAAAGAAAGAAAGAAAGAATGAATTAGTACAGCGGTCATGGTCTTGAATCATTCCCCAGAGTCCAGGTGCAGTGGCTCATGCCTACCACGCCAGCACTTTGAGACACTGGTTCAGGAGGGTTGCAACAAAATGATGAGACCCTGTCTGTGGAAAAACATAAAAATGAAGGCCAGGTGCAGTGGCTCACGCCTGCCATTCCAGCACTTTGGGAGGCCGAGGAGGGCGGATCACCTCAGGTTGGGAGTTCGAGACCAGCCTGACCAACATGGAGAAGCCCCGCCTCTACTAACAATACATAATCAGGCAGACGTGGTGGCATATGCCTGCAATCCCAGCTACTCAGGAGGCTGACGCAGGAGAATCGCTTGAACTTGGGAGGCAGAGGTTGCTGTGGGCCAAGATCGTGCCATTGCACTCCAGTCTGGGCAACAAAAGTGAAACTCTGTCTCAGGAAAATAAATAAATAAATAAATAAAAATGATCTGGGCACAGTGGCACCTGCCTGTGGTCCCAGGTACTCTACTCTGGAGGCTGAGGTGGGAGGATCACTTGAGTCCAGGAGCATCCATGCTGCAGTGAGTGAGTTATGATGGCACCACTCCCAGGGCGACAGAGCGAGACGCTGTCTCTAAATCAGTCAATCAATCAATCAGATCACTGGAAGGTGCTGTGTCTTACTTTCAAAGGGTGTCTCTTTAGGCCAAGCAGGCATGGTGCCTCACACCAGTAATCCCAGCATTTTGGGAGGCCGAGGTGGGAGGAAAGAAGGAAGGGAGGAAGGGAGGAAGGGAGAAAAGAAGGAAGGCAGGAGGCAGTCAGTCAGGCAGGAAAGAAAGAAAAAGGAAAGAAAGAAAGAGAGAAAGAAAGAAAAAGATAGAAAGAAAGAAAGAAAGAAGAGAGAAGAAAAAAGAAGAGAGAAAAGAAAATAGAAAATGGGGAGGGGCATATCTCCTTGACTGGTAACTACCCAGGATACAGCTGACTGAAGCCTTGACCTGTGGGGCCTCAAGTGATCTTCTCCTTATCTCAGCCTCCTGAGTAGCTGCGACTACAGGTGGGTATCAGCACACAAAACTCATCTTATAACAATATTGTGATTATTATTGAGACAGAGTCTCGCTTTGTCTCAATAATTGCCATGGCACGATCTCAGCTCACTGCAATCTCGGCACCCCTGGTTCAAGCAACTCGCCCGCCTCAGTCTCCTGAGTAGTTGTGATTACAAGCTTATGCCACCAGGCCTGGCTAATTGTTCTATATTTCATCAAGATGGGGTTTTGCCATGTTGGCCAGTCTGGTCTTGAACTCCTGGCCTCTAGTGATCCACCCGCCTTGGCCTCCCAAAGTGCTGGGATGACAGGCGGGAGACACTGTGCCCAGCCCAGATAATCTTTTTAATAATTTGTAGAGAAGAGGTTTCGTCAGCCGCTGGGTAGAGCCTGGGGTGGGTTTTCCTCAGACTGCATACTGTGAAAAGGGTAAATTAGTGTGGTTTGTGAACTAGATGTGGAAATTGCCTGTGTGTGTGTGTGTGTGTGTGTGTGTGTGTGTGAGAAAGAGAGAGAGAGAGAGAGAGATCAATCCCACCGTGAGGACCTGGAAATGGTGTTTGATTTGGGTCCCTGTCTAGTCACCTCTCTGTTTCTAGATGACTGAGGATTCCACAAATGAAGTTCAGAAGTATCTATTGAGCTGTTTCTCCCTCTCATGCATCTCATCTGTGTGGTGGAGAAAGGGAAGAAAAGAGGTTCTGATGGGAAGTTGTCTTCATGCCTGAGGAAGCTGAAGGCAGGCTGACGGAAAGGAGGGCATCCTATGTGACATTTCCATACCTGGGCACCCTTTACAATGCTGGGGCTGCCAGTCCACCATGTACGTCAACCAACCCCCAAGAACAGCACAGTCCGGGGTGATCCAGTCCATCCCATCCGGCCCACCCGGGGCATCTGGTGGAAGTCTTCGTTGGAGGATTCAAAAGCAGTGTCAACGTGGTTCCCTTGGGGTCGCCAGGCAAAGGCCAGCCAGAGGAGGGTGGCGGGACGTGAAGGGGGGCGGGACATCAGCCTCAGAGCTCCCTGGAAGGTGGCAGGCAGCTGATGGGGGACCCTGAGCCAGAGACATCTGGCAGGTTATAGATCTGGAAGCCGCATCTGTCCTCTCGCATATCTCTCCCATGGAAAATCCCATGGCGGCGGTGGGAGCCTTGGCTGGGGGAGAAGTGGGGACAAGGCGGAGAGGGAAGGAGGCCCTAGGGAGGATTTAGCAACAAAAGCCCACCCAGCCAAGCTCCCTCCCTCCTATCGGGTCCAAGGTACACACTGGGAGGTGGCAAGAGAAAAGTTCACCCCTTGCTTTTTGTCTTTCTCTTTATTTTTTTATCTTTTTAATTTTACAAGAGATGCTCATTTCAACAACTAGATGGTGGATGTGATGGGAGAAGTTTCTAGACCAGGAGTTTGAGAACAGCCTGAGCAACTGAGCAACACAAGTAGGAGAGCCCAGCTGAAAAAAATGTAAAAAAGAAGGAGGAGGAGGATGAAGAAAGAAAAGAAAAGAGAAGAAAAGAAGAGAAGAGAAAAGAAAAGAAAAAAGAAAAACAACCACCAAGAAAGTTAAAATTCTCCAATGGTACAGGCACAAAAAAGAGCAATTTCACATCTTTTCCCACAACATGGATAGAGCTGGAAGCAAGTATGTACTCAGTGAACTGCCTTCTGCTTACAAGTGGGAGGTAAACAGTGGGTACGCACATGGTCATCAAGATGGAAATAACAGACACTCCAAAAGGGAGGAGGAGGGTAGGAAGGGGACGAGGAATGAATAAATCACCCGTCGGAGACAACGTTCAACACGTGGGTATTGGATACACTGGAGGTCCACTTCTACAACTGGAGGCAGTAGTATGCCGATCTAACAAACAAGCACGTACACCCCCTGAGTCTGTAAAATACCAGAACAATGACGACAGGACCACCAGCAGCAGCAGCAACAACAACAACAAAACAGAAGCTGGAACACAAAACCACCACCACCACCAGAATCACCAGTTGGGGGTTGGGGGAGGGTGGCCATGCTCAAGGCCCTCAGGCTGAGTCCCCTCGGGTTTAAAAAAGAAAACAGCAGACTCATTCCTGTCTGTAGGCAGGAAACATCCAATCAAAGTTCTCCATTGCTAGAAAGGGAAGTAGAATAAGGAGAAGGGCTTATTGATCTTCTTGTGATCTATCGAGACCATACATGTAGTAAAAAATTAAATTCAAACAGCAATACTTTCTACACTGTTCAAAAGCATCGAAGATCGGACGCACCACACTCCATGGGGCTTGTGCCACTAGAAAGAAAAGGCAGGCCAGGCGCGGTGGCTCACGCCTGTCATCCCAGCACTTTAGGAGGCCGAGGCGGGCAGATCACGAGGTCAGCAGATCGAGACCATCCTGGCTAACATGGTGAAACCCGGTCTCTACTAAAAATACAAAAAATTAGCCGGGCCTGGTTTGGGCACCTGTAGTCCCAGCTATTCAGGAGGCTGAGGCAGGAGGATGGCGTGAAACCAGGAGGCAGAGCTTGCAGTGAGCCGAGATAGCCACTGCACTCTGGCCTGAGCGAAAGAGTGAGACTCCGTCTCAAAAAAAAAAAAAAAAAAAAAAAAAAGCCAGGCATAGTGCTGCATGCCTGTAGTCCCAGCTACTCAGGAAGCTGTGGTAGAAGAGTCACTTGACCCAGCAGTTTGAGGCTGCAGTGAGCTATGATCATGCCACTGCACTCTGGCCTGGGTGACAGAGTGAAACCCCATCTCAAAACAAAGAACAACCAAAAACCTACAAGCATACTCAGAGATAGTGTGGGTTTGGTTCCAGACAACCACAATAAGGCAAATGTTACAATCAAGTTAGTCACATAAACATTTTGTTTCCCAGTGCTTATAAAAGTTATGCTTAAACTATGTTGTAGTGTAATGAGTATTTAATAATAATTAATTAATTAGTAATCACATTATGTCTAAAAAACTGTGTACATACCTTAACTTAAAATACCTTATTGCTGAAAAATACTAATGAATATCTGAGCTTTACCAAGTCATAATCTTTTTGCTGGTGAGTGAAGGGGTGGCCTACCCCTCCCGACTTGTGGGTATTTCTAGTCAGGTGGGATGAGAGACTGAGAAAAGAATTAAGACACAGAGACAAAGTATAGAGAAACAACAGTAGGCCCAGGGGACTGGCGCTCAGCATACCAAGGACCTGCACCAGCACCGGCCTCTGAGATCCCTGAGTTTTTATTGGTTATTATTTTTATTATTTCAGCAAAAAGGAATGTAGTAGGAGAGCAGGGTGATAATAAGGAGAAGGTCAGCAAAAAACATATGAGCAAAAAAATCTATGTCATAATTAAGTTCAAGGGAAGGGACTATGACTGGACGTGCATGTAAGCCAGATTTATGTTTCTTTCCACCCAAACATCTCAGTGGAGTAAAGAATAACAAACCAGCATTACTGCAAACATGTGTCACCTCCCACAATAGGGCGGTGTTTCTCCTATCTCAGAATTGAACAAATGTACAATTGGGTTTTATACTGAGACATTCAATTCCCAGGGGCAGCGAGCAGACAGTGGCCTTCCTCTATCTCAACTGCAAGAGGCTTTCCTGTTTTACTAATCCACCTCAGCACAGACCCTTAACGGGGGTCAGGCTGGGGGACAGTCAGGTCTTTCTCATCCCATGAGGTCATATTTCAGACTATCACATGGGGAGAAAACTTAGACAATACCCTGCTTTCAAGGGCAGAGGTCTCTGCGGCTTTCTGCAGTGCATTGTGCCCCTCGTTTGTTGAGACTAGAGAATGGCGATGACTTTTACCAAGTGTACTGCTTGTAAACATTTTGTTAACAAGGCACATCCTGCACAGCCCTAGATCCCTTAAACCTTGATTTCATACAACATATGTTTTTGTGAGCTCCAGGTTGGGTCAAAGTGGCTGGGGCAAAGTGGCACAACCTTTCCTAGATCCGGCGCCACTGGGGGAGCTGAAGGACGTGGAAGAGCCCGCTCCGCTAGAACCATTCCTCAGCCAGGAAGAACACTTGGCTGTGCTGGAGGAGCTTTAGGACGCGGGGTTGGGGCGGGGTAGGGGCAGTGCGGTGGCCTCTGTTTTGCGGTGAACCTCTCACTGGATATGGAGAGGCGTGTCTTCCCTTCCAACTGACCTGCCTAGGATCCCTGAGTTCCAGGTCCCATGAGAGACTCCACTCAGAGGCGGGCTGCCATTCTTTTCTGAGCATCCCGGGGATCCCAGGGCCTGTCCAGGTACTGGGAGGCGGACTGTCTACTGCTCATGCGCGGGTTAGCAGGCAGCAGCCTAGGTTTTCTAACTAGCCTAGGTAGAGCTCTCATCCCTTCCCTCTTGCCCCCCACCTCGTTCTTCAGTGGGGCGGGCGGAGACCTCCATCCCGGGAAACACTGGCACGGGCAGACGCCAGGCCTTCTCTTCCTTCCGTGTCTCGAAACCTCTGCCTCCCCTCCCCACCGTCAATAGCCTACCCTTGCCCCGCCAGCTTCCTCGGCATCACCGTGGAGCGCCTGACAGCTAAATGCAGACCAGAGACCCCGCCCAAGCCGGGGTGCTGCCCTTTCTACGCGGGAGAGAATTCAGGCAGAGATGGAGAGGTGAACGGAGACAGAGAGGGAGGGAGAGATGGAGGGAGGAAAGAACGGATGGACCGAGGGGCCTTGGAAAGGATGGAGGGATAGAAGGAAGGAGAGAGGGAAGGAGGGAGGGAAGGAGGAAGGGAGGAACTGAGGGAGGGACAGAGGGAAAGAGGGAGGGAGGGAGCAAGAAACAGAGAGAGGAAGGCAGAGAGAAAAGCAGTCTTCTGCCTCCAGGACCAGCAGGATCTCGCACTCCGGAAAATGTTGGGTGCCCAGTGCAGGCTAAGTGCTCGACCCACAGCTGCGTCGGCCTGTGGGGCTCTCACTGGCCCTCTGGATCGCCAGCCTGGGTTAGAATTTCCTTTCCCAAGGAATGAGGGAATTGCCCAGAGAGCAATGAGCCGAGACTTGGGTGATTGTCCATTTTTCATCCACATGGTTCACAGATGAGATAGCCCCACGTTGAGCCCCACGTTGAGCCCCACGCGAGGTGGATAGTCCCATCCACACAGGAGTCACATTCTGGCCGACTGAAGCGTGGTTTCGGGTTCCACATTCCTTTGCCTTCTGCAAGGGGGCCTGTTGCTCATGCGTCTCTGGCCCCCAAAGCGTGACCATGTTGATTGTTTGTTTCCCGAGCTCTGTGGGGACACAGAAACCTCCAGAGAAGTGTGGAAAAGCAGCATCGTGTCTTCACTCTCCTTTCCAGTTTCCTGTTGGGAAACAGGCCATAGTGGAGACTCCCCATGTTGCAGGAAACAGGAATCCATCGTCAGGCCGTGATGCACCAGACGTTTCTTTTCTCTGTAGATTCGCTTTCGTTTTCTACATGAAAATGAACGAGATCCATAAGGAATCAGAAAAGGATTTATAGCACACAAGTCTTCACTACTGTTACATTCCACTTTGAAATCACTCTGAGGTGAAACAACAATTTTCCAAGATTTAAAGAAAAACAGATTTTATAAAAGGGATTCTTTTATTCACTCAATACATCATTTATGTTACTGACAGTAACAAGTGATAGTTTTTCCACTATAATTTGCTCTGATGAAATAAATAATTCTTTTAATTCCTAACAAATGCTACATTTTCAGACTAAAGGAATTGTCAGTAGTCATTCTTTCTTCTTGATCTAAGTTATTTGTCTCTAAAATATGTCAAGTAAGCTTTTAAAGATTCAGGGAGGGGCAGTTTCATGATTTTTTCTCTCAGTAAATTTTGAGGTGGCTCCTCTGGCTTCATCGCTTCACTGTGATCTTTTTCTTCCTCTTCTTTACTATCTTCTTCCATTTTTTCATCCTCCTCACTGTCTAGAGGCTGAGGAATAAGCTGATTACCCACAAATACGTGTGGTAATTCTCTGTTTAACTCTCTTTCTTTTCCTTTTGGGTGGAGCCCTTTGAGGAATACCCTTGGCCTGCATCTCATCATTTATGAAATTTCTAAGTGTGTGTCCAATGTAAATATGAGCCATGTCCTGTAGATTCCTGACAGTGATTCCTTACAGATTTGTAGTGGTGAGGGTTAGATTTAATTTTATATAAGGTTTGAATAATTGTTAAGCTTATGTAACCTGATCTGAATTTGCACTTCCTCTATGAAAACTTCATTTATCTAATAAGGAAATCAAATGCTTTGTAGACCTATTTATCTTACTTTTGTTGCAATCACTGTTGTTGGGTTGCTGTATATATATTCCAGGTGATATATGAGTGTGATAACAATACAAAATATTGAATAATTTAGCTTTTAAAAATCCCACAAATTTTATGAAATTTAACAGCCCTTCTACTTTTGCTTTTGAATCTCTTGCCAAAAGACATGAATAAAATATCTGCTTCTCTCATAGAGATTTTAAGAGCACAGCAAGTGAATTATTAAAATAGGAAGTATGTACTTAATACAACTCTCTATATGGACCCTTTACATTTTCAGTATTTTAAAAAATGAGGTTACCTTAACACTCTAGAATTTTTAAAGTATATTTAGAATTTTTTTTTTCTATAGTTCACTGTATAAAGTATTTGGTTTTTTTAAAAAAGCAAAACCATTGTTATGTGTGATGCTTGATAGGCCACAGAATGAGTGAATGAGCATGAGTGAGGCCACTTTCTTAGATGGCTGTAAGTAGCTGTGACTTTATCATTGACGTTAAGAGGTAGAAATAGAAAATTAAAATAAAAAAAGAAAATGAATGAGATCCACACACCTGCGTGTTTGAGACTATCACGGCAACAGCGACACCCACAGGCATTGCCGCCTTCACGCAGAGGACCTGGAAAACTCAAGACTATCATGGAGGTTCAGTTCCACACTACACACTTCCAGGGTGGTTTCTCCCTGAAATCGTGTGTGAGCCCAGAGAGAAACTTCCAGTATCCGTAGAATTCTGGAGAACTCAGGGAGCCAGCCCCAGAAGCCCTCCTTTCCCAGATGATCTGGCCCCACCTTCACCTACCACACAAGGCCCTGTGTCTGTGGTTTCTGGACCCTTCAGAGGGCGCGTTACCCAGGGCCCTTGGGTGCTGATGCATATTCACGAGGGGGTGAAGCTGGTGGGTCTTTATAAGGGCCACTGGCGGGGTCGGACTCCTCACTGGACCTGCGTGAAGCACAGAGGCCAATTGAGGCGCACGGGAGCCGCCAGCCTCTCTCTGCCCGTGTCTGTCGGTGAAATTCTGGCCAGGTGCCCTCACGATGGCTCTCCCGACACCTTCTGACAGCCCATTCCCCGCAGAAGCCCGAGGACAAGGACGGCGAAGGAGACTCATTTGTAACCTGAATGAAAAAGATGTCCTGCCAGCTTGCTTTGAGCAGAACCTGTACCCGAACTGGAGAGAGAGACCGGCATTTTGGAGTCCAGGATTCAGATTTCCTGTCGTAATCGAAGGTCCAGGTATCCACGCCAGGGTGGCAGGGAACCTGCACACGCACGCGGCCTGTGCAACGAGGCCCACCGCGGGTGTCACCCTCCCTCCTTGGTCGCTTTCACCCACGCCAGGGAGTGGGGAACAGGGGGCTTTCGTGAGCCAGACAGCAAAGGTCACCCCTCTGCTGCAGCCCAGCCAGGCTTCGCAGGCAGAAGGAATCTCCCAACCTGCCGCGGCACATGGGGATTTTGGGTTTGCTGCCCTGACTCCTTCGGAAGTGGCGCTGTCCCACCCTCAGTCACCTGGGTGACCTCCGCATCCGAACAGATGGCAGGAGGACCAGGACCCGTAGTACGGTGGCTTTCTGGGTGGGTGCTCAATGGGACAGCTTGGGCCTCTCAGGCTGAGTCAAACAGATGGCAGAGGAACCAGGACCAGCAGCATGGCGGCCTTCTGGGTGCGTACTCAGTGGGACAACTTGAGCCGCTCAGGCTGAGTCACAGGGGCAAGGTGTGCTTGCGTCTCACATGTCCCACATGAGTCCGTACTGGGTCTGCGGCCAGGGTCCACAGGTCGCCAGGGCACGTGGGAACATGAAGCCGAGGCACATCTACCTCCGCAGCTTGCGCCCATGGAGGCCTCTGAGTGTCAGGAGCAGATGTAAGCCATCCAGGCACCCTCCCAACTGCTCCAGGAGCTGGAGTCTTCATCTGTACTCGCATCCACCCTGTTATATGAGCTTCTGTCGACCCCAGAATTTCAGCAAAAGGCACAACCTTTCCTAGCAAAGGAGCTGCTGGGGGAGTTGAAGAACTTGGAAGAGCCCGCTTTTCTGGAACCACTCCTCAGCCTAGAAGAACACTGAGCTCAGCTGGAGGAGCTTTAGGACGCAGGGTTGGGACCTGGTGGGGGCAGGGCGGTGGCTCCTCTTTCGCGGTGAACCTCTGGCTCGGTATGGAGACCTGTGTCTTCCCTTCCAGCTGACGTGTCTTGGATCCCTGAGTCCAGGTCCGGCTAGAGACTCTACAGAAAGGAGGTCTGTCATTCTTGGCTGAGCATCCCAAGGATTTCAGAGCCAGCCCAGGTACTCAGAGATGGGCCGTCTGCTGCTCATGCGTGGGTCCGCGGGCGGCCTGCTAGGGTTTGGGACCAGCCCAGGCAGGGCTCTCATCACTTCCCCTGCTCCCACACGCCTTACACCCCCCCAACCCTGCGTTCTTCAGTGGTGTAGGGTGAGACCTCCACCCCGGGAAACACTGGCCTGGGCAGTGGCCAGGCCTGTTCTCGTTTCTGCAGCTCAACTCCACTACCTCCCCGCTGCACCCTCCCGCGACCACCCGTGCGCCGCCATCCTCCTCGGCATCACGTGGAGCGCCCGGCAACTAAATGTAGACCCCGAGATCTCATGCAAACCGTAGTTCTGCCCTTTCTAGGTTGGAGGAAAGCCAGGCAGAGATGGGGAAAGGAACGGAGACAAAGTGAGAGAGAGGGACAGAGGGAGGAAAGGACGGATGAAAGGAGGGACCTTGGAAGGGAGGAAGGGAGGGAGGGAAGGAGGGAGAAAGGGAGGTATGGATGGAGGGAGAGAGGGAAGGAGAGAAGAACAGAGGGAGGGAGGGAGACAGGGAGGGAGAGAGGGAGAGAAGGAAGAACAGAGGGAAGGATGGACAGAAGGAGAAAAGGAGCAAGAAACAGAGAAAGGAAGGCAAAGAGGAAAGTGGTCTTCTGCCTCCAGGACCAGCAGGACCTCGAACTCCGGAAAAATGTTGGGTGCCCAGTGCAGGCTGAGTGCTGGGCCCACGGCCGTGTCGGCTGGCGGTGCGCTCACTGGCCCTCGGGATTGCCAGCCTAGGTTACTTCATCCGGGAGCGATTCAGACGAATTCCACCTCCCAAGGAATGAGCGAATTCCCCAGAGAGCAGGGCCGAGACTGGAATGGTTGTCCGTTTTTCATCCACATGGTTCATAGATGACATATCCCCACGCTGAGCCTTCAACAGAGCACGAGGCAGATACTCCCATCCACACAGGAGTCACACTCAAGCCAAGTGAACAATGATTCCGGATTCCACGTTCCTTTGCCATCTGCAAGGGGGCCTGTTGCTCACGTGTCTGTGGCCCCCGAAAGCGTAACCATGTTGACAGTTTGTTTCCCGAGCTCTGTGGGGACACAGAAACCTCCAGCGAATCGTGGAAAAGCAGCATCGTGTCTTCGGTCTCCTTTCCAGTTTCAAAACAGGCCATTTTGGAGACTCCCGATGTTGCAGGAAACAGGAATCCGTCCTCAGGCCGTGATGCCTCAGTCCCCTGCCCAGGGTCCAGGCCCACCAGGCGGTCTCCCTTTCGCTGACACTCCAGGCCTTCCCCCAGCTCACAAGCTCCCGAGCTTCCAACACATCTGGCCGGCTCAGGGCAGGGTGTGCTCGGACGCGTCAGGGTGCGGGGCCCACAGTACTGGGATCCCCTCTGGTCCTCTGCCTTGCCATGGAAAAATTGTTTTGGATCCCTCGCCACCCCTCCTGCAAGGCCCCCTCTTGCCCCACACACCCAGAGCTGCCAGGGCTGCCTAGGGGCAAACAGCCAGCCCAGCCCCGCGGGCTCTTTTTCTCACAACGCCCACACCATCATCGCTTGTCCTGATGAGGACCCACCCGTGGCCAACGGGACAGGAAGGCCTTGCTTTGCACCATGCTGGCACTAGAGCCCCGGCAGCCTGATCCCGGGAAGGAGGGGCTGACGGACACCCAGACACAGCACACCACCACCACGAGCAAACCCACCTCGACACACACACAGATACACACGGGTGCACATGCACAGGCACACACGCACACACACGGACACACACACACGGACACACAGACACACACGGACACACAAACACACAGAGACACATGGACACACGGACACAGACATAAGGACATACAGAAAAAAAGACACAGACACAGCTTGAAAGAGAGCTAGGGAGACTGGGAAGGAGAGATAGAAACGGGGGGAGAGAGAGAAAGGTGGAGGGGGAGAGAGACAGAAGGTGACAGAAGAGCCGGAGCTGAAGGAGGAAGTAGAGAAAGGGAGAGGGTGAAGGAGTTGTAGAGCGAGGGAGACAGAGACTTGGAGAGGGAGGCTCCGCTGAAGTGGACAGGGCACTTTGAGCAGGCCAGGGTGAGGTGGAGGGTGCTTGGGCCAGGCTAGAACAGGGGATCAGGGCCGCCCACGTGGGAAAACCAATGGATCCCTGAGAGGTGTTTTTTCTTGGATTGGTTGGTTGCTTTGGGGGTGCATTTCATAGGGTCCTTCCTTTGTTTGCTTCTTTCTGTCTCCTTGGTGCGATGGGCCCCGAGATTTGTAGAGTTCACCTGTCCAACTGCTGGAAGCCGTGGCACTGAGCATGTCCATGGGGCCAGGCCTGTGTCTCTCTCGTGTCCTCAGGACTAGAGTTTACACGAAGTCGGTGGCAATGGGAAACAGGGTGCAAAGGAACGGATTTTTTTGTGGCTGGTGAAGACAATGTCCTTCCACTCAGGAAAGCAGCCCACGGGTTCTGGAGCAGAGGCCTTGGATGGCGACTGTGGGACCAGCTGCCCCAGCTTGGACAGTTGAGGCGGAGCTTGATGAATGAATTGAATTCCCTGGGGTCCGCGGAGCGGGAAGACACCCCGGAGGGCAGGAAATCCACGCCTTCGCCTTCCGGGTCTAGTACCTGCCGCAGCGCCCCGAATGGAGCCGGGCTCCTGGTGGGGCTGCAGCCGGGTGAAAGAGGTGGGATGCTGCCGCCTGGTGGTATTGCAGCTGCAGACCCCCACAAGGAAGTTTTATCTCGACATTAATGTTTTTCTTTCTTCAGCTGATCTGTATCCTTAATTTTAGATTAGTGTTAACTCCACAAATTTAGAGGCACAAAATATGGTTGCCCACACCTTATAATCGCATTACCACCTCCCATTACCACCAACTTTCCCCCTCCTCCCCACCCTCAGCCAGTAGAGTAGGTCTCACCATGTGGCCCAGGCTGGCCTCAAACTCTTGGGCTTAAGTGATTTGACTGCCTTGGCCTCTCAAAGTGCTGTGATCAGCGGTGTGAGTCACCATGCACAGCCAACCACCACCAAGTTTTGATTCAGCAGCACTGGGTCGTGGAGCTAAGGACCCACAAATTTAGAAAAGTTTTTAAATATCATAACGTTTCTGTGAGGAAATAGTATTTGATATTACATTTTTAGACTATTTTATAATGTTCTGTGTTTTTCCACTGAGCACAGTACTAAGTATTAATTGGAAAATCACAGCATAAGTCATATTACTTTTTCTAACACAGAGTCCTTGGCTGTTCTCTAAGCTAAACCTGATCACCTACATTGAGTAAAAGAAAAAGCCCCAGAGTGTGAGGAGACCGGAGATAGTAGCCAAATATCCGAATAGATGGGAGTGAATAAGACAGATCACACAGATGAGGTGACCAAAGGTCAAGGAGAAAGCCAGATCTTAAAAAGTGTGGTTTGTGAAGCTATGCTCCAATGGAAATCTTTTCTGAGAAGCTCTGATTTCTTTCTCTTGCTTTCATTAGAGACAGACATCTTCTGCCCCATGCTCTTCAATTTTCTAGGACTGGACTTCCCCTTCAACGATCACTCTTCTAGGTTATAAAGAAAATCAAAGCCCTTTGCATGGCTTACAAGGGACTGGAGGACCTGACTGCTTGCTCTTTTATTGCTTGTGAGGACATGGGGCTGTCTGTGATTTTTAAGGAACTCTATGTTAAACATTTTCTAATTTCCATTTTGAGTCTTGTCTAAAATGTGTGAGAGTAGTGGAGATATTGGGATTAGGTTTAGAAATCCCAGAAACACCACATCCAGATGTTGTATGTTTTCTGCTTTATAATTTCATATCCTGTGAAGGTTTCAAATGTGATTCTACAGAAATTCATACTCAATAACTTAATCAGAACACTAAGCCTCTGCCCCATAAAATAAAACCAAATGTTATTTTACTTCAAAATTTTAAGTTTTTAGTATGTATTGAGGCTAATACTGTAAACACTCTGTGCCATAATTCCTAAACTGTAATATGGTATAATGTATCTACTTTCTACATTTAAAACATGTACTTTGCCATTGAAGAACTTAAAATATTGCTGAGCATGTATTAAATACCCATTTTTTCTTGATTTTTAAATAATTATTTTATAATTTTCTCTTGTTTAGTTTGAAGCCTACTAGGATTTTGTCATATATATATATATATATATATATATATATATATATACACAAGTATATACATAACAACATATGTAATTGATATATATGTATATGTTTTATATCTGTGTATATACACACTTATGTGAATATATGCATGTGTACATAACATTAATTTTTTGACCAATAAAAAGTGCATAATTATGTATTGTGTATATTATAAAAGTTTGATAGGTATATATGTTGTAAAATGTTTAATACAAGTAAGTTGATGAATATTTATGCCACCTTACATGGTTATGTTTTTTGTAGTGAGAACATTTGAGGTCTCCTACTGTAGTAGCAAATTTTAAGCATACAAAACACTGTTATTAACTACATCTTAAAGCTATACATTAGACACCCAAAACTTTTTTATCTTATAACTGAAAGTTTGTACTCTGAACACCTTATCATTTTTTCTACCTCCAGGCCTGGTCATTACCATTGTACTCTCTGCTTCCACGAGTTCAGGATTTTTAAATTCTCCATTTAAGTGAGAACATACAATGTTTGTCTTCCTGTGCCTGGCTTATTTTGCACAGCATAATGTACCCAGGTCCATTCATGTTGTTGAAATACCAGAATTTCATTCTTTTTTTTATGGGTGAATAATATTCAGTTGTATATTTATACCACATTTTCCTTATCCATTCAGCAGCTACAGATAAGTTGTTTAAAAAAAAATACCCTTGACCGTTGTGAATAATGCTGCATTGAATACAAGGGTGCAGATAATTTTTGAGATGCTGATTTTATTTTGTTTGTAGACAGAAGTGGAATTTCAGGATTGTACGATACTTCTATTTTTTAAAATAACCTGCAAACTAATTTTCATAATGACTCTTCCAGTTTGCAACTCACTAAGACTGTACAGAAATAGTTTGTCACATCCTTATTAACACTTGTCATGTTTCTTTTTTTTTATATATATTTGCCATTCCAACTGCTGTAAAGTGGTATCTTTTGATTTGCAATTTTCTCATGAATGGTAATGTTTAGCATCTTTCTACACACCTGTTGGCCATTTGAATATGTTCGTAAAAAATGTTTACTCTTGGTCAGTGGGACCAAGAGGGCAGAAAGGAACAGCTCCCGTCTACAGCTCCCAGCGTGAGTGACGCCAAAGATGGGTGATTTCTGCATTTCCAACTAGGGTACCAGGCTCATCTCAGTGGGGAGTACCAGTCAGTGGGTGCAGGACAGTGGGTACAGTGCTCCAGGCATGAGTTGAAACAGGGCAAGGCATCATCTCACCTGGGATGCACAAGGGGTCAGGGAAATCCCTTTCCTAGTCAAAGAAAGGGGTGACAGATGGCACCTGGAAAATCGCATCACTCGCACCCTAATACTGAACTTCTACAACCAGCTTCACAAACAGCACACAGGAGAATATATCCTGCACATGGCTCGGACAGTCCTATGCCCACGGAACCTTGCTCATTGCTAGCACAGCAGTCTGAGATCAAACTGCAAGGTGGCAGTAGGGCTGCGGGAGGGGCGTCCACCATTGCTCAGGCTTGAGTAGGTAAACAAAGCTGCCCAGAAGCTCAAACTGGGTGGAGCCCACCACAGCTCAAGGAGGCCTGCCTGCCTCTGTAGGCTCCACCTCTGGGGGTAGGGCACAGACAAACTAAAGACAGCAATAACCTCTGCAGACATAAATGTCCCTGTCCCACAGCTTTTAAGAGAGTAGTCGTTCTCCCAGCACACAGCTTGAGATCTGAGAATGGGCAGACTGCGTCCTCAAGTGAGTACCTGATCCCTGAGTAGCCTAACTGGGAGGCACAACCCCTTAGGGGTGGACTGACACCACACACGACTGGGTACTCCTCTGAGACAAAACTTCCAGAGGAAGCATCAGACAGCAACATTTGTGGTTCACCAATATCCACTGTTCTGCAGCCATCGCTGCTGATACCCAGGTAAACAGGGTCTGGAGTGGACCTCCAGTAAACTCCAACAGACTTGCAGCTGAGGGTCCTGACTGTTAGAAGGAAAACTAACAAACAGAAAGGACATACACACACAAAAAAAAACCCGTCTGTACGTCACCAGCATCAAAGACCAAAGGTAGATAAAACCACAAAGATTGGGAAAAAACAGAGCAGAAAAACTGGAAACTCTAAACATCATAACATCTCTCCTCCTCCAAAGGAACACAGCTCCTCACCATCAACAGAACAAAGCTGGGTGGAGAATGACTTTGGTGAGTTGAGAGAGGAAGGCTTCAGAAGATCAAACTACTCCAAGCTGAAGGAGGAAGTTCAAACCAATGGCAAAGAAGTTAAAAACTTTGAAAAATAATTAGATGAATGGCTAACTAGAATAACCAATGCAGAGGAGTCCTTAAAGGACCTGAAGGAGCTGAAACCTATGACAAGAGAACTATGTGATGAATGCACAAGCCTCAGTAACTGATGCAATCAACTGGAAGAAAAGGTATCAGTGATGGAAAATGAAATGAATGAAATGAAGCATGAAGAGAAGTTTAGAGAAAAAAGAATAAAAAGAAATGAACAAAGCCTCCAAGAAATATGGGACTATGTGAAAAGACCAAATCGATGTCTAATTGGTGTACCTGAAATTGATGGGGATAATGGAACCAAGTTGGAAAACAATCAGCAGGATATTACCCAGGAGAACTTCCCCAATCTAGTAAGGCAGGCCAACATTCACATTAAGGAAATACAGAGAATGCCACAAAGATAATCCTTGAGAAGGGCAACTCCAAGACACATCATTATCAGATTCACCAAAGTTAAAATGAAGGAAAAGACGTTAAGGGCAGCCAGAGAAAAAGGTCTGGTTACCCACAAAGGGAAGCCCATCAGACTAACAGCTGACCTCTCGGCAGAAACTCTACAAGCCAGAAGACAGTGGGGGCCAATGTTCAACATTCTTAAAGAAAAGAATTTTCAACCCAGAATTTCATATCCAGCCAAACTAAGCTTCACAAGTGAGGGAGAAATAAAATCCTTTACAGACAAGCAGATGCTGAGAGATTTTGTCACCACCAGACCTGCCCTAAAAGAGCTCCTGAAGGAAGCACTAAACATGGAAAGGAACAACTGGTACCAGCCACTGGAAAAACATGCCAAATTGTAAAGATCATCGAGGCTAGGAAGAAACTACATCAACTAATGTGCAAAATAACCAGCTAACATCATAATGACAGGATCAAATTCACACTTAAAAATACTAACCTTAATTGTAAACAGGCTAAATGCTTGAATTAAAAGACACAGACTGGCAAATTGGATAAAGAGTCAAGACCCATCAGTGTGCTGTATTCAGGAAACCCATCTTATGTGAAGAGACACACACAGGCTCAACATAAAAGGATGGAGGAAGGTCTACCAAGCAAATGGAAAATAAAAAACGCAGGGGTTGCAGTCCTAGTCTCAGATAAAACAGACTTCAAACCAACAAATATCAAAAGAGGCAAAGAAGACCATTACATAATGGTAAAGGGATCAATTCAACAAGAAGAATTAACTATCATAAATATGTATGCACCCAATACAGGAGCACCCAGATTCATAAAGCAAATCCTTAGTGAACTACAAACAGACTTAGACTCCAACACAATAATAATTGGAGACTTTAACACCCCACTCTCATCATTAGACAGATCAAAAAGACAGAAAGTTAACAAGGATATCCAGGAATTGAACTCAGCTCTGCCCCAAGCGGACGTAATAGGCATCTGCAGAACTCTCCACCCCAAATCAACAGAATATACATTCTTTTCAACACCACACCACACATATTCCAAAGTTGACCAGATAGTTGGAAGTAAAGCACTCCTCAGCAAATGTAAAAAAAAAAAAAAAAGAAAGAAATCATAATAAACTGTCTCTCAGACCACAGTGCAATCAAACTACAACTCAGGATTAAGAAGCTCACTCAAAACCACTCAACTACATAGAAACTGAGCAACCTGCTCCTGAATGAGTACTGGGTACATAACGAAATGAAGGCAGAAATAAAGATGTTCTTTGAAACCAACGAGAACAAAGATAAAACATACCAGAATCTCTGGGACACATTCAAAGCAGTGTGTAGAGGGAAATTTATAGCATTAAATGCCCACAAGAGAAAGCAGGAAAAATCTAAAATTGACACCATAACATCACAATTAAAAGAACTAGAGAAGCAAGAGCAAACACATTCAAAAGCTAGTAGAAGTCAAGAAATAACTAAGCTCAGAGCAGAACTGAAGGAAATAGAGCCAGAAAGAAACCTTCAAAAAAATCAATGAATGAAGGAGCTGTATTTTTGAAAAAATCAACAAAATTGATAGACCGCTAGCAAGACTAATAAAGAAGAAAAGAGAGGTGAATCAAATAGACGCAATAAAAATGACAAAGGGGATATCACGACTGATCCCATAGAAATACAAACTACCGTCAGAGTATACTATAAACACCTCTATGTAAATAAACTAGAAAATCTAGAAGAAATGGATAAATTCCTCGACACATACACTCTCCCAAGACTAAAGCAGGAAGAAGTTGAATCTCTGAATAAACCAATAACAGGCTCTGAAATTGAAGAAATAATTAATAGCTTACAAACAAAAAAAGTCCAGGACCAGATGTATTCACAGCCGAATTCTACCAAAGTACAAGGAGGAGTTAGTACCATTCCTTCTGAAATTATTCCAATCAATAGAACAAGAGGGAATCCTCCCTAACTCATTTTATGAGGCCAGCATCATCCTGATACCAAAGCCTGGCGGAGACAAAACAAAAAAAGAGAATTTTAGACCAATATCCTTGATGAACAGTGATGCAAAAATCCTCAATAAAATACTGGCAAACTGAATCCAGCAACACATCAAAAAGCTTATCCACCATGATCAAGAGGGCTTTATCCCTGGGGATACAAGGCTGGTTCAACATACAAAAATTAATAAATGTAATCTAGCATATAAACAGAATCAAAGCCAAAAACCACAAAATTATCTCAATAGATGCAGAAAAGGCCTTTGACAAAATTCAACAACACTTCATGCTAAAACCTCTCAATAAATTAGGTATTGATGGGACGTATCTCAAAATAATAACAGCTATCTATGACAAACCCACAGCCAATATCATACTTAGTGGACAAAAACTGGAAGCATTCCCTTTGAAAACTGGCACAAGACAGGGATGCCCGCTCTCACCCCTCCTATTCGACATAGTGTTGGAAGTTCTGGCCAGTGCAATGAGGCAGGAAAAGGGAATAAAAGGCATTCAATTAGGAAAAGAGGAAGTGAAATTGCTCCTGTGTGCTGATGACATGATTGTATATCTAGAAAACCCCGTTGTCTCAGCCCAAAATCTCCTTAAGCTGATAAGCAACTTCAGCAAAGTCTCAGGATACAAAATCCTGTGCAAAAATCGCAAGCATTCTTATACAACAATAACAGACAAACAGAGAGCCAAATCATGAGTGAGCTCCCATTCACAATTGCTTCAAAGAGGATAAAATACCTAGGAATCCAACTTACAAGCGATGTGAAGGACCTCTTCAAGTAGAACTACAAACCACTGTTCAATGAAATAAAAGAGGATACAAACAAATGGAAGAATATTCCATGCTCATGGATAGGAAGAGCGAATATAGTGAAAATAGCCATACTGCCCAAAGTAATTTATAGATTCAATGCCAGCCCCATCAAGCTACCAATGACTTTCTTCACAGAATTGGAAAAAACTACTTTAAAGTTCATATGGAACCAAAAAAGAGCCTGCAATGCCAAGTCAATCCTAAGCCAAAAGAACAAAGCTGGAGGCACCACGCTACCTGACTTCAAACTATGCTACAAGGCTACAGTAATCAAAACAGCACGATACTGGTACCAAAAGAGAGATGCAGACCAATGGAATCGAACAGAGCCCTCAGAAATAATGCCACATATATACAAATATCTGATCTTTGACAAACCTGAGAAAAACAAGCAACGAGGAAAGGATTCCCTATTTAATAAATGGTGCTGTGAAAATTGGCTAGCCATATGTAGAAAGCTGAAACTGGATCCCTTCCTTACACCTAACATAAAAATCAATTCAAGATGGATTAAAGACTTAAACGTTAGACCTAAAGGCATTAAAACCTTAGAAGAAAACCTAGGCATTACCATTCAGGACATAGGCATGGGCAAGGACTTCGTGTCTAAAACACCAAAAGCAATGGCAACAAAAGCCAAAATTGACAAATGGGATCTAATTAAACTAAAGAGCTTCTGCACAGAAGAAACCACCATCAGAGTGAACAGGCAATATACAGAATGGGAGAAAATTTTTGCAATCTACTCATATGACCAAGGGCTAATATCCAGAATCTACAATGAGCTCAAACCAATTAACAAGAAGACAACAAACAACCCCAACAACAAGTGGGTGAAGTATATGAACAGACACTTCTCAAAAGAAGACATTTATGCAGCCAAAAATCACATGAAAAAAATACTCACCATCACTGGTCATCAGAGACATGCAAATCAAAACCACAATGAGATATCATATCACACCAGTTAGAATGGTGATCATTAAAAAGTCAGGAAACTACAGGTGCTGGAGAGGATGTGGAGAAATAGGAACACTTTTACACTGTTGGTGGGACTGTAAACTAATTCAACTATTGTGGAAGTCAGTGTGGCAATCCCTCAGGCATCTAGGACTAGAAATACCATTTGACCCAGCCATCCCATTACTGGGTATATACCCATAGGACTATAAATCATGCTGTTCAAAAGACACATGCACAAGTATGTTTATTGCGGCACTATTCACAGTAGCAAAGACTTGGAACAAACACAAATGTCCAACAATGATAGACTGGATTAAGGCAATGTGGCACATATGCACCATGGAATACTATGCAGCCGTAAAAAAGGATGAGTTCATGTCATTTGTAGGGACATGGATGAAGCAGAAAACCATCATTCTCAGCAAACTATTGCAAGGACCAAAAACCAAACACCGCATGTTCTCACTCACAGGTGGAAATTGAACAATGAGAACACATGGACGCAGGAAAGGGAACATCACACACTGGTGCCTGTTGTGGGGTGGGGGAGGGGGGATGGATAGCATTAAGAGATATACCTAATGCTAAATGACGAGTTAATGGGTGCAGCAAACCAACATGGCACATGTATACATATGTAAGAAAACTGCACGTTGTGCACATGTACCCTAAAAGTTAAAGTATAATAATAATAAAAAAAGTTTAGTCTTTTGCCTACTTTTTAGTTGGGTATTATAATTATTATTGTTTAGCTTCTGATTTTTATGAGTTTCTGCTATATTTTGTATACTAACCTCTTATCATGCATGGTTTGCAAGTGTTTTCCCATCTTAAATGTTTTCTTATTTTTTGCTGTGCACAATAGTTTAATACACTACATCTTTGTGTCTGGTTTTATTGCTATACTTTTGATATCATATTTAAAAACACTGCCAAGGCCAGTATCATGAAGGCTTTTCATATGCTTTTTTAAAGATTTTCTTTTAAGGATTTATGTATTAAATTTAAGTCTTTATTTTACGTCAATTTTTGTGTCTTATGTAAGAAATATGATCAAGTTTTATTATTGTGCTTGTGAGTATCCAGTTTTCCCATCACTAAGTATTGAAAAGGCTACACTTTTTGTATTGTGTATTCATAGTGCCCTTGTCAAAGATTAACTCTAGATGCATAGATTTATTTCTGGGCTCTGTATTCTGTTCCATTGGTTTTTGTGTTGGTTCCTATAAACATTCTATTCTATTATGTTTACTGTAGTCTTGAAATGTAGTTTTAAATAATAAAGTATAATGTCCCCAGATTTCGTTTTATTCCTCATGATTGCTTTGGCCATTCAATATTTCTTATAGTTTTCTATACATTGCAGACTTTATTTTCTATTACTGTAAAAAGTAGCACAGGAATTTTGATAGGAAGTCAAATTAATCTACAGATTGCTTTGGATAATATGGCACTTAGACAATATTCTTCTAATCCATAAACATGTAATATATTTACATTTATTTGTATCTTCTTTAATTTTTTTCATCAATATATTTTATTTTTTATTGTAAAGATCTTTCACCACATTGGTTAAATTTATTGCTAAGAAATCTATTATTTCATTGCTATTGTAAATGAGATTGTTTTTTCTTTTTTACTGGTATTTTGCTAGCATATAGAAACAAAACTGATATTTGTATGCTAATTGTATATTCTGCTTCTTTACTGAGTGCGTTTATTAGATGGACTATTTATATATAGATGCATTAAATGCATTATTTAAATGTACTATTTATGTTTTTTATATATAACATTATGTCATCTACAAACTGACATTATTTCTTCTTTTCAATTTGAATCTTTTAGTTTTTCTTGCTTAATTATTTGATGTATGACTTAATTATTCTATGTAGGACTTCCAGTTCTATGTTAAAATAGAACCGTTAGAATGGGCATAATATAGACTTGCATTGGTGTTTGCGCATTTGGAGAAGCACACACCTCGTTCCATTTTTTGTTGTTGTTGTTGTTTTGTTTTTGAGATGGAGTCTCGTTCTGTCACCCAGGCTGCAGTGCTGTGGCACAATCTTGGCTCACTGCAACCTCCACCTCCTAGATTCAAGCAAGTCTCTCCCTCAGCATCCCGAGTAGCTGGGATTACAGGCGCCAACCACCATGTCCAGCTAATTTTTGTATTTTTAGTAGAGAGAGTGTTTCACCATCTTGGCCAGGCTGGTCTTGAACTGCTGATCTCATAATCCACCCACCTCGGCCCCCAAAGTGCTGGGATTACAGGTGTGAGCCATCGTGCGCAGCCACTTCTGTTCATTTTTATAAACTCATTTTAGTAGGTAAAGATCTTCATCTGTTGGGTCTCAAGGCTGATGAGATCTTTACTGGGTTTGCAGTAAAAAGGCTTGTAGCTGCATCACAAGGTGGCTGCCGAATCTGAAGTGGGTTTTACCTTTAGTGGGCTTGTTACCAGGAGCACCTGTGGTTGTGAGTTCTGTCATGTTTTTGGACAGGGTGGATTGTCCTCAGGGCTTTGTTTTGTGGGACAGGTACTAGGGCAGGTTCTGCTATATGTTGAGCCTAATGACAGATGTGTGGGTGAGTGTGGCTCCCACTGAGTACCCCAGGTTTTCCCCAGGTTTTCTACAAACAGTGACTTTTGAACTGTTTCGTGTGAGTCACGAGTATGATGTCCCCAGCTTTTTTCTTATTCCTCATGATTGGCTTGGCCATTCAGCCTACATTGCAGACTTACATTTTCTATTACTATAAAAAGTGGGACAGGGATTTTGATAGGGATTTGAGTTAACTTAGAGATTGCTTTGGATAATATGACACCTTGTTAACCAAAGGCCCTGCCTTCTCAAAATGACTCTCCTCGATTTTGGGTTTTAGCAAGGTTTCATAATGCCCTGCATCCCAAAGCTCCCTATATTGACCAGGCTATTCTTGAACTCCCGGCCTGGCAGTCCTCCCGCCTCAGGCTCCTGAATGGAGGAGATTACTGTCATGAGCCACTGTGACTGGATCTCTCATAAAGTTACTTTGGTTGATGGATGGATGACTAGTTTTTATGGCTGCAGGGGAATACAAAAGTAGGGACCCCCTATTCCACCACCTTGATAATGTCACTGTCTCCATACACTTCTTCCTTGTTTTGTTCTCTTGTATGTTTGTGTGTTATTTTAGGTTCAAATATTAAGACCAATAGGCTAGGATTTATACATTATGTAAAAAATAAATTAGACAGCTAGTAGGTACCCTATATGTGTTATAATATTTACCTATAAGATTAAGTTTAGTGCAGGCAAAAAGGGCTCATTAAAATTTTCATCCACTTTTTTCAACCTCTATCCAAACTATAATATAATTTATGCCCCAATTTTTATTTTGTCAATTACTCTTAACCGTATTTCATAAAATTTATATTTTTTCTTTATTTAGAAATGCAAGGCTATTATTTGCTTTTAAAGGCTGTAACACAGCTTTTTTATTTTGTGAAATAATAGCACCAATATTATAAATATTTATAGTGTAAATACTTATTCATTAAAATCTTCCCATTAGAGAATTTTATTAATTATTGTAGTGCATTTCCGTAAAATTGTACTGCCACACACCACAGAGAAATGATTCAAAATGCCTGGTCTTCACAGATGCAGTCAGAGTTGAACATTGTAGTTATTTAGAAAAATTCTTTTCTAGTGTTATATCAATGTTCCAAAGAAGATTTTATGGGTAAATATTTCACCCATTCTAGTTTTGCAATTCCATGTTAACTGTATTTTTATTTTAGGTTACATTCCTTGACATTGGTTTATAGAATTTTTGGTTTTACATAAGTTTTATTTTGGATGACAGCCTGCAGCAACTTTTAATGTACACCTTATGTCAATGTGCAGTTTAATTACAAAATGAATCAGCCATATATTTATTCACAATTTAAGTTTAACAAACTTAATGAAAACTAAGCAAACTAACATTACGTGATAAAGCCCCAATCAGCTATCTTATACTTAGGCAAATACACCAAAAATAGTTTGTAGCTGTAATTCTGCTTTTGTTGAAACTATGTTTTATATTCTGTATGACCAAGGAAATTTCTGACATTGTCCTACCAGGGTAAAGATACAAACAAAAAGAGAGTGATTATACTTTCAAGTAGCAGTTTGTCTAGAGCCCCAGATAGTCCATCTGTAGACCACTATGCTCGTATTTGTTTGTTTCAGTAAGGCTGTAGCCCAAAACCTTACATTTCTGTGGAAATTAAAGTTTTCAGTTCCATACTAAAGACAGAACAGCCCCATGATCTAAATCCAAGCGTGATGGTGTAGAGTGAGGACCATTTCTTGTTGACACGGAGATGGTTGAGTTCTTCTGCAATAAATCTGTGGGAGATGCAGGTTGTGATGAGTTGGAAGTGATGGTTGCCTTCATGGTCTCAAAGTTCTCTGTCAAGTTCACCTCAGCACTGCTGTACTTCTGTTCTGCTGTCAGATTGGGAATGCTTGGCCAGTAGTGATTCTCCACATCGTCCTCAACTGCTAGTGCTTCTCTGATCCACTGCCTGCCAGAAATGCAATTGTAGCAGAGGAGGCTGGTAAGGTGACAGAAGCCAGAGATAGTAACTGCCCACCGCCTGGCTGGGGAAGAGAGTGGTGGGCTCTCAATCCTAGCTCACATGCCAACTGCCATTCTCATCCCAGCACCCAGCGGTGTCCCCCATAATGTGCAGTGTCTGGCCTGAGGTCAATGGAGAGCACAGCTAAGGCCTAAAGTTGAAAAGGGGCTTTCCAGTGCCCCCAGTGTGCTAGATATCTCACCAGACATGGAAAGAGTCTGTGTCCTTTTGGCCACAGACAGGCAATGATGAGAGCCTGAACACATTTCAGGGCCTTCTGGAGTCTTCATTTGAGGGTTCAGCTGTGGCAACAGAGGACACTTCTGGTGTTCAGAGATTCTCAGTGCCTGGAGGATGTAAAACTGATTGATGTCATCTGCTGGCTTCTGGGAGCACTGCTTGGCCATTCTTATCTGTGGGCCCCAGCCAAGGCACTGCAGAAAGTTTGGTCTCTGGCTAGCATTCTGGACTGTGAGACAGCGTGGCTAAAGCTAGCACTGGATGGAGAGAGTACAGTGTGGTGAAGTGGGGACAGTGGGCATTCTACCACATGGCCTAGGGTTTCTTGTGACTCTGGACTGCCCAGGTGCGGTGACCAGAAGTCAAACCATTTCTAGGCCACAGCTCAAGGAGGGCCAACCCAGGCTGAGCCTGGTGATGGTCCTGAATTGAGGAGATGAAGCTGGGAGTCCAGGGAGACTAAAGAAGCTCAGATAAACTCTGCAGGGCAGAGTATTCAGGGCATGAAAAGGACAAAGTCACAAAACAAAAACCTCCAGAGTCTTCACCTAAATACTGATTAGCACATATATGTGTGAAAACTACAAGTCTGTGGGGGGAAAATACCTGAAGGAAACAGAAAGAAGAATGCTTGAACCTCCCACAGAACCAGGTATATTTGGTGTTCCGACCAGCAACAGTGGACAAACCTTATACTTCCCAGACCATTGGATGGAACACTCAGAAAAGAATTGCCTCAGTAGTGTGGAAGATTAGATCTAGGCCGAGGCTGCTAAAGTCCTACTTAACAAGACCTCAAAGAAAACCCTCAAAGAACCAAAATCTTTCCAGATAATTTAACTGCATCTTAGAACATAGCTCAATAATATTTATAGGAACCCAACAATATCCAACACACAATAAGATAAATTTCATGTTGTCTGCCATCTGGCTGAAAATTACCAGGCATGTGAAGAAAAAGGAAATGTCTCAATAATGAGAAGAAAACTTGATCAATAGATACAGAAATGGCAAATAAGATGGAATTAGTAGGCAATGATATTAAAACATTGTAATGATAACATTCCACAAGAAGAAGGTAAAGGTAAGCTAGAACATGGAAGTGGAGACATAGAAGACCCAGCTTGAACTTCTAGAGATGAAAAATAAAATGCCTGAGATGAAAAATATACTAAATGGTGTTTAAAATAGAATAGATATTGTACAAAAAAGGATTAGTCAACTGGAAGTTGTAGCAGTAGAAACCATCGAAAATGGAACATGGAAAAAATAATGGAAAAAAATTGAACAGAAAATCAGCACCAACAGGACTAATATATGTGTAATTGGATTTCCTGAAGAAGGTGGGGAGGAGTAGAAGAAAAAATATTTGAAAAAACTGTGGCTGAAAAAATTTAAATTTGAGAAAAACTGTAAACCCAGAGATCTAAGAACCAATGAACCCCTATCACAAGAGACATGAGGATGACACACTGAAGGACATCATAATCAAATTGCCCCAAATCAGTGACAAAGAGAAAATCGGAAAGGTTACAAAAGGGAAAAGGACATTATACAGAAAGAAACCAAGATAAAAATAGGCTGAGCGTGGCGGCTCACACCTGTAATCCCAGCACTTTGGGATGCTGAGGCAGGATGATCACTTGAGCCCAGGAGTTCAAGAGCAGCATGGACAACATGGCAAAACCCCGTCTCTACTAAAAATACAAAAATTAGCAGGGCATGGTGGCATGTATCTGTAACCCCAGCTACTCAGGAGGCTGAGGCAGGAAGAATCACTTGAACCTGGGAGGTGGAGGTTGTAGTGAGCTGAGATGGCTCCATTGCACTCCAGCCTGGGCAACAGAGTGAGACTCTGTCTCAAAAAAAAAAAAAAAACAAAGGTAGCAGACATCTGGTTAGAAACAACGCAAGGCCAGACATGGTGGCACATGCCTGTTATCCCAGCACTTTGGAAGGCCAAGGCAGGATGATAACTTGAGCCTCAGATCCTGCTTCTGTGAAATGGCATAATGTTGATGGCAGCCAAGGCTAAGTTAAATACATATACTGTATTATTCTGTTCTTGCACTGCTATAAAGAAATGTCTGACACTTCTCAAAAGAAGACATTTATGCAGCCAAAAAACACATGAGAAAATGGTCCTCGTCGCTGGCCATCAGAGAAATGCAAATCAAAACCACAATATCATCACTGGCCATCAGAGGAATCCAAATCAAAACCACAATGAGATACCATCTCACACCAGTTAGAATGGTGATCATTAAAAAGTGAGGAAAAAACAGGTGCTGGAGAGGATGTGGGGAAATAGGAACACTTTTAGATTGTTGGTGGGACTGTAATTCAGTTCAACCATTGTGGACGTCGGTGTGGCAATCCCTCAGGGATCTAGAACTAGAAATACCATTTGACCCAGCCATCCCATTACTGGGTATATACCCAAAGAATTATAAACAATGCTGCTATAAAGACACATGCACACATATGTTTATTGCTGCACTATTCAAGATAGCAAAGACATGGAACCAACAAAGATGTCCAACAATGATAGACGAGATTAAGAAAATGTGGCACATATACACCATGGAATACTAGGCAGCCATAAAAAATGATGAGTTCATGTCCTTTGTAGAGACATGGATGAAACTGGAAACCATCATTCTCAGCAAACTATTGCAAGGACAAAAAACAAAACACCACATGTTCTCATTCATAGGTGGGAATTGAACAATGAGAAGACATGGATACAGGAAGGGGAACATCACACACCAGGGATTGTTGTGGGGTGGGGGGAGGGGGGAGGGATAGCATTAGAAATATACCTAATGCTAAATGACGAGTTAATGGGTGCAGCACACCAACATGACACATGTATACATATGTAACAAACCTGCACGTTGTGCCCTAAAACTTAAGGCATAATAATAATAATTTTAAAAAGAATAATAAATAAATTTTAAAAAAAGAAATATCTGAGACTGGGGCTGGGCATGGTGGCTCATGCCTGTAATCCCAGCACTTTGGGAGGCTGAGATGGGTGGATTACGAGTTCAAGAGATTGAGATCATCCTGGCCAACATGGTGAAACCCTGTCTCTACTAAAAATACAAAAAAATTAGGTGGGCTTTGTGGCATATGCCTGTATTCCCGGCTTAGCTACTCAGGAGGCTGAGGCAGCAGAATCACTTGAACCAGGAAGGCGGAGGTTGCAGTGAGCCGAGATCACACCACTGCACTGCAGCCTGGGCGACAGGATGAGACTACGTCTCAAAAAAAGAAAATGAGACTGGGTAATTTATGAAAAAAAACTTTAATTGGCTCACAGTTCTGCAGGCTGTACAGGAAGCGTGATTCTGTCATCTGCTCAGCTTCTTGGGAGGCCTTAGGGAGCTTACAATCATGACGGAAGGCAAAGGGGAAGCAGGCATATCTTATGTGACTGGAGCAGGAGGAAGAGAGTGAGGGAGAGGTGCCACACACTGTTAAACAACCAGATCTTGTGAGAACTCACTCGCTATATAGTACCAAGCGGGGATGGTGTTAAACCATGAGAAACTGGCTCTATGCTCCAATCACCTCCCTCCAGGCCCCAGGTTTGGCATTGAGGATTACATTTCCACATGAGATTTGGGTAGGGACACAGATCCAAACTGTGTGATATACCACAAACCATAGAGCAATGATTAAAACTCAAAACCAAACCAAGCAAAAATAGTTATATGTAAAAGGCCAACAAAGAAGATTAAACAAAATAAAAATACTCAACAAATTCAAAAGAAGTCAGAGAAAGAGGAAAAGGAGAACGAAATACAGATGGGACAAATAGAAAGCAAACAGGAAGAAGACCAATTAAAACCAAACTCTCTGGCATTCCACCAGTTGCATATGATTATGTAGCAACTCTCTGCCTCTGACAACAATACCTGTCACACAGGGTTGTCATCAGAGCTTGCCATATGTGATATGGAAAGCCTGCTGTTTGCAGACCTGCAATCATTATACATTAGCTCTTATCGTTGGTAGCAGAGACCCAGGTCTCTGTGTTGGTCATGCTGAGAGCTCCCTTCTCATTGCTCTGTTTTCCTCCTACTTTGATCCCTTTCTGTACTTCCATGCCCCACATCATCTGGTTGGAGAAGATTCTCAGCCTCCCGGTCTGCAAATGTTCAGAGTCCATGAATCAAATAGCCAACAAATGTATTTCTGTATGTTTATGTGCTACCCAGGGATCCAGGAGAAATACTTTCCTTCCTTCAAGAAGGCCGTGGCTGCTGATGCCAAGAATGCGCTCTCTGTCCTCTTCTCTTTTCTGATCTGCATATTCTCTGCTGCCCTGCACTTCTGGGAAGACTTTACACAGGGACAACTATGAGTTTTTGTAAGAAGAGAAGTCACCACTTTGGGAAACATCTATTGGATGTTCCAGTATTGCTGCAGACATGGACTCTAGCATGTTATCTTCTTCTCTGACACCCACCCTTTCCCCCATTTGCCACAGCAACTTGGGTTTGCTCTTCAGCTATGGCAGTGCCTTCCCCTGGGGAACTGTGACTTGCTTTAAATCCTATCCAATAACACAGTGTGTTCTTATACTCAGTAGGTGTTCAATATACATCTGTTGAAGGGATTTCATCACAGTTAAATCTGTGAAGAGTTCAGCAGGTAAGTGAGTTGCTCAAGATGGTCAGAGGCTGTCTTATTCCATTTGCGCTGCCGTAACAAAATACTTTAGCCTAGGGGGCTTATAAGCAACAGAAACTTATGCCTCATAGGTCTGGATGGTGGCAAGTGGGAGGTCAATGTAGTGGCAGATTGGGTGTCTCTTGAGGGCCTGCTCTTTGTAGAGGGCACCTCCTAGCTGGGTCCTCACATGGTGGAAGAAGAACAAGCTCCCTTGGCTCCCTTTTACAAGGCCACTTATCCCATTCATGGGGTCTTTGCTTTCATGATGAAATCACTTCCTAAAGTCTTTGTCTTCTAATTCAATCCTAACCTATCAGGAGTTAGGATTCAACACACAGATTTTAGGGGCATACAAACATTGACTATAGCAGAGACATAGCTGTACCTGGGTCTGGGACCTTCTGGGTCCAGCTCCATTATGACACTTACACTGCACATGGTCTCCCACATGATGTAATTCTGTTCTGTGACATTGTGCCCATGAGGCAGGGATGCAGTAGAGGCCTCTGCAGAAGTGGCTTGCTCTTGGGACATCTGCCTGGCTTTGTGCTGCAGGTCTGGAAGAATCCACCAGCTGCCTACTCTCATGCCTGACTCAGGTTCGTGGGTCCCTCCAGGCACATGTTAGATAGTGCACTCAATTTTTTACTTGCCCCACTTCCCTGGGTTCCCTTCTGAGCTCAGGGACCATGGAGGGAGCTGAGAGTCTCTGTTTTTAGTTCATGCTCTTGTCTCCTATTTGGGAACAATGCCCAGGCAAGGGAATCTCTTTCCTACTGTTTTCTAAGAACATCAGGGGCTTCCTCCAAACTCTTCACCCACTCCCTCCACTAATCCCTTCTCCCTCAGGGACAGGGGCACAAGCCCACCTCCTGTGTGAAGATCCTGCCACAGGATGGCTCTTTGGTTTTCTGCGGGTATCCAGACAAGAAGCTAAAGGTGAATGCACTCCGGAATCCAGGAGCACTGGCGATTTTCTCTCCTTAGCTCAGCAAGCATCCCCACAGATATCCCTCATCCCACCCCGGGCCCCCTGAATCCATACCATAAAATGTATGTCACTTTGTTTAATTAAGGACTCCGCTGAGTATTTAATCCCTATTTAAAGATGATGTTTATTTTATTTTTGAGTTTAAATTAATCAGCCTCAGGATACAGAATTAGATAAGGCTGGGATTTATCTCCCCTGGAATGACTTATTTCACATCAAGGCTTCTTAACTCTTTGGCTGCAGAGGGGAAGTGCCTGTATTTTTCTCTGCAGAGTTGCCTAGGGCTGGCCAGGTGAACAGACACGCTCTCTCCTCCCCATCGTGCCAGCCAGGGCACGGTATGTGCTTATGATGCAGGGAGTTAGAATACTAGCCTTTTCATCACAACAGTCATAAATCCTCACACAGGGAAATAGAGATAATATACAAGTAGGAAAAAAAAAGAAAAAGAAGCAGTCTTGAATTCTGCTACCTAAAGATAACCATTGTTACCGTGTAGGCAAGCTTCCTTTCATGCTGTGTCAAGTGTTTAAAATATATGCCTCAATATTACAAACACACAGGACTATGTAGAGGATAATGATATCAAACTTTCATGTACCTCCCAGTTAAAATTCAAACGTGGTAGCTTTTGGATGACTTTGCTCCAGAGTTTAAGGGAAGAAAACTATGGATTCAGCCATAGTGTTCATCCTGACGCTCGAATCATATGTCCCTTTTCTAGTCCAGTTACCACCTCCCTCCCCATTATTGTGAAGTCAATGTGTGTCTTCCCATCCATGTTTAATACCTAGTGTGCATGTCCATGAAGAATGGATAGTGTTCTTTGGTCTGGTTTTGCAATTTTATACAAATAGCCGTCCATACTTACTCTCCGGAAAGTTGCTTTTCCCTTCAACAATATCTTCCAGATGAATCTAGAATTCTGCATTGCTGGTGAGCAGAGGATGGGCGACCCCCCCTGCAACCCCCACCCCAAGGTGATGCTGATGTTCTGGTCCAAGGCCTGCACATAGCCTGGTGAAGCTTGGGGTCTTGGGACAGGTCTGTTGTCAGCCCTTCCTTCCTAGGAAGCACAGCCAGATGACCTTGGGGCTGGAGACCTCACTATGCCCCTCGCCAGCAGTGCGCTCATCCGTCTTCACTCATCTTCATCAATATTTTTTATCGCACTTTCTGATATTGTTCCTGGATTTTGCTGTGCAGCTGAATGCGTGCCTTGTGTTTCCCAGCCCTTCGGGTCTCCTCCTCTGTGAATTGCTCCTGGCCCATATGTCTGTTGGGTCTTTGGTTTCTTCTTGCTGACTTGTAAGTGATATATTTATTTTTTAGATGGAGTTTTGCACTTATTGCCTAGGTGGGAGTTCAATGGCATGATCGTGGCTCACTGCAACTTCTACCTCCTGGGTTCAAGTGATTCTCCTGCCTCAGCCTCCTGAGTAGCTGGGATTACAAGTAAGTGCCATCACTCCCAGCTAATTTTGTATTTTTCGTAGAGACGTGTTTCTCCATGTTGGTAAGACTGGTCTCGAACTCCCGACCTCAGATGATCCACCCATCTCATCTTCCCAAAGTGCTGGGATTACAAGCATAAGCCACCACGTCTGGCCAATTTTGATTTTAATGATCTGGATATCAAGGCTTTTTTGTCCAAATACCTTACAAATATGTTTTCCCTATTGGTGCACTCTATTGGTCCATTTTCACACTGCCGATAAAGACATATCCCAGACTGGGAAGAAAAAGAGGTTTAATTGGACTTACAGTTCCACGTGACTGAAGAGGTCTCAGAAACATGGTGGGAGTTGAAAGACACTTGTTTCATGGCAGTGCCCAGAGAAAAATGAGGACGATGCAAAAGTGGAATCCCCTGATAAAACTGTCAGAACTCGTGAGACTTATTCACTACCAGGAGAACAGTATGGGGGAACTGCCCCCATGATTCCAATTATCTCCCACAAGGTCCCACCCACAACACAGGAGAATTATGGGAGGACAATTCAAGATGAGATTTGGGTGGGGACATGCAGCCAAACCTTATCGTGCACTGTCTTTGTCTTTTAACTTTATTCATCGCCTTTTTTGTCAGATCAAAACTTCTACATTTAATATGACTGAATTTATCAGTAGTTTCTTTTATGGTGTCTGTGTTTTGTGTCATATTAAAAAAAGTTTTTCTCTGCTTAGTGTCATAAAATCTGTCCTCTGTTTTCTTCTAAAAATTGGAAATCTGCTTTTCACATTTTGTTTCATTTCCTTTGTCCTTTGATTCATAGGGATGTGAGGTAGAAATCTCTATTAGTTAATTCTTGCTTTGTAACTAGTAACCCCACACCTCAGAGGCCTACTACCACAGGCCACCATTTCTCACTCATGGGCATGAGTTGCTTGGGAGGTTTCAGCTCAAACCGTGGTGGCTGAGCTGGATATGCTCCAAGTGTCTCTGATCCTCCTCGGGTTGGGGCCTGCCAGGGTGCCTTCTTCTCATGGCAATGGCAGGAGTACAAAGAACAAAGGGAAATGTGAAGGTCTCTTATCCTACCACCCAGGCTCAGAATGGGCAGTTTACCACATTCATTGGCCAAAGTGAGACACATGGCCAAACCAGAAGTCAAGGGCAGAAAGTTTAAGTATGAATCCCATCTCCACCTGCTATGATTTCCGGGACTTTCAACTTCTTAAGGCTGAATTGTTTTATTCTCACCTCCCCAGCCTGCAGAAAACACATTTTCTCCAGGACTCATTGAGCCATAGGGCAGAATGATTGTAGTTGACAAGGACTAGATGGAACTCAAGGCTCCAGCCTCTGTGCAGTGGACAGGTGTCATCTGGCCACTGAGGCCACTTCCTTCCCCTTGTCCCCATCTAGGGCCTCTGTTCTGCTCCAATCTCCCTGTCATTCTGCCCAGGCCTCCTAGGCATCAGCCTCTTAATAGTTCCTGGCTTCGTTCCCTCTCTTCACTTCTATTATGTGGGGGTTTCCATCATTATTTGGTGTAGGAGGACTGGACTGAGTCAACTCAGCCTGTCAAGTCCCCACTCTCAGCACCTGGGTACCCCTGAGTGCTCAGCATGAGTGGGATCCCCCGGTGTCTCCCTCCACAGCACGTTCTGAAGACATATGAGCTGGACTGACATTCAGGACACCTAAACGTTTGTTCCACCTCTGCCATGAAAGCTTCATTGGTCCAGGCAAATCATGGCAGCTCTCTATGCCTCATTTTTTTATTCCTCATACAATGGAATGACATAACCCTCAGTGCTTACCTAAGGGAGGAGAAATGATTCCCCTGCCTTCTCCCCATTTCTGCATTTGCCAGAGCATCAGATTTTTGTGTCTGGCCAAGAATATAGGGAAAGAAGAGAAGGTAAGCTTTGGGCACAAAGAAGACGTTTAGGGGTTTCACTTATGGAAAGAAAGTCAGAAGGCAGAGAGGGGTGATGGAGCATGATCTTGGACCAATGGTGAGGAATTAATGAAGTGCAATGTTCATGGGTTAGGTTGTGTAGCAGCCTGGGTCCCATCAAGAGATAGAAACCACATAGTGGGTCTAACGGGGAAGTGTAGTATAAAGGATTGCAACTATGATAAAAGAGTCACTGTAAGACATAAAGCAACTCTGCCTGGTGCCCTATTGGAAAGAGAGGTACCCAAGGAAGCACAGATTTGAAAGGTGTTCAGATGTCATAAAATGTTGTTCAGCCACCACATAAGAGACGTTTGTGGATTTGGGCAGGCTGGAGCTAGTCAGCAGCTTTTGCACAAGCACTGGGCCACCCACTGGAGTGCAGGTGAGGGAGCTGGCCATGAGCTGCTGGAATGCAGGGGAGGGAGCGGGCCGTGAGCTGCTGGTTTGCAAGGGAGGGAGTGGGCCATGAGCCACTGGTGTGCAGGGGAGGGAGCCGGACATGAGCTGCTGGTGTGCAGGGGAGGGAGCCGGCCAAGAGCCACTGGTGCAGGTGAGGGAGCTGGCCATGAGCCGCTGGAGTGCAGATGAGGGAGCTAGCCGTGAGCCACTGGTGCAGGGATGCATGGTGGGTGTCTGGCTGCCTTTGTAGGGCAGGAAGCCTCCAGAATGCATGAGTGCAGGTTCTGGCAGAAGGAATGGCAGCTCTGTGAGGACCCTCTAGAATACAAGTCACCGTGTGCGGGTTGCACAAGGGGTACAAGAGGGGGTCTGGGAAACTTTTCAGGAACCTTCAGATCACATGGGCCCTGCTGCGTTTTGGTTTCCATGTCGAGATGTTGCAAGCCAAGGTTATAAGGTGGCTGAGGGACCACGCCTAGGTCTGAGGTTGGGGATTGAACATGATCAAGGCCCAGACAGAGAGCTCCTGCCCCCTGGAGTCTCTCCATCCTCTACCTAGATGCCTGCAGAATGTTCACTTCCAGAAGGTATATTGAACAGTGTTTCCCAGTTTATCACAGTGCACATATTGAAAGGTACACTAGGAGCTTGGAGGCAACAGACTGAAAACTGACACTGGAGATGCTGGCTCATAGCAATGAAGAGAAGCTGAAAAGGAGTCGGAAGGAACTAACAGTAATTTTACATCAATGATCTGCATCTTTGTTTCGATGGTTTGTGGCAACCAAAATGACTACTCTTTCTACCCTCCTAGTTCAGACATAGCCTGAGACTTTTTTTTTTTTTTTTTTTTTTTTTGAGATGAAGTCTCACTCTTTCACTCAGACTAGGATGCAGTGGCCTGGTCTCAACTCATTGCAATCTCCACCTCCTGGATCCAAGTGATTCTCCTGCCTCAGCTTCCAGACTAGCTGGGGCTAACAGGCACCCGCCACCACGACCGGCAAATTTTCGTATTATGAGTAGAGATAGGGTTTCTCCATGTTGGTCAGACTGGTCTGGAACTCCTGACCTCAGGTGATCTGCCTGCCTCTGCCTCCCAAAATGCTGAGACTACAGATGTGAGTCACTGTGCGCGGCGGCCTGAGACATTTTGGGCAACAGCTGTGACAGAAGAAATGTGCATCCCTTCCGGGCAGGGGATTTAAGAAGTGGCTCATGGCTGATTATGTTTTATTTGCTCTGTTACTGGAACTGTGGGAGCATCTTCTGGGATAAGGGTCTATCTGTTTGAGGCTCTGAATGACTACGACCACCAGAGCCCCCTTGTTGACCCGTGATGGATGTGAAATCAATTCAGAAGTCAAGGCCGGGTGTGGTGGCTCACGCCTGTAATCCCAGCACTTTGGGAGGCTGAGGTGGGCAGATCATGAGGTCATGTAATCAAGACCATCCTGACTAACACGGTGAAACCCCGTCTCTACTAAAAATATAAAAAATTAGTTGGGCATGATGGTAGTTGCCTGTGGTCCCAGTTACTCAGGAAGCTGAAGCAGGAGAATCTCTTGAACTCAGGAGGTGGAGGTTACAGTGAGCTGAGATTGCACCACTGCACTCCAGCCTGGGAGAAAGAGTGAGACTCCATCCACTGCACCCCAACCCCTGCAAAACAAAAAGAAAAGAAAAGAAAAGAAAAGAAAAGAAGTCCACTTTGCTCTTGAAGCCACTGAGGTTTGGGGGCTTATTTGTTACACAGAATCACCTGTCCTGACCAATGCATGACTCATTTCATCCTTGGCACAGCCCCTGAGAGAAGGGTCTTTATCCTCATTTCACAAATGAAGAGTCAAGTCTCAGAGAGGTTAGCAGCTTGAGCAAGCTCGCACAGCCAGAGGTGGAGCTTGGATTTGAATCCTGGTCTGTCTAACCTCAAAGACTGAAGTGGGGATGATAATAAGTTGTTGTTGTTGTTTGCCTGTCACCCAGGTGATGTAACTCTTGTCTAGGCTCTGCCTACAGGAGCTTTGTAACATATCTCTGCACTGATCCCCTAGGTGATGTAACTGTTGTCTAGGCTTTGCCTACCGAGGATTTGTGATGTATCTCTGCACTGATCACCCAGGTGATGGGACTCTTGTCTAGGCTCTTCTATCCTTGGATTGTAACCTTGCAGGATCTTGAACTCATATCCTTTCAGGGATTGTAGAAGTGAAAACATCAAAGCTGCCATGATCAAGTTGTAGAAAAGTGGGCAATATTGCCAAATGCAAAATATCTGGGCTATATTTTGGTCTGAGATCACCATTTGAGATTTGTGGAAGTTAGGGAATATGGAGGCCAACTCCCGTAAGGATGTTGTATAAGACTCCAAGCCCTAAGTCAATGATCTCAACCCTGTGGATCAGCACTCTCCACTTAATGGGACTTCTTAACCCATTTGGTACTACTATAACAAAATACCATAAACTAGGGAATCTATAAAGAAAATAAATTTATTTCTTAGGGTTCTGGAGGTGAGGAAGTCCAAGGATGAGGGCGTCTGCATCTGGTGAGGGCCTTGTTGCTGTGTCATCTCATGGCTGAAGGCAGCAAAGCAAGACTTTGAGAAATAAAGAGAGCCAAAGGGGCTGAACTTGCTTTTAATACAAGCGCACTCCCAAGATAACTAACCCACTCCCCAGATAACTAACCTATTCCTGAGATACTAACATTAATCCATGCATGGGGGCAGAATCTCATAACCCAATCACTCTTATTAGGCCCCACCTCTCAACACTGTCACTTAGAGGATTAAGTTTCCAACACTTGAGCTCTGGGGGACACATGAAGACCATACATGGGGTATTGGTGAGTATATAGGAGGGACCAGTCATGAATATTTTGGCTGAGAGTTGTGTTTGGGAGCTGAAGCCATGCTCCATCATGACAGGGCACACATAGACCTTTGAATGCTCTGAGGAATGAATATTGAGCAGTGTAACTCATGGCAGAAGGTGGAATATTTAAAAGGCAGAACTGCCTGGGTCAACTAAAAGAGTGAACAAACAGCCTGTAGCCTGTGGCTGGCTCCTCTTCTCTTCCCATCCCCACCTTTCATCTTTCTCTCTTTCTTTCCCTCCTTTCCTCTCTCTCTCCCTTCCTTCCCTCCCTCTTTCCTTCCTTCCTTCCTTCCTCTACTTTCTTCTTTCTCTCCCTCCCTGCTTCCTTGTTTCTTTCCTTCTTTCTCTTTCCCTCTTTCTCTCCCTCCTTCCTTCCTTCTTTCTCTCTCTCATTTCCTTCTCTTTCTTTCTCTCTCTCCCCATCTTTCCCTCCATCCTTCCTTCTCCCATTCTTTCCTTCCTTCTCTCTTTCTTTCTTTGTCTCCTTCCTTTCTTCCTCCCTCCTTCCTGCCTTCCTTTCTTCTCTCTTTCTTTGACTGATGTGTTCTGAGCACAAGCACCCTGTGGGGTCCTAAGTGGTACCAAAATTGACTCAAGAATCAAGAAGAAATAGAAAACCTAAGAAGTACTATAACATGAAGGACATAAAATTTCTAGTAAAATAAAATCTTTCACAAAGGAAGGACTATGCCCGATAGTTGTATGAGCAAATTTTACAGACTTTCAAAGAATGGATCATTCTAATTATGTCCCAAACAACTGTAGCTAGGAATATTAATGATTGATTTTTCAAGAGCTTCATTTCCTAAAATCTGTAGGTTCAAAGGTAGATTGGAATGTGTTGGAAATCCTCAAATGTTGTGCAGTTCCTTGGAGTTTTAGCATTAAAAAAGAAAGGCCTTGCCTGCATTAACTTTGAATTTTGTGACAGTTATCAGTTAATAGAGATACTCTATGCATTTATATACACTCTGATTTTATAGGAATAGAGGCATATCAGACACGTGGCTCTCCACCCAGGTTTTTTTCCTTTGTAACATATCTTGGACATCATTTTTGAGCACCCTTTTAAAAGTTATTTTTTTTAATAGCTGCATAGTAGTCTATCATATGAATAACCATAATTTCATAAACAGTAAGGTGATAATCATTAATGTGATTCATAAACATTAAGGTGATTTCTAGACTTTTGTTAATTAAAAAGGTGGTATAATAATTTCTCCCATTCATACATAATTCCAGGCATCATAAGTATGTCTGTATGGTAAATTTCTGGAAATGAAATTGCTGAATCAGAGAGTATTTCCATTTATAATTTTGGTATATATTGTTTAATCACAATTGATATAGTTTGTACTAATTTATAATCCCAGTAACAAATGTGAGTACCACTTCAAACTCCACAACTTCACTGGCAGTGCTTGAAGTCATGATGCATATTGACAGCCTCCCTTCAAGTAAAGTTCTATTAACTCTACAAAAATTTTATAAATGTCAGACGTTACATTTCCAGATTGTTTTCTGGTAACCAAAAAGAATTCACTTTTTAGCAATTAGTATATCACATTGAGACAAAATATATTTGTGATAAATATCACTATTGTTACATATTTAAAACATCTCAAGTATTAAGAAATCATACTTTAGTTGGGGCCAAACTGGCCGATTAGAAGCAGCTGTGTCCCACGGCTCTCACAGACAGCAATGAAAACTGTGAGTGAATTCTTCATCTTCAATTGAGGTATTCAGATTCTTGCATTGGAACTGACAAGGCAGACAGCTCGACCCTTAGAGAGTCAGGAAAAGCCAGTGGGTCTATGACCCACCCAGGTGTGGCACGGAGCTAGCCAAGCCCTCACACACAGGCAAGGGAGGCCATGAGTGATTGTGCGACTCTGCCCAGGAAACCATGCTTCTCTGATGGATCTTTGCAACCTGCAGATCAGGAGGTCCTCTCATGAGCTCAGCCACCACGGCCTTGGGTTTGAAGCACAGAGCTGTGTTGAGTCTCAGCGGAGTGCTTCCTGGTTTACTGGGGTGTGCATGGAAACCCAGGAATTTTGCATACTCTGCCTGGAGAATTCCAGCAAAGTGGGAGATACATCTGTGCATTCCCCAAGGAAGGGGGCTGAATCCAGGGAGCCAAGTGACATCATTCTGAGGCCCCACTCCCACAGCACCTCACAAGACCCATTGGCTTGGAATTCCAGCTGGCCAGTGGAAGCAGGCTGGAGATAGCTGGAGGTGGACTGAGTTCCCAGGGGGAGGAGCAGCAGCTCTATCTGTGGTTTGAGTTGGCCGCTGTAGCCTGCTGGAACCAGGGACAAGTAGGAGTCCCCTATAACACAGTACAGCTGTTGTGACTGATCGTGGCCAGGCTGCTTCTTTAAGTGAGACTGAAATCCATCCCTCTTCACAGGACAGGGCCTCTCCATCAGAATTTTAGCAAGTCCAGCCGGAGTTCTGTGGATGGAACTCGGATTTCTCCCTGGGATGAAGTCCCCAGGGAGATGGGTAGCTGCTGTCTCCCCAGTTCAGCCAACTGAACCTTTTCAGCCTGCTGGCTCTGGAGACTCCTGGGGTCAGAACAGCACACCTGCTATGCCTAAGGGCAGCCAGACTGCTTCTTTAAGCAGTCCCTGATCCTGTTCCTCCTAACTGGGTGAGACCTCCCAACAGGGGTCTCCAGACACCTCTTACAGGAGCGCTCTAGCTGGCATCAAGTCAGTACCCCCTTGGACTGGTGCTCCCAGAGGAAGGATCAGGTTGCCATCTTTGCTGTTTCGCAGCCTTCACTTGTGATACCTCCAGGTGCAGGAGAGACTGAGGTGGCTAGGGTCCAGAGTGCACCCCCAAAAACCACAGCAGCCCTAGCCCCAGAGAAGAGTGTTATGACTGTTAAAAACAAACAGAAAGCAACAACAACATCAATAAAAAGACCCCACAAAAACTCCGTTCATAGGTCGGCAACGTCAAAGATCAAAGGTAGATAAGCCCACAAAGATGAGAAAGCATCAACAAAAAAATGCTGAAAACTCAAAAAGGCAGAATGCCTCTTCTCCTCTAAATGACAACAACACCTCCCCAGCAAGGGTACAGAACTGACCCAAGGCTGAGATGGCTGAATTGACAAAAGTAGGCTTTAGGAGGCGGGTAATAACAAACTTCTCTGAGCTGAAGGAGCACGTTCTAACTTAATGCAAGAAGTTAAAAATATAAAAGAACACAGTAGTTGATAACCAGAATATTCAGTTTAGAGAGGAACATCACTGACATGATGGAGCTGAAAAACACAAAATGAGAACTTCACAACGCAACCACAACTATCACTCACAGAATAGGCCAAGTGGAGGAAAGAATCTCAGAGCTTCAAAACTATATGTCTGATATAAGACAGGAAGAGAAGAATAGAGAAAGAAAAATAAAAAAGAAAAACAAAACCTTCAAGAAATATGGGATTATGTAAAAAGACTGAACTTAAGACTGATAAGGCTACCTTGACCCACCACAATCAAGATGGCTTCATCCCTGGGATACAAGGTTGGTTCAACACAGGCAAATCTATAAATGTAATTCATCACATAAACAGAACTAAACACAAAAAAACACGATTATCTCAATAGATGCAGAAAAGGCCTTCAATAAAATTCAACATCCCTTCATGTTAAAAACTCTCAATAAACTAGGTATTGAAAGATCACACCTCAAAATAATAAGAGCCATATATGACAAACCCACAGCCAATATCATACTGAATGACCAAAAGCTGGAAGCATTCCCTTTGAAAACTGGCACAAGAAAATCATGGCCTCTCTCACCACTCTTATTCAATGTAGTACTGGAATTTCTGGCCAGGGCAATCGGGCAGGGTAAAGAAATAAAGGTATTTAAATAGGAAGACAGGAAGTCAAATTATCTTTGTTTGCAGATGACATGATTCTGTATCTAGAAACCCCATCATCTCAGCCCAAGAGCTTCTTAAGCTGATAAAGCACATCAACAGAATCTCAGGATACAAAATCAGTGTGCAAAAATTGCTAGTATTCCTATATGCAAACAACAGGCAAGTAGAGAGCCAAATCGTGAATGAACTTCATTCACAATTGTGACAAAGAGAATAAAATACATAGGAATACAGTTAGCAAGAGAAGTGAAGAACCTCTTCAAGGAGGACTACAAACCACTGCTCAGAGAAATCAGACAGGACACAAACAAATGAAGAAGCATTCCATGCTCATGGATAGGGAAGAATTCATTCCTGAAAATGTCCATACTGCCCAAAGTAATTTATAAAGGAATTCAATGCTATTCCCATTAAACTACCAATGACATTCTTCACAGAACTAGAAGAAACTATTTTAAAATTCTCATGAACCAGAAAAGAGCCCAAATAGCCAAGGCAATTCTAAGCAAAAAGAACAAAGCTGGAGGCATCACAATACCCTACTTCAAACTACAATATAATGCTACAGTAACCAAAACAGCATGGTACGGGTACAAAAACTACCAATGAAACAGAATAGAGAACTCTAAAATAAGACCATACACACAAAACCATCTGATCTTTGAAAAATCTGACAAACACAAGCAATGGGGAAGGGATTCCTTATTTAATAAATCATGTTGGGAAAACTGGCTAGCCATATGCAAAAACTGAAACTGGACATCTTCTTTATACCTTATACAAAAAATAACTCAAGATGGAATAAAGACTTAAACATAAGACCTAAAACCATAAAAACCACAGAAGAAAACCTAGGCAATACCATTCAGGACATAGGCATGGGCAAAGACTTTGTGACTAAAACACAAAAAGCAATGGCAACAAAAGCCCAAATTGACAAATGGGATATAATTAAACTAAAGAGCTTTTGCACAGCAAAATAAACTATCATCCAAGTGAACAGACAACCTACAGATTGGGAGAAAAATTTTGAAATCTATCTGTCTGACAAAGGGCTAATATCCAGAATCTACAAAGAACTTAAACAAATTTACAAGAAAAAAACAACCCCATCAAAAAGTGGGCAAAGAAAATGAGCAGACACTTCTCAAAAGAAGACATTTATGCGGCCAACAAACATATGAAAAAAAGCTCATCATCACTGGTCATCAGATGAATGCAAATCAAAACCACAATGAGATGTCATCTCCCGCCAGTTAGAATGATGATTATTAAAAAGTTAGGAAACAGCAGATGCTGATGAGGCTGTGGAGAAACAGGAATGCTTTTACAATGTTGGTAGGAGTGTAATTTAGTTCAGTCATTGTGGAATACTGTGTGAAAATTCCTCAAAGATATAGAACCAGAAATACCATTTGACCCAGCAATCCCATTATAGGGTATATACCCAAAGCATTATAAAATATTATACTATAAAGACGCATGAACCGTATGTTTATTTCAGCACTGTATGTTTATTTCAGCACTGTTCACAATAGCAAAGACTTGGAACCAACCCAAATTGCCATTAATGATAAAATGGGTAAAGAAAATGTGATACATATACACCATGGAATACTATGCATTTATGTCCTTTCCAGGGACATGGATGAAGCTGGAAACCATCATTCTCAGCAAACTAACACAAGAAAAGAAAATCAGGCCAGGAGCAGTGACTCATGCCTGTAGTCTCAGAACTTTAGGAGGCTGAGGTGGGGAGTTTGAGATCAGTCTGACCAACATGGAGAAACCCCATCTCTACTAAAAATAAAAACAATTAGCCAGACATATTGGCACATACCTGTAATCCTAGTTACTTGGGAGGCTGAGGCAGGAGAATCGCTTGAACCCAGGAGGCACAGGTTGTGGTGAGCCGAGATCACAGCATTGCACTTCAACCTGGGCAACAAGAGTGAAACTTTGTCTCAAAAAGAAAAAAAGAGAGAGAAAGAAAAAGAAAAAAGAAAAGAAAACCAAACACTGCATGTTCTCACGCATAAGTGGGAGTTGAACAATGAGGACACATGGACACAGGGAGGGGAACATCACACACTGGGGCCTGTCATGGGGTGGGAGGCTAGGGGAGGAATAGCGTTAGGAGAAATACATACGTAGATGACGGGTTGATGGGTGCAGCAAACCACCACGGCACGTGTATAACTATGTAACAAACCTGCATGCTCTGCCCATGTATCACAGAACTTAAAGTACAACAAAGAAAACTGCATAAATGCATAACAGCTAATATATTATAATGAAATGTCAACTATAATCCCAGCTCAAAGACAACACCATAAAATTATGAAGAGCTCTCCACAAATCTCTAAATTTATGTCCTCATAAGGTCACATTTCTATTTCTTCTTGAACAATTTCTTCATTTTAGCTATGATTTAGTGATAGTAAGATGGTAATAATGAGGAGAAAATTCTCCCAACATTCCATTGAGAAAATTCTTCCTCCTTTCACCACACACCCGAGTCTTAAGCAGTCACTTCTTATGTAGCTGAATAACAGATCCTTGCCCAGCTGAGTCTATGAGTTGAATCCATGTATGTGAGATAAGGACCCCAAGGAGAAGTAATAAGCTGGGAATGCCATCAGCTCATATTTCTTCAGGCCTATATTTGTCATTGTCACTTGTAGAAGCAGGACAGCCCTGGCATTGGGATTGGTAGTAACAGAGAGTGTCAAAGGGAAAACTGAACTTCCCTAATTTTTGGAAAACAGCACATTGGAAACAGATGAGCTCCAACGTTTTCCATGTGTGAGGTCATTGTCCCAGGTAGCCTTGCTCAGGACATTTCCTGTCAGCAAAACAGAAGTCAAACGATAATTCTACCTTCCAAGAGAATAGAACATAATGTCAGATTTTCTCATGGATTCCCACAAGTTCAAGAAACTTTCATGGCCTTATTTAACTGCTTAAGCATTTCAACTAAAAAATTATTTGTCTTTCAAATACACAGGAATCTGTTTGGAAAAATTTTAACCAGAAAAATGTGGAATTCTAAAGTAAAAAATGCATAAGGCCATAAAAATTTTTTATATCTTTTTATTTATATGTCAACTGGGGGAAAAATTCTCTGAAGTTTCCTTTTATATCATTAAAGACTTATTCTTTATTACCAGCAATACAGGGTGACTTATTCACGTTGAATCTTGAAGGTAAACTTTAACTTAATTTTAAGTTTTGGCAAATTTTTTAGCATTTCTCAGTCACCTACCATTATTTCATCTCAGAAACCAAAGTCTCAATTTCATCTAGACCTTTGAAATATTAAAATAGAAGGTTAAATGTTTCAAAATAGTATTCATGTAGAGACTTACATATGTGGACCAGGAATCTCCATGTATTTCAAAGTTTATGAGAACATAACAAATGTTGATACACATATTTAATTCTGAAATAAAAACTTACAACAAATAAAACAAACAAATCATGAAAATTTTGTAGGTTACACATTTTATATCTAAAAATATAGATATGAAACACTCAAGGATGGATAAAAGAAGAAATCACAAGAGCAAATATATGGGGACAAATTAAAAACATGAAATACCAAAAGTTAGGAGATACATCAAAAACGGTACCATAAGGGAAAAATTTATAGCTATAAATGATTATAAAAAATAAGATACCAAATCAACAACTTTACTCCTAAGGAACTAAAAACAGAGAGAAAAAGAGGGACTATTAAAGAGGGACAACTAAAAGCTAGCAAAAATTTTTTAAAAAGATAAAGTTTGCAGTGGAAATAAGTGAAATAGAGAATAGAAAAACCATATCAAAAATCAACACAACCTAGTTTGTTCTCTGAAAAATATCAAAAGTGACAAAATTTTATCTAGATTGACTAAGAAAGAAAGGGAATATTCAAATTACTAAACTCAAAAATAAAATGGGTATATTACTAACAAATTTTTGGAGTAAAAAAGGGGTGTAGGAGAGTACCATAAGGAACTATACACTAAAAAATTGAATAGCCTAAATAAAATGAACAATTTCCTAGGAAAAAAAACCTACTAAGACTGAATCAGAAAAGTTGAATAAACCTATTCAGCAAGGAGATTCAGCAGGAAGATTACATCAGTAATCAAAAACTCAGCAACAAAGAAAAGCTTGGACAAGATGGCTTCACTGTTAAATTCTACCCAATGTTTAAAGCAGAATTAACACCACTTTTTCTCAAACTGTTTCAAAACGTTGAAGAGGAGGTAATTTTTTCTAACTTATTCTATGAGGCCAGTATTACCCTGGCACCAAGCCAGAAAAAGGCACCATAAAAAAACTACAAACAAACATCCCTTATAAATGCTGATGCAAAAATCCTCAACAAAATACCAGCAACTCAAACTTAGCGGTACATTAAACGGATTATACACTATGAATGAGTATAACTGACCCCTGAAATGAAAGTATGTTCCAATACATGAAAATCAGTGTAATATCGCATTAACATAAGGAAAAAACCCTCATGTGATCATCTTAAGCAAAGAAAAAGAAGCATTTGTCAAAATTTAACGCACATTCATGATAAAATATACTTAATAAACTATAAAAAGAAAGAAAACACCTTACATAATGCTGTACAAAAAACAAAGCAAAACAAAGAAACACAGCTAACATGGTGAAAGACTGAAAGCTTTTACCCTAAGAGCAAAAACAAGGATGCCTGCTTTTACTACTTCTATTTAATATCTGTTTGATGATGACATAACCTTATATATTAAAAATCTTTCAGTTTCTGTGAAATAAACTCTCAGATGCAATAAATAAAATTCAGCAAAGCTGGAGGATAGAAAACAATACACAAAAATCAGTTGTATTTCTACAATAACAATAAACTATCTGAAGAAGAAATCAAGGCAACAGTATCATGTATGATAACATTAAAAGAATAAAATACGTAGAAACCCACTTAACCAAGGAAATGAAAAACCTGTACAGCAAAAACTATAAACATGGCATGAAAGTATTAAAGATGACAGAAATAAATGAAAAGACATCATGTGTTTATGGACTGGAAGACAAAACCTTGTCAAGGGGCCATTGTTATCTGTAGTCATCTACAGATTCAGTAAAATCACTATAAAAATTCCAATATTTGCAAAAATAGAAAAACCTATTCTAAAATTCAGTTGAAATCTCAAAAAACCCCAAGCAGCCAAATCAATCTTAAAAACTGACAAAGTTCGAAGACTAACATCTCCTGGTTTCAAACTTCAGTATGCAAAACAATGCTGTAGCAGCATAGAGACAGACACAAAGACCAATGCAATAGAAATAAATAACCAAAAATTATGGTCATGATTTTTAACAAGGGCGTCAACACTGTTCAATGGGGAAAGGACGGCATTTTTTTAAATGGTGTTAAAAACGGATATATACGATTCTGTGAAGAAAGGCATTGGTAGCTTGATAGGGATGGCATTGAATCTGTAAATTACCTTGGGCAGTATGGACATTTTAATGATATTGATTCTTCCTATCCATGAGAATGGAATGTTCTTCCATTTGTTTGTATCCTCTTTTATTTCCTTGAGCAGTGGTTTGTAGTTCTCCTCAAAGAGGTCCTTCACATGCTTTGTAACTTGGATTCCTAGGTATTCTATTCTCTTTGAAGCAATTGTGAATGGGAGTTCACTCATGATTTGGCTCTCTGTTTGTCTGCTGTTGGTGTATAAGAATGCTTGTGATTTTTGTACATTGATTTCGTATCCTGAGAATTTGCTGAAGTTGCTTATCAGCTTAAGGAGATTTTGGGCTGAGAAAATGGAGTTTTCTAGATATACAATCATGTCATCTGTAAATAGGGACAATTTGACTTCCTCTTTTCCTAATTGAATACACTTTATTTCCTTCTCCTGCCTAATTGCCCTGGCCAGAACTTCCAACACTATGTGGAGTAGGAGTGGTGAGAGAGGGCATCCCTGTTTTGTGCCAGTTTTCAAAGGGAATGCTTCCAGTTTTTGCACATTCAGTATGATATTGGCTGTGGGTTTGTCACAGATAGCTCTTATTATTTTCAAATACGTCCCATCAATACCTAATTTATTGAGAGTTTTTAGCATGAAGAGTTGTTGAATTTTGTCAAAGGCATTTTCTGCATCTACTGAGGCACTAATTTAAAGTTCATATGGAGTGAAAAAAGAGACTGCATCACCAAGTCAATCCTAAGCCAAAAGAACAAAGCTGGAGGCATCACACTACCAGCCATCAAACTATACTACAAGGCTACAGTAACCAAAACAGCACGGTACTGGTATCAAAACAGAGATATAGATCAATGGAACAGAGCAGAGCCCTCAGAAATAACGCCGCATATCTACAACTATCTGATCTTTGACAAACCTGAGAAAAACAAGCAATGGGGAAAGGATTCCCTATTTAATAAATGGTGCTGTGAAAACTGTCTAGCCATATGTAGAAAGCTGAAACTGGGTCCCTTCCTTACACCTTAAACAAAAATCAATTCAAGATGGATTGAAGACTTAACTGTTAGACCTAAAACCATAAAAACCCTAGAAGAAAACCTAGGCATTACCATTCAGGACATAGGCATGGGCAAGGACTTCATGTCTAAAACACCAAAAGCAATGGCAACGAAAGAAAAAATTGACAAATGGGATCTAATTAAATTAAAGAGCTTCTGCACAGCAAAAGAAACTACCATCAGAGTGAACAGGCAACCTCCAAAATGGGAGAAAATTTTTGCAACCTACTCATCTGACAAAGGGCTAATATCCAGAATCTACAATAAACTCAAACAAATGTACAAGAAAAAAACAAACAACCCCATCAAAAAGTGGGCAAAGGACATGAACAGACACTTTTCAGAAGAAGACATTTATGCAGCCAAAAAATACATAAAAAATGCTCATCATCACTGGCCATCAGAGAAATGCAAATCAAAACCACAATGAGATACCATCTCACACCAGTTAGAATGGCAATCATTAAAAAGTCAGGAAACAACAGGTGCTGGAGAGGATGTGGAGAAATAGGAACACTTTTACACTGTTGGGGGGACTGTAAACTAGTTCAACTCTTGTGGAAGTCAGTGTGGTGATTCCTCAGGGATCTAGAACTAGAAATACCATTTGACCAAGCCATCCCATTACTGGGTATATACCCAAAGGACTATAAATCATGCTGTTATAAAGACACATGCACACGTATGTTTATTGTGGCATTATTCACAACAGCAAAGACTTGGAACCAACACAAATTTCCAACAATGATAGACTGGATTAAGAAAATGTGGCACATATACACCATGGAATACTATGCAGCCATAAAAAATGATGAGTTCATATCCTTTGTAGGGACATGGATGAAATTGGAAATCATCATTCTCAGTAAACTATCACAAGAACAAAAAACCAAACACCACATATTCTTACTGAAAGGTAGGAATTGAACAATGAGATCACATGGACACAGGGGAACATCACACTCTGGGGACTGTGGTGCGGTGTGGGGAGTGGGGAGGGATAGCATTGGGAGATAGACCTAATGCTAGATGACGAGTTAGTGGGTGCAGTGCACCAGCATGGCACATGTATACATATGTAACTAACCTGAACAATATGCACATGTACCCTAAAACTTAAAGTACAATAATAAAAATAAAAATAAAAAAATAAATTAAAAAAAGATCAGAAATTAGAGATCCAGAAGGATTAAATAATTTTCTGAGGGACATTTGATGTAAGATTTAAGTCTAGAGTGTGGAATTTTTTTGTACTGGTGATTAGAAGGTGAAAACAGCATTCACAGCTATCAGAATTTATTGAATATTGGGGATTTCCATGCCCTTGGTTATTTTTCTAAGTGGGGTAAGCTATTTACCAGTTAAGGTACACTTGCTACATTGACAGAAGATTTCAGACAATGCAAAAATGGAAACAATATGTCTGAATGTTCAGGTACGTTGCAAGAATTCATAGGCCCATTCACTGAATTAGTCTGTAGACATGCTTTTGATCAGGGGGCTAAACTGGGTCCGTGGGATGCAGTTTATTACAAGTAACAATGGCAGAGAGAAACTGAGATTTTTGGTATTTTATCATAGGAAGCAGATATATTCTCATGGTCAGGAGGGCAGTCTTAGCTTTTGGAGTGTTTGGGAGCGAGCTGGGGTGCTCTTACTCTCATTCTGATACTGCTGGCTTCTAGATTGTTCTTCCCTCTCTGCTGCCACTAATTATGAGCCCAGGAGAGGGAACTCAGAAACTATTCCTAAGTAACTTTGCTCTAAGAAAGACCAGTTGTGCACACTCTTGACTACCTTCTTCAACCAAGTTTAATGTCTTTCTTGATCAATCCAATCAGAAGATTCTAAGTAAGATAAGCATTCATGTCCATAAATGAAAAAATCAAAAGAAATAAATATGCCTCACACATTTTGGGGGCTCTCTATTATTTGCCATGTATCGTAGTAATTGATTCAAATGTGCAGTTGACCATTTACAATTAGCTTTTCAAAAAGCACCAGTTATTCCGATTGTATTTTCATTGCTCCGTTGTTAAAGAAGACAACTGTGTAAGAATTCATGAATATGTATGCAAATTCATTCTTTTTTATTTTTTCTTAGCATTATCCCTGGTAATCTTTATAAATTATAACTTACAAATTTATTTCTTTCCTTCATCGATTTGAGATAAGAGTTCTTAAACTTATATTGAAATCAGAAAGAGTTTGTACATGATATTAAAATGATCTTAAGAAGCACTTTTCCCATACATGTCTTATTGCTTTTGTGGTTTATGTCCTGTATGAGGGACTTGCTTATGATTGGAATTGTTAGGTCTTTTTATATCTTTAAATATTTTGTGATTATTATTCCATTGTGCCCTGTAAGTCTTGTGGTTGATGTGCTTGTATGGAAAACAGAAACCAATGTATGTACCAAACACAATAAATGTCCTTTCACTTGTTCACCAAAAAAAAAAAAACCACAATGGATATTTACATCTATCTATCTATCTATCTATCTATCTATCTATCTATATGTATATATATTTATATGTATGTATGTATATTTATGTATGTGTATATATATGTGTGTGTATATATATGTGTGTATATATATGTGTATGTGTATGTATGTGTATATATATATATATATATATATATATATCCCAAATTAGCTTTTTGTCTGTCATGTATGTTGCAGATCTATTTCCCCAGTCTGTTGACTTTTGACTTTGAGGTATTTTTCTCTCATAGAAAATTTTAAATTTTAGGGAGTCAAATACAACCTTGGCGCCAATCTGGTTCCCGCACTGACCGGCCTGCTTGAGCACGATTTCCTTCATGGCCAAGGCGGGATTAGAGCGGCAGGAGAAACATAAGAAGGAGGAGCAGATGCGCAGCTACCTAGCCCGCCGTCCACCAACGCTGAAACAGCCCCGCACCCACCTCCGTCAGCCTCAGATTCGGCTCCCAGAATAAGCAACAGCTTTACTTCCACACAGGTGTACCCATCTGTTAATCCCTTGGCGTTGAACGTCTGTTGGAGAGCTCCGATATCCTTGCTGTGGTCCTTTCCATGTTGGGGAAAGCTGGTCAGCTGGAAAACTTCCTCCCACATCTTTAGTAAGACTAAATCCCTAGCTGAGCTGAAACTGAATTTTCCTCCCATGTGGTAGGGGTAGACTCTTGTTTCCATATTCACAAAGTGCCTTTGCACCTGTCCTAGATTGATGACATACTTTTGTAATTGAGGAGTCTTTTCATCTATTAGGAGACCTGTGCTTAGGAAAGGTCTTCCAAATGTTAACTCAACAGGATTTAATTATAAGTTTTACTTTGGAGCAGTTCAAACCCGCAGTAAGCTATGGGTGTTAGAGATAGTCAGGCGTCTGATTTAGCTAGAGTCTTCTTTATAGTAGGATTAGTCCTTTCACCTTTCCAGAGGACTACGGTCTGCACACAGAGTAAAGGTAATATTGGATTCTTAAAGCTGAGGATAGGTGTTGGGATACACCAGCTGTGAAAGATCGGCCATTGCCACTTTGTAGGCTTTTAGATTACCCAAACTGAGGAGTTATTTCTTCTGGTAAACATTTTTCAGATGGGGTGGGGAATGTCTCGATCTAACCAGTGAAGTTATCAGTAAGCGTTAGCAAATATTTGAATCTCCTGCAGAAAGGTATCTAAGTAAATTAGAGTTGCCAGTTCTCACCTGGATAGGTTTCTCAATTTTGGACAGGTTTACCTGGAGAAGGAGAAAATTGCTGGCCATTTGGGTCATGTCAGGCACAGAGCTCACAGGGCTGAGTCACCTGTTTTGGTGTCTTGAAAAGATTTAGCCCTATAAACAAATGAGATATTAACAGAAACCAAGAATTCCTTCTAGGGTGAAAAGAATCATGAAAGTGCTGAATTATATTCCTACAATTGGTACTTGGCATTAGTAATTTATTACTATCATTCAGCCAGCCAGAGGGGCCCTGGACTGAAATGAAATCCCTGGCCCATTTTTCTTCTTCTTCAGAGTGTTCTGGCTCAGTTCTATGTATGCTTGCCAGCACGCCCATAAGCTTCATTGACTCTTTCAGTGCAGGGGCCTTGGCTGCTTCATCTACAAGGGCATTTCCTTTTATATGGTCAGTCTCTCTCTTGATGTCCTCTGCAATTAATTATAGTCACTTTTTGGCAGCAAAGCAACATTCTAACAAGCTCAAAATCTGAATGATGTTGTAGGGAAAAGCCCTTGGGGGTCAGGAGCCCCTACCCATTCCAAATTGCAGCATAAACATGAAGCACTAAAAAGTCATACTTGGAATCAGTGTAAATGTTAACTTTTAAATCTTTCCCAAATACAGGGGCTGAGTAAGTTCAATTAACTCAGATTTTCGAGCTGAGGTCGAGGCCAGCAAGACTTGTGCCTTGATTCTCTTGAGCTGACTACTAATAGCATATCTACCCCTCCTGTTTTCCTGATGCATAAAACAACTTACATCTGTTAACCACTCTTCCTTGGGATGGTCAAGGGGCTCATCTCTCTTAAGTCTGGCCTGCTAGAATAAATTTGTCTCATAACCTGTGACATGCTTTGGCTGTGTCCCCAGTCAAATCTTATCTTGAATTGTAGCTCCCATAATTCCTGTATATCGTGGGAGGGACCCAGTGGGAGGTAATCTAATAGGGGGATGGGTCTTTCCCATGATGTTCTCGTAACAGTGAACAAGCCTCATGAGATCTGATGGTTTATTTATTTATTTCTGAGATATAGTCTTGTTCTGTTGCTCAGGCTGGAGTGCATTATCATGACCTTGGCTCACTGCAAACTCTGACTCCTGGGTTCAAGCTATTCTCCTCACTCAGCCCCCGAGTAGCTGGGATTACAGGTGCCTACCACCATGTCTGTCTAATTTTTGTACTTCTACTGTAGATGGGGTTTCACCATGTTGGCCAGGCTGTCCTCGATCTCCTCACCTCAGGTCATCCACTGCCTTGGCCTCCCAAAATGCTAGGATGACAGCTGATGGTTTTATAAAGGGGAGTTTCCCTACACAAGCCCTTTTGCCTGCTGCCATGTAAGAGATGAGACTTTGCTCCTCATTTGCCTTCTGCCATGAGTCTGAGGCTTCCTGGAACATGTGGAACTGTGAGTCAATTAAACCTCTTTTCTTTATAGATTACCCAGCCTCAGATATGTCTTTATTAGCAGCATGAGAACAGACTAATACAACCTCTATGCCAGAAAGGCTAGAAGCTCCTGAGGACACTGGCAGATAAGTAGCTGGGTTTATGGTTTGGCAGCCTGTAAGGGTTATGTCTGGAGTGTCTAGCAACAAAGCCTGATACTTTCATAAATGTTCTCCTATTATCCACTGCTGCCCTTTAGCTTCTAGGATTACCTTCCCTTGATGTGGGGTCAAAAACCTGTAGGTGCTGTTCTAATGTTAGTTGATTAGCTTTGCCTGCTAGAAAAGTGGTAGCAGCAATAGCTCTAAGACACAAAGGCCACCCTGAGGCCACGTGGTCTACCTGCTTAGAAAATTAGGCTACTGGCCTTGGAATGTCCCCCAGTTTTGGGACAAGATTACCCAAGGCCTATGCTTTGCTTTTTGGTCACATAAAGAAAAAATAGTTCATCCAACTTGGGGACTCCCACAGCTGCAGCAGAGCCCAATTTCTCCTTGAGAGTATTGAAGGTTTGCTTGCAGTTGTCATTACATTCTAGGAGCTCTAAATCTTTCCCTTTAGTGTATCATATAAAGGCTTGGCTACATGCTCAAATCTGGGCACCCATAAGCAACAGTACCCAGCCATCTCCTAAAAAAGCCCACAGTCATTTTTTGGACAGGGACCCTTGGGTGACTAAAATAACTTTTTTATCTTCTAGGGATGTTGATCAGTTCCAGAGGTTAAGACAGATTCAAAATATTTAAGTCTTTCGGTCAAAATCTGAGCCCTGTATGGTGATGCAATATATCTGCAATTTCCCAGGAAATTTCCCAACTTAACATTATTATTATGAGTCTTCGTTAGTTGGGCTAGCAATGAGCAAGTCACCTACATACTGAATAATTTTGTCCTTTTCCAATTGCAGATTTCTTAAGTCCTTAACTAGAGCATTTCCCAGTAAGTGGGGGCTATCCCAGAACCCTTCAGAGATGACTGTCCAGGTTAGTTTTGAGGCTGAATGAATATCTGGATCAGTCCATTCAAAGGCAAACATATTATGAATCTGGATGCATTGAGATCCAGAAAAGTGCATCTTTCAGATTTAAGAATGTAAACTAGCTTGCATCACCTGGGACTTGGTAAGTATTGCGGACAATGAGGTGTATGGAGACAACTGCATTTCTTAATGCTCTAAGGATTCTGACAAATCTGTACATGCCATCAGGCTTTTTATCTGGTAACATGCGAGTATTGTAAGGAGACTCACATGGCCTTAATAACTCATATGGCAAGAATTTGGCAATAAGGGGTTGAATTTCCCCCATGCTTCTTGCCTTAAACTGTATTGTCTTTTCTGAGGTCGGAGAGCACTAGGCTGAAGTTGGATTTGAATGGAGGAGGTGTTTAGTGCATTTTCCAGAGCCTGTGTGGCCCAAACCTCAAGATTTACTTGAGACAACACCTCAGGTGGTAAATGTGACAGCTCATTCTTAACTTCTTTTTTCCCCTGAGGGGTCAGGAACAAAAGTAACACTTTCTATGCTTCATGATCTGTGAAGGTGACCATGACTTTGTCTCCTGAGTCAATAAACCTCTCCCCAGTAAGAGGTCAGGCAACCAGACATTACTAAAAAGGCAGGTGAGAAACTAGAGGCTCTGGAGGACAACTTAGAAGATACAAAAAGGAGTGTTTTGGGGCTTGTCCATCATGAGAAGACAGTAGTCCATTGTATTGAATCAGGACAGAGTAATATGCTCCCACACCTAATACGAAGTTAATACTCCTACCTTCTACTTCAAGAGTCACCTGAGGCTCCTCCATTTCTCCGTAGCTAATAGTCCAATGGGAGCAGAAGTAGGAAGTGTCAGGCCCTGCCACTTTTGAGTCTGCTGGGCTCTGATGATGGCTCCCTTGGAAGCACAGTGCATTTCCTTTGGCAGTGGCTGACCTTCCTACAGAAGGCACATTGATTTACTTCCAAGGTGCGGTGGCCCAGAGGCACAGACTGGGACTTTCACCTTCTCACTTCCTCTGTGAGGGCCAGGGGTTAAGGGGATGCCTCTGAAGTGGTGGAGAGCACAAGGCTGCAGCTAGAAGCTGGGACTCTTGGAAGATTTGCTTTATTTTATGTTTTGTCTGCCCAATCCCTCTGATGGAAAACTGCAAAATCCAAGTCTAAAATCTGATCCATGGGAATCTGGAAGCCTAAGACTGTTTTTGGCAGCTTCCTGCAGATATCAGGGGACCGTCGCTATAAATTAAACTCCTAGCAATGCCTGTCTCTTTTTGGAGTCAGGGTCAGTGTTAGTGTATTTCCTCAAGGTCTAAATTATCCATCCTTGTAATAAGGCTAGGTTTTCATCTTTTTCCTGGTAATTTTCCAGACTTTATAAAAATTAAAAAGCTGTATCACACTTTTTTAAAATTCCTTCACGGAGTCAATCATAATTTTTCTCTATATATCCCACTTTCTTCCTAATTTATTTGTCTAGATTCTAGTCCTCTTTTGGGTCCTAGTCAGGCACTGCTGTGCCTCCTACTTGATAGGTGCCATGCCTCTGGTTGCAGGCTGCCAGCCTATTAGCATGTGCTCTAGCCACTCCCATAATGCACTGCTTTTCTACCATCCAGCAGCTAAACATAAATATATGCAAATCCTGCCTGGTCAGATCACACATCAAGGTTAGCCTTTTAAATTTGTCTGTGAATTTTCCTGGAATCTCTGAAAACTGTTTTAGTTTTTCCTTGCATATGGCTAATTCAGATGTAGAAAAGTGTACATATACATATATAGTGTGGGGAAAAGAAAGAGAGATCAGACTGTTACTGTGTCTATGTAGAAAGAAGTAGCTATAAGACACCCCATTTTGTTCTGTACTAAGAAGAATTCTTCTGCCTTGAGATGCTGTTAATCTGTAACCCTAGCCCCAACCCTGTGCTCACAGAAACATGTGCTATGTTGACTCAAGGTTTAATGGATTTAGGGCTATGCAGGATGTGCTTTGCTAAACAAATGCTTGAAGGCAGCATGCTTGTTAAAAGTCACCACCACCCCCTACTCTCAAGTACACAGGGACACAAAACACTGTGGAAGGCCACAGGGACCTCTGCCTAGGAAAGCCGGGTATTGTCCAAGGTTTCTACCCATGTGATAGTCTGAAATATGGCCTCATGGGAAGGGAAGGAACTGACCATCCGCCAGCCTGACACCTGTAAACGGTCTGTGCTGAGGAGTTTTAGTAAAAGAGGAAGGCCTTTTTGCAGTTGAGATAAGACAAAGCCATCTGTCTCCTGCTCGTCCCTGGGCAATGGAATATCTCAGTGTAAAACACGGTTGTATATTCCATCTACTGAGATAGGGGAAAACTGTCTTAGGGCTGGAGGTGAGACATGCTGGAGGCAATACTGCTGTTTAAGGCATTGAGTTGCTTATGTATACACACATCAAAAGCACAGTACTTTTTTCTTTACCTTGTTCATGATGCAGAGGCATTTGCTCACATTTTCCTGCTGACCCTCTCTCCACTATTACCCTATTGTCCTGCCACATCACCCTCTCTGAGAAATGCCCGATAATGATCAATAAATACTAAGGAAACTCAGAGACTGGTGCCAGCGCAGGTCCTCCGTATGCCAAGCGCTTGTCTCCTGGGCCCACTTTTTCTCTATAGTTTGTCTCTGCATCTCTTTTCACAAGTCTCTCATTCCACCTGATGAGAAATGCCCACAGGTGTGGAGAGACAGGCCACCCCTTCAATATAGTGTCGCTATTATCATCTGTCACTTCCCAGAGAGGGCAAACATTCAACTTTGTCAGCTGATAAGGGGCCCCACTGCATGTTGTTCTGGTGAAGATCGGGTGTTTCAAGAGTGGGGTATGTATATAAGACAGGACTCAAAGGCCGGGAGAAGAAGATGACCAGAAACTAGATAACCCTGGAAAACTAGAAGAAATTTATATCATGTTGCACACCTCACTAGAACTGGAAGGAATCTGACTATGTTCTTATGGGGTTCTTGGACTGGCAGGGGGAGTTCAGCCCCAGCTAAGAAAAGCCTAATATTAGGAGGCACTTGCTTTGAAAGGGTAATCAATAACGTGCCGTCCCTATTTTGTCTTTTCCTCCATCAAACATATAGAAGCCCATTTTAATTTTTTATCCTGACCAAGCATCAGAGAAGCCTGTATATAATGTATTTCCTCCCTCTTAGTTTCTCTTCTATAAAACAAATTAAGCTGCAAAATAAGAGTCAGATCAAACAGGGGAAATGGGAAGGCTGTAATTTGTATATTGTAATGTATTACTCCATTTTCACACTGCTATGACAAAACTGACAAAACTCTCTCAGGAAAAAAGTGATATGCTGGGCTTAGAAAGTAGGGTCCAGCTGCCCTATACCAGCTCATCAAAGATGGCATTATGGCTAAGAAATGAGAGAAAACTGTTAAGAAAAAGTCTCATGTTCTCCATCTAGAGGGTAATTGTTTGCAGAGGGTTGTCATATAAGAGGCTGTCACTAAACAGGCATATCTGATCTTATCATGTAGAGCTCTTAAGTACCATATTTCAATTTCTAGTCATAATGATGGCGAGGTTACTGCTGATCTTTTCGAATAATTAAGGTACAAAAATACTGGGTTCCAAGGCAATTCTTTTTTTCAGTGTCACTTGGACCAGTGGCAAATTAAACTAGCAGTCAGTTAAGAGTCAGAGGATAGCTGAGGAAAGTAAAAGCTAAACTATTTGGGGCCTCTGTCCTGGGGCAGCCTCCAGGCTACTACAAAACAGAGGCGGTAAGCAGAAAGGTGACAAGATGTACAGCACTCAGGTGAGGGACAGAGAGCACAAGGTGGACAGTCCAAAAAGAGAAAGTGGCAAACATCCTGTTTAGCCAAATCCATTCTTCTCAATATTCCCCAGGGCCTCTAACCCTGTGGGCTTGGCCTCTATTCTGAGTATGATAATAGTGGATAATCATTCTTGCCCACCAGAATGGCTTCACGACTCTAAAAGACAGACCACTTGCCAGGTGTCAGCTGATTTTCTGTGTGGATTGTGTCCGTTCATGGTGTTGTTGAAAGATATCACTGGAAAAGAGGGTCTTGATATAAACCACAAAGTAGTATTCTTAGGTCTTCTGCAGGAAAAAATTTGAGGTGAGTCAGAGAGCACAGTGAAAGAAGCAAGTTTATTAGAAATTACTCCATTACAGACTTGGACTTCTTCAGAAAACAAGAGCAGGAATGCATTGTCTTTTGTTAGTGTCTCTACTTATAATTAACTATAAACAGAAAGAGTTATAATTAAACTTGGAAGGTGCAGATGTAGTCACTAAAGTCTGGACTATTGGTTTTAACAATAACCATTAACCCATTGACCTAAGCTAGCTCATTAATAATATCCTTACAAAAAAATGCTGCACTCCTAGGACATTTATACATTTTTCAGGCTTGGTGGAAGATGTCTTGTATGACCACAAATATTCTGCAATTGTAATTTGTGGCCAGTTAAAAATTGTGACTATTTTCAGACCATGAACATTAACCTTCTGGATGTCTTATGAGTACCTAGCTACTCATATTAAGATAGAATATTCTAGTCTTGTTTATTAAACTAGAAGCTAAGTAACCATGAGTTCCTCTAACACAGCAAGTCTACTCCTCAGGGAGAAAATGTATTTCTCAGGAATTTTGTGCATTTTGTTTGATGGCATTTGGTACGTTTACCAAAATGGCAGAAAAGAGTGAAATTAGTCCTCAAAGATTTCTCAAGATTGGATATAAAGTAAACAAAATAATTGTACTTAATATGCAAGTTGGTACAGTTGGTATTGAAAAGAAACTTTGTTTGAAACACAATGAGATTTTTATTTTTACTTATTTTATTATTATTATTATGAATTATTATTATTATTTTGAGACAGAGTCTTGCTCTGTTGCCCAGGCTGGAGTGCAGTGCACCATCTTGGCTCACTGAAATTGCACCTCCTGGGTTCAAGCAATTCTCCTGCCTCAGTCTCCCAAGTAGCTGGGATTACAGACATGAATCACCATGCCCAGCTAATATTTGTATTTTTAGTAGAGATGGGGTTTCACTCTGTTGGCCAGGCTGGTCTCAAACCCCTGACAACAAGCAATTTGCCCACCTTGGCCTCCCAAATTGCTGGGATTACAGGCATGAGCCACCACTGCTAGCCACAATGAGGTTTTTAAATAATTCTGATTTCCTGCTGTTGAGCAGGGAGCTGAGCAAATTCAACAGATCATGGTCCTAAACTAGGGGAAGTCTGAGGACAAACTCTGGAACACATGTGATTAAATTAATTACAATGGACACCAAATCAAATTTAATGAGGCTGTACCTCTTAGTTTCAAGATGTTTCCCTTCATTTTAAAATGTGGTGTTATTCCATGGAAAAGAAAACTAGTGTTTATCTCCAGAGTAAAGAACAGAGTTCCCTGCAGGGATTGATTGACTGAGAACTATGACTCGGTATTGAAAATCCTTCTTTTTTCCATTTATAAACTAAAAATAAATTTCTAAACCCCTGTTGACTAAGTGGACCTCTCTTCTTGGATAGGGACATTCCAAAATTAACCTGAAAAGCTAGTTCAAGCCATGGGTCACACATGCCTCATTATACTCTCCTCCCTTTGGTTTTAATTTTAATTTCAATTTCAATTTTTAATTTATCTTTGTGGGTACATAGTTGGTGTATATATTTATGGGGGTACATGACATACTTTGATGCAGTCATGCAATGAGTAATACATAATAAAAAACGGGGTATCTCTTCCCTCAAGCATTTATAGCTTGTGTTATAAACAATCCAATTATACTCTTTTAGTTTTTTTAAATGTGGAATTAAATTATTTTTGACTATAATCACCCTCTTGTGCTATCAAATGCTGTCTTATTCTTTCTTTCTAACAATTGTTTTTTTACCCATTTAACATCCCCACTATCCCCTTGTTCCCTCCCTGCCCTTCCCAGTCTCGTAACCATCCTTATAATCTCTATCCCTATGACACCAATTGTTTTGAATTTTAGCACCCACAAATAAGTGAGAACTTGTGACATTTGTCTTTCTCTGCCTCACATTTCACTTAACATACTTTCAGTTCCATTTATGTTATTGCAAATGGCAGGCTCTCATTCTTTCTTAGAGCTGAATAGTACTCCATTGTGCATATGTACCACATTTTCTCTATTCAGTCATCTGTTGATGGACATTTAGGTTCCTTCCAAATCTTGGCTATTATAAACCCTGCTGTAGCAAACATGAGAGTGACAATAGGTCTTTGATTTACCAATTTTATTTCTTGTAGGCATATACTGAGCAGTGGGATTGCTGGATCATATACTAGCTCTATTTTTAGTTATATCGGTAACATCCAAACTGTCCTTAAATGTGCTCCCTACAGCAGTGTACAAGGATTCCCTTCACTCCACATACTCACCAGCATTTGTTTTTCACAGACTTGTGGATAAAAGCCACCTTAACTGGGGTGAAATGATATCTCATTTTGGGTTTGATCTGCATTTCTATGATGATCAGTAATGTGGAGCACCTTTTCATTTGCCTGTTTCACATTTGTATGTCTTCTTTTCATAAATGTCTATTTAAATTTTTTGCCCACACTTTATTTGGGTTGTTACTTTTTTCTATGGAACTTTTTGAACTCAATATATTGTAGTGTATTAGTCTGTTTCTGCACTCCTATAAAAAATACCTGAGATTGTGTTACGTATTTATTTACTAAGATGAAGTCTTGATCTTTTACCCAGGCTGAAGTGCAGTGGTGCAATCTCGGCTCACTGCAACCTCCACCTCCTGATTCAAGCAATTCTCTGCCTCAGCCTCCTGAGTAGCTGGGATTACAGGCACCTGCCACCATGCCTGGCTAATTATTGTATTTTTAGTAGAGATGGGGTTTCACCATCTTGGCCAGGCTGATCTTGAACTCCTGACCTCGAGATCCACCGGCCTCAGCCTCCAAAAGTTGTGAGATTACAGGCATGAGCCACGGCACCTGGCAAGACTGGGTAATTTATAAAGGAAATGGGTTTAATCAACTCACAGTTCCACATGGCCGGGGAGGCCTCAGGAAACTTACAATAATGGCACATGGGGAAGTAGTCACCTCTTAAATGACAGCAGGCCAGAGAGCATGTATGTGAAGCAAAGACGGGAAAGTCCCTTATAAAACCATCAGATCTCATGAGAAATCACTCATTATCAGAAGAACAGCATGGGGGAAACCACCCCCATGATTCAATCACCTTCTAACAAGTCTCTCCCTCAACATATGGGGATTAAAATGCAATATGAGATTTAGGTGGGGACACAAATCCTAACCATATCATGTAGCTATTAATTGCTTTTCAGATGGATAATTTACAAATACTTTCTCCCATTCTGTGGATTTTCTCTTCACTTTGTTTCTTGTTTCCTTCACATTAAAAAGGCTTTCTGACTTCCTGTAATCCCATTTGTCCATGTTTGTTTTGGTTGTCTGTGCTTCTGGGGCATTATTTAAGGAGTTTTTGCCCAAACCAATGCCCTAAAGAGTTTTCCCAATGTTTTCCTGTAAAAGTTTGATGGTTTGAGGCATTAGGTTTAAGTCTTTAATTCATTTTAATTTGATTTTTTAAGTGGCAAGAAATAAGATTCTAGTTTTATTCTTCTGCCTATGGTTTGCCAGTTTTCCCAGCCCTATTTATTACAAAAACTGTCTCATTTTTTATTGTATGTTCTTGGCACTTTTGTTGAAAATTAATTTAGCTGTCCCTCCCATAGGATTCCAGAACACTGCTACGAGGGTCTGAATGTTTGTCCCTCGCATAGGATTCCAGAACACTGCTGCTGGGTTCTAAATGTTTGTGACATAGGGTTCCAGAACACTGCTATGAGGGTCTGAATGTTTATTCCTCAAAGGGGATTCCAGAACACTCCTGCTGTGGTCTGAATGTTTGTCCCTCACATAGGATTCCAGAACACTGCTATGAGGGTCTGAATGTTTGTCCCTCATACAAAATGCCAGTTTTCCCTCCCCTATTTATTACAAAAACTGTCTTATTTTTTATTGTATGTTCTTGGCACTTTTGTTGAAAATTAATTTAGCTGTATGAGTTTGTTTCTAAGGTCTCTACTTCATTCCATCTGTCTTTACATCTGTTTTTATGCTAGTATCATGTTGTTTTAATTACTATAACTTAGTAGTATAATTTAAAACCAGGTAATGGAATTCCTCCAGTTTTGTTTTATATACTCAGCATAGCTTTGACTATTATGGTGTTTTGTGATGTTTCCATAAAAATTTCAGAATTTTTTTTTCTATATCTGTGAGGAATGTCTTCTTCTTCTTCTTCTTCTTCTTCTTCTTCTTTTTATTATTATTATTTTTTTTAGATGGAGTCTTGCTCTGTCACCTAGACTGGAGTGCAGTGATGTGATCGCGGCACACCACAACCTCCACCTCCTGAGTTCAAGCGATGCTTTGCCTCAGCCTCCTGAGTAGCTGGGATTACAGGTACCCACAACCATACCTGGCTAATTTTTTTCTATTTTTAGTACAGGTGGGTTTCACCAAGTTGGCCAAGCTGGTCTTGAACTCCTGACCTCGTGATCCACCAAATTTGGCCTCCCAAAGTGCTGGGATTGCAGGCATGAACCACTGTCCCTGGACTGTTATTTTGATAGAGATGGCATGAAATATATAGATTGCTATGGATTGTATGGAGGTGTTTTAAAAATACTGATTCTTCCAATCTGTGAACATAAAAATATCTTTCCAATTTTTGGGTCGTTTTTCATTTCTTTTATCAGTGTTTTACAGTTTGAATTGTTGAGAACTTTTATTTATTTGGTAAATTCCCACACATTTTGTTTTATTTGTGGCCACTGCAAATAGTATTACATTTTTGAATTCTTTTTCAGTTTGTTCAGTATTGACATATAGAAATCCTACTGATTTGTGTATGTTGATTTTGTGTTCTGCAAATTTACTCAAGTTATTACTTCTAATAGTTTTTGTGGATGTATTAGGCCATTCTCATATAGCTATAAAAAGTAATCAGTGACTGGTTTATTTATAAAGAAAATAGGTTTAATCAGTTCATGGTTCTACAGGCTGTACAGAAAGCATGGTGCTGGCTTCTGCTTCTGGGGAAGCCTCTGACAACTGACAAGGTGACAAATAAATCTGGGGTTTGCACATCACATGGTAAGTGCGAGGGCAGGGGGGAAGAGCAACACACACTTGTAGATAACCAGCTGTCATGAAAACTTACTATTGTGGGAATGGCACCAAAGTAAATGATGCCAAACTGTTCATGTAAATCTTGCCCTCATGATTCGATCACCTCCACTCTAGGCCCACTTCCAATATTGAGGATTATATTTCAATATAAGATTTTGGTGGGAATACACATCCAAACTGTATCATTTTGCCCATGGCCATTCCAAATCTCATATCCTTTCATATTTCAAAATACAATCATGACTTCCCAATAATCCCCATTAACTGATTTCAGCGTTAACTCAAAAGTCAAAAGTCTCATCTAAGACAAAGCTAATTTCTTCCTCCTATAAGCCCGTAAAATAAAAAAACAAGTTAAGTTCTTCCAAGATACAAATGAGGCAGAGGCATTGGGTAAACACTCCTATTCTAAAAGGAAGAAATCAGCCAAAAGAAAGGTGCCACAGGACCCATGAAAGTCTGAAACCCAGAAGGGCAGTTATTGAATTGTAAGGCTCCAAAATAATTATTTTTGATTCTGTGTCCCATTTCCAGGGAACACTAATGCCTTGGGAAGATTCTACCTTGTGACTTTGCATGGTTCAGCCCCCACAGCTGCTCTCATGGGCTGGCATTCTGTGCCTCTGGCTTTTCAAGCTGCAAGATGCAGGCTGTAGCTAGATCTACCATTCTGGAGTCTGGAGGACAGTGATCCTCTCCTCACAGATCTACTAGGCCATGACCTAGTTGGGAGCCTCCCTGGGGACTGTCACCCCACATTTCTTTTCTCCATTGTTTTAGTAGAGGATCTCCATGAGGGCTCCACCTCTGAAGCATGCTTCTGCCTTCACACCCTGGCTTTTTCATACATCCTTTGAAATAAAAGTGGAGGCTCCCAAGTCTCAACTACTTGCTTTTGTAAACCCACAAGCCTAACACCACATGGAAGCTACCAAGGTTACGACTTGCACCTTCTGAACCAGTGATTGGAGTTGTAACTGGGTCAATTTGGGCTACACCTGGACCTGAAGCAGTGGCCAGGATGTAGGGAGCCTTGTTCCAAAGCTACCCAAGGCAGCAGGTACTAGGCCTGATCCCAGAAACTATTCTCTTCTTTCAGGCCTCAGGGCCTGTGACGGGGGGCTGCTTTTTAGATTTCTAAAATGCCTTCAATTCCTCTTTCCCATTGTCTTGGCTATCAAGACTTGCTTTTTTTTAGGTTATACAAATATCTCTAACAAGTGGTTGACCCATGTCCTGCTTGAGTTCCTCTTATAAAAGCTTTTTTGAGTTCAGCCACATGACTAGGCTGCAAAGTTTTCAAGCATTTACACTATGCTTCTTTTGTAAGTGTAAGTTACTACTTATTTTATTTTTTATTTTTATTTTTTGCTAGAACATGTGAACATAGGTTGTTAGAAGGAGCCAGGCCACATCACAAATGCTTTGCTGCTTAGATATTTTTCCAACAGAAACCCTAGATCATCAATTTCAAATTCAAACTTTTCTATATCCCTAGGGCATGACAGAAATTCGGCCAACCACCTTGCTAAGACAACATGCATGACTTTTGTTTCTGTCCCAATAAGTTTCTAGTTTTCATCTGAGACCTCAGCCCGGCATTCATTGTCCAGACCACTATCCACATTTTGGTCACAGACATTCAACCAGTCTCTAAGAAAATATCAACTTTCCGTGATTTTTCTGTCTTCTGAATCCTACAAACTCTTCCAACTTCTATCTGTTTACCCAATTACAAAGCTGATTCCACATTTTGGGGTTTCTTATAACCATTTTCCATTCCTCGGTGCCAATTTTCTGTATTAAGCTATTTTTCCATCACTATGAGAGTGGGACTAGATAATTTACTTTTTACGTAGTAGGTTTAAGTGGCTTATGATTCTACAGGCTGAGGAGAAGACATAGCACTGGAATATGCTTCTGGGGAAGTCTCTGGAATTTTGCGGTCATGGCAGAAGTTGAAGCAGAATCTTGCACATCACAGGGCAAAAAGCAGGAGCAAAAAACAGAGGGGAGAGTTGTTACACAGTTTTAAATAAGCAGATCTTATGGGAACTCACTCACTATCATGAGGATAGCACCAAATGGGATGGTGCTAAGCCATTTATGAGTAATCCACCCCAATGGTTAAATCACCTTTCGCCAGGCCCATCTCCAACATTCAGAATTACATTTAAATATGAGATTTGGGGAGGGGACACACATTCAAACCCTATCAGGGGAGTATTTATGCTTTTTCCCATATAAGATTTTATCATTGGCAAAAAAAACCCAGGTAATTTGACTTCTTTTCCAACTGGGATGTGTTTTATTGCTTTCTCCTTCCTGTCTGATTGCTCCAGATAGGACTTTCAGCATTACATTGAATAACAGAGGTAAAAGTGGACATTCTTGTCATCTTCCAGATTTTAGAGTAAAGGCTTTTAGTTTTTCCCCACTTAGTGTGATGCTAGCTGTGGGTCTGTCATATATGACTTTTATTATGTTGAGGTATGTTCATTCCATACCCAGTTTTCAAAGTGTTTTATTATTAAAGAATATTAAATTTTATCAAAATTTTTTAGCATAATTGAAATGATTATATGGATTTTGTCCTTGTTTTATTTTTTTGTTTTGTTTTGTTTTTTGAGATGAAGTCTCCCTCTGTCACCCAGGTGGGAGTGCAATGGCATGATCTCAGCTCAATGCAACCTCTGCCTCCCACGTTCAAGTGATTCTCCTTCTTCAGCCTCCCAAGTAGCTGGGATTACAGGTGCCCACCACCATGACTGGCTATTTTTTGTGTTTTTACTAGAGACGGGGCTTTGCCATGTTGGACAGACTGGTTTCAAACTCCTGACCTCAGGTGATCCACCCACCTTGACTTCCCAAATTGCTGGAATTACAGATGTGGGCCACTGTGTCTGGCCCCTTCATTCTCTTTATGTGATCTATCACATTGATTGAGTTGCATGTTGAACCATCCTTGCATCCCTGGGATAAATCTCACTTGGTCATTATGAATTATTTATTTATGTATTGTTTAATTCAGTTTGCTAGGTGTTTTGCAAATTTTTGCACCAATATTCTCAGATATGGGCCTGTAGTTTGCTTTTTTAAATATGTCTTTGTCTGGTTTTGATATCAGGGTAATACTAGCCTCAAAGAATGAGTTTGGAAATGTTCTTTCCTTCTCTAGTTTTCAGTCTGGTCCTACAGACTTTTTTATTAAGGCATTAATTTTGTTAATTGTTATTGGTCTGTTCAGGTTTTAGATTTTTTCCTAGTTCAATCTTGGTAAGTTGTGTATGTCTAAGAATTAATTTCCTCTAGGTTTTCTAATTTGTTGGCATAAAATTGCGGATAGTATTCATTAATGAAACTTTGCTTTTCTGAAGCATTACTTGTAATGTCTCCTTTTTCACCTCTGATTTACTAATTTGTATCTTTTTTTGTTTTTCAGTTAGCCTGTTTAAATATTTATCAATTGTTTTACTTTTCAAAAAATCAACTTTTTCTTTTATTAATTCTTTACATTATTTTCATCATTTTAACTTTATCTACTTCTGCTCTAATCTTTATTATTTCTTTTCTTCTAATTTTGGGTTAGGTTTGGTCTTTTTATTCTAGTTAATTAAAATGTATTGTTAGGTTATTTATTTGAAGATTTTCTGTTTTTTATGTAGACACAGTTATAAATTTTCCTTGTATAATAGTACCTCTTTTACTATATTCCATAGCTTTTTCTATGCTATGTTTCCATTATCATTTGTTTCAAGAAATTTTTCTGTTTTCTTCTTAACTTTTTTATCAGCCTACTAATCATTCAGGAGCATATTGTTTAATGTCTATGTGTTTGTACAGTTTCTTAAATTCCTTTTTAAATGATTTCTAGTTTTATCCCCTGTAGTCAAAGAAAATGCTTGATATTACTTCAATTTTTTGGAATGTTTTTATACTTGTTACATAACATATGGTCTATCCTTGAAAATAACCCGTGTGCAGAGGAGAAGAATGTGTATTATGCAGCTGTTGGATGAAATTTTCTGTAAGTATCTATTAGGTTCATTTGTTCTATAGTACAGATTAAGTCTGATGTTTCTTTCTTTATTTTCTGTCTGGAAGGTCTGTCCAATGACTAAAGTGGGGTGTTAAATTGTCCTGCCAATATTGTATTGAGGTCTCTTTCTTTAGCTCTTATAATATTTGCTTCATTTATCTAAGTGCTTTAGTGTTGGGTGCATATATATTTTCAATTATTATATCCTCTTGATGAATTGATCTCTTTATTATTATATAATGACCTTTTAATTTCTTCCTACGGTCTTTTGTTGAAATTTATTTTTGTCTGGTATAAGTATGGCTAGTTCTGCTCTTTTTGGCAAGGAATAACTTTTTTCATCCTTTTATTTTCAGTCTAAATGTATCTTTATAGATAAAGTGTGGGTTTTTTTGGTAGGTCACAGATTATTGTCCTGCTTCTCTATCTATTCATCCACTATTTTTCTTTTGACTGGTGTATTTAGTTCATTTAAATTCAATGTTATCAGTGATAAGAACTTACTCCTGCCATTTTTTAAATTTTTTTCTGATTGATTTTTGTTCTCTCTTCCTTCTTCCCTTTCTTCCTGTCTTCCTTTTAGTGGAGGTGATTTCTCTTGAATTATAATCTAATTTCTTGCTTTTTACTTTTTGTACATCTGTGGTACACTTTTTGATTTGAAATTACCATGAGGCTTGAAAATAACATAATACATTATTTTAGACTGTGGACAATTTAACATTGATTGCATAAACAAAGAAACAAGCAAAACGGAGGTTGGAGCCAAGATGTCTGAGAGCAGCAACTCCAGTCTACAGCTCCCAGAATGAGCAACACAGAAGATGGGTGATTTCTGCGTTTCCCAATGAGGTACCGGGTTCATCTCACTGGAGAGTGTCAGACTGAGGGTGCAGCACAGTGAGTGCAGTGTACCGAGCATGAGCAGAAGCAGGGTGAGACATCACCTCTCCTGGGAAGCACAAGGGGTCAGGGAATTCCCTTTCCCAGTCAAAGAAAGGGGTGACAGATGGCACCTGGAAAATTGGGTTATTCCCACCCTAATACTACACTTTTCCAGTTGTCTTAGCAAACGTCACTCCAGGAGATTATATCTCATGCCTGGATTGGAGGGTCCTATGCCCACAGAACCTCACTCATTGCTAGCACAGCAGTCTGAGATCAAACTGCAACGTGGCAGCAAGGCTGGGGAAGGGTCCCCAGCCATTGCTGAGGCTTGAGTAGGTAAAGCATCCGGGAAGCTCGAACTCGGTGGAGCCCACTTCAGCTCAAGGAGGCCTGCCTGCCTCTGTAGACTCCACCTCTGGGGGTAGGACATAGCCAAACAAAAGGCAGCAGAAATCTCTGCAGACTTAAATGTCCTTGTCTGACAGATTTGAAGAGAGTAGTGATTCTCCCAGCTGCAGCTGGAGATCTGAGAGCGGGCAGACTGCCTCCTCAACTGGGTCCCTGAACCCCGAGTAGCCCAATTGGGAGGCACCCCCAGTAGGGGTGGACTGAAACCTAACATGGCTGGGTACTCCTGTGAGACAAAACTTCCTGAGGAACAATCAAGCAGCAGCATTGGTGGTTCACCAGTATCTGCTGTTCTGCAGCCACCGCTGCTGATACCCAGGCAAACAGGGTGAGGAGTGGACCTTCAGCAAACTCCAACAGACCTGCAGCTGAGGGTCCTGACTGTTAGAAGGAAAACTAACAAACAGAAAGGACATCCATGCAAAAAATCCATCTGTACATCAAAATCATCAAAGACCAAAGGTAGATAAAACCACAAAGATGGGGAAAAAACAGAGCAGAAAAAACGGAAACTCTAAAAATGAGAGTGCCTCTCCTCCTCCAAAGGAATGCATCTCCTCACCAGCAATGGGACAAATCCAGATGGAGAATGACTTTGATGAGTTGAGAGAAGAAGGCTTCAGACGATCAAATGACTTCAAGCTAAAGGAGAAACTTTGAACCCATGGCAAAGAAGTTAAAAAGCTTGAAAAAAAAATAGATGAATGGCTAAGTAGAATAACCAATGCAGAGAAGTCCTTAAAGGACCTGATAGAGCTGAAAACCATGGCACGAGAACTACGTGATGAATGCCCAAGCCTCAGTAGATGATTCAATCAACTGGAAGAAACGGTATCAGTGATGGAAGATGAAAGGCATGAAATGAAGTGAAAAGAGAAGTTTAGAGAAAAAAGAATAAAAATAAATGAGCAAACCTCCAAGAAATATAGAACTATGTGAAAAGACAAAATCTACATCTGATTGGTGTATCTGAAAGTGATGGGGAAAATAGAACCAAGTTGAAAAACACACTGTTTATATTATCGAGGAGAACTTCCCCAATCTAGGAAGGCAGGCCAACATTCACATTCAGGAAATACAGAGAATGCCAGAAAGATACTCCTCGAGAAGAGAAACTCCAAGACACATAATTGTCAGATTCACCAAAGTTGAAATGAGGAAAAAATGTTAAGGGCAGCCAGAGAGAAATGTCAGATTACCCACAAAGGGAAGCCCTTCAGACTAACAGCTGATCTCTTGGCAGAAACTCTACAAGCCAGAAGAGTGGGGGCCAATATTCAACATTCTCAAAGAAAAGAATTTTGAACCCAGAATGTCATATACAGCCAAACTAAGCTTCGTAAGTGAAGGAGAAATAAAATCCTTTACAGACAAGCAAATGCTGAGAGATTTTGTCACCACCAGACCTGCCCTAAAAGAGCTCCTGAAGGAAACACTAAAAGTGGAAAGGAACAACCTGTACCAGCCACTGCAAAAACACCAAATTGTAAAGACCATCGATGCTAGGAAGAAACTGCATCAACTAATGAGCAAAATAACCAGCTAACATCATAATGACAGGATAAATTTCACACAAACAATATCAACCTCAAATGTAAATGGGCTAAATGCTCCAATTAAAAGACACAGATTGTCAAATTGCATAAAGAGTCAAGAACAATTAGTGTGCTGTGTTCAGGAAACCTATCTCATGTGCAGAGACACACACAGGCTCAAAATAAAGGGATGAAGGAAGATCTACCAAGCAAATGGAAAACAAAAAAAAGGCAGGGGTTGCAATCCTAGTCTCTCATAAAACAGATTTTAAACCAGCAAAGATCAAAAGAGACAATGAAGGCCATGACATAATGGTAAAAGGATCAATCCAACAAGAAGAGCTAATTATCCTAAATATATATGCACCCAATACAGGAGCACCCAGATTCATAAAGTCCTTAGAGACCTACAAAGAGACTTAGACTCCCACACAATAATAATGGGGGGGTTTAACACCGCACTGTCAATATTACACAGATCAATGAGAAGGAAAGTTAACAAGGATATCCAGGAATTGAACTCAGCGCTGCACCAAGTGGACCTAATAGACATCTACAGAACTCTCCACCCCAAATCAACAGAATATACATTCCTTTCAGCACCTCACCACACCTATTCCAAAGTCGACCACATAGTTGGAAGTAAAGCACTCTTCAGCAAATGTAAAAGAGCAGAAATTATAACAAACTGTCTCTCAGACCACAGTACAATCAAACTAGAACTCAGGATTAAGAAACTCACTCAAGACCATCCTGGCTAACACGGTGAAACCCCGTCTCTACTAAAAATACAAAAAATTAGCCGGGCATGGTAGCGGGCGCCTGTAGTCCCAGCTACTCGGGAGGCTGAGGCAGGAGAATGGCGTGAACCCGGGAGGCGGAGCTTGCAGTGAGCCGAGATCGCGCCACTGCACTCCAGCCTGGGCGACAGAGCGAGACTCCGTCTCAAAAAAAAAAAAAAAAAAAAGAAACTCACTCAAAACTGCTCGAATACATGGAAACTGAACAACCTGCTCCTGAATGACTACTGGGTATATAACGAAATGAAGGCAGAAATAAAGATGTTCTTTGAAACCAAAGAAAACAAAGACACAACATACAAGAATCTTTGGGACACATTCAAAGCAGTGTGTAGAGGGAAATTTATAGCACTAAATGCCCACAAGAGAAAGCAGGAAAGATCTAATACGGCACCCTAACATCACAATTAAGAGAACTAGAGAAGCAAGAGCAAACACATTCAGAAGCTCATAGAAGGCAAGAAATAACTAAAATTAGAGAAGAACTGAAGGAAATAGAGAGACAAATACCCCTTCAAAAAGTCAACGAATGCAGGAGCTGCTTTTTTGAATAGATCAACAAAATTGATAGACTGCTAGCAGACTAATAAAGAAGAAAAGATAGAAGAATTAAACAGATGCAATAAAAAATGATAAAGGTGATATCACCACTGATCCCACAGAAATACAAACTACCACCAGTGAATACTATAGAAACCTTTATGCAAATAAACCAGAAAATCTAGAAGAAATGGATAAATTCCTGAACACATGCACTCTCCCAAGACTAAACAAGGAAGAAGTTGAATCTCTGAATAGACCAATAACAGGCTCTGAAATTAAGACAATAATCAATAGCTTATGAATCAAAAAAGCCTAGGACCAGATGGATTCACAGCCGAATTCTACCAGAGGTACAAGGAGGAGTTATTACCATTCCTTCTGAAACTATTCCAATCAATAGAAAAAGAGGGAAACCTCCCTAGCTCACTTTATGAGGCCAGCATCATCCTGATAGCAAAGCCGGGCAGAGACACAACACAAAAAGAGAATTTTAGACCAATATCCTTGATGAACATTGATGCAAAAATCCTCAACAAAATACTGGCAACCCGAATTCAGCAGCACATCAAAAAGCTTATCCACTATTATCAAGTGGGCTTCATCCCTGGGATGCAAACTGGTTCAACATAGGCAAATCAATAAATGTAATCCAGCATATAAACAGAACCAAAGACAAAAACCACATGATTATCTCAATAGATGAAGAAAAGACCTTTGACAAAATTCAACAAAATTCATGCTAAAAACTCTCAATAAATTAGGTATCGATGGGACGTTTCTCAATATAATAAGAGCTATCTATGACAAACCCACAGCCAATGTCATACTGAATGGGCAAATACTGCAAGCATTCTCTTTGAAAACTGACAGAAAATAGGGATGCCCTCTCTCACCTCTCCTATTCAATATAGTGTTGGAAGTTCTGGTCAGGGCAATCAGGCAGGAGAAGGAAATAAAGGGTATTCAATTAGGAAAAGAGGAAGTTGAATTGTCCCTGTTTGCAGATGACACGATTGTATATCTAGAAAACCCCATTGTCTCAGCCCAAAATCTCCTTAAGCTGAATCGCAACTTCAGCCAAGGCTCAGGATACAAAATCCATGTACAAAAATCAGAAGCATTCTTATACACCAATAACAGACAAACAGAGAGCCAAATCATGAGTGAATTCCCATTCACAATTGCTTCAGAGAGAATCAAATGCCTAGGAATCCAACTTACAAGGGATGTGAAGGACCTCTTCAGGGAGAGTTACAAACCACTGCTCAATGAAATAAAAGAGGATACAAACAAATGGAATAACATTCCATGCTCATTGGTAGGAAGAATCAATATCATGAAAATGGCCATACTGTCCAAGGTAATTTATAGATTCAATGCCATCTCCATCAAGCTACAAATGACTTTCTTCACAGAATTGGAAAAAAGTACTTTAAAGTTCATATGTTTACTCTTTCCATTTGAGATTTTTGCACCCCATAATTACCATGTTATAATATTCAGTGTTTTTCCATATGCTATTGCTAGTGAGTTCTGTACCTTCAGATGATTTCTTCTTGTTCACTTTTTTTCTTTTAGGTTAAGATATCCCTTTAGCATTTCTTGTAGGACAGGTCTGGTGTTAATGAAATCCCTCAGTTTTTTTTTTTTTTTTTTTTTTTTTTTCTGTCGGAAAAAGTTCTTATTTTTCTGTCAAATTAAAGGACGTTTTTTGTCAGATACATTATTCTAAAGTAAAAGTCTTTTTTTCTTTAGCTTTTTTAATATGTCATGCCAGTCTCCCAGCCTGTAAATTTTCCCCTGAAAAGTCTGCTGTCAGATGTATTGGAGTTCCACTGAATGTTATTTCTTTCTCTTCTCTCGATGCTTTTAGAATCATTTCTTAATCCTTAACCTTTGGGAGTTCAGTTACGTGACCTCAGGTGGCTTCTTTAGGTTAAATCTGCTTTATGTTCTGTAACTTTCTGTTACTCGAATATTGATATCAAACGTTGAGGAATTGTTTAATATTATTTATTTAAATAAATGTTCAACTCATCTCTTTTTCTACCTCCTCTTTAAGGCCAATAACTCTTAGATTTGCTATTTTGAGGCTATTTTTTAAATTCTACAGACATGCTTTATTTTTTATTCTTTTTTGTCTCCTCTGACTTTGTATTTTTAAATAGTCTGACTTTAAGTTCACTAAATCTATCTTCTCCTTGTTCAATTCTTTTAAGTAATTCTGATCCATTCTTCAGTATGACAATAGCATTTTAACTTCAGAATTTCTGCTTTATTCTTTTTATTTCAATCTCATTGTTAAATTTATCTGATAGAATTTTGAATTCCTTCTCTGTGTTATATTGTACATTTCTTTGAATTACCTCAACCAGCTATTTTGGATTTCCTGTATGAAAAGTCACATATCTCTGTTTTTCCAGGATTTGTCCCTGATGATTTATTTAGCTTGTTTGGTGAGGTCATGTTTTCCTGGATGGCCTTGATACTTGTAGATGTTCATCTGTATCTGGGCATTGAAGAGTTCAGTCTTTATTGTAGTCTTCACAGCTTGGGTTTGTTAGTGCCCATTATCTTTGGGAACACTTTCCAGGTATTCAAAGAAACTTGGGTCCCAAACCCAATAGCATGGTAGTTTATGCAAACACATAGAGGTACTGCCTTGGTAGCCTTGGATTAACATCAAGGAAAGTACTCCTCATTTATCAAGTAGAGACTCTTGTTCTCTTCCCTTACTTCTCAAATCACCAGTCTCTCTTTCTGTGCTGAGACATGTGAAGCTGGGGTTGGGGTAACATAAGCACTCCTGTGGCCACCACCACTGAGACTGTGCTGGTTCACACCTGAAGTAAGCACAGAACTTGGTCTCATGCAAGGCCCACTGCAACCACTACTTGGCTACCATATAAGTTTATTCAAAGCCCTAGGACTCTGTGATTAATAGGTGGCAAAGCCAGCCAGGTTTGTGTCTCTGCCTATAGGGTGGCAATTTCACCTAGCCATGAGTGTGTCCACAGATGCTACTTGGGAGCCAGAGATTAAAGCATAGAATCTTCAAAATTTACCTGCTCTTCTATTTTACTGTAGCAAACCTGGCACTTTGGGAATAAGACAAAGTATTTTCTACTCTTCCTTCCCCTGTCTGCAGGCAGAAGAGCCTCTTTTATGACTGCCAACACTACTGGCTCATGGGGGATTTCCACCAAATCATCATCACTTTCTCAATTAAAGCACGAGGACTCTTTAATTAGCTTGTGATAAATTCTGCAATACCTGGGACTCAACCTTTGGCCCAGGGCAAGGGAAGAGGTGTTGACCAAGAAGACCCTAGGCCTGGACTCAGGACTCTAAGAATTGGCTTGGTGCTCTACCCCACTGTGGTTGAGCTGGCATATCATGTGCAATGCAGAGATCCCTTTACTTTCCCCCTTGCTTTTCTCAAACAGAAGTCTTTCACCATAGCTACCACAGCTAGAAATGTACTGGGTCACACCTGAAGTTAGCGCTTCTCAGAGCCCAATGCCCATGGTGTATTACCTGGTTGTCACTGTTTTTTATTCTGGGTACAGGGGTTCTTTAGTCAGCAGGTGATGAATTCTGCCAGGTCTTTACTGACATGGCAGCACTGAGTTTAATGTAATGTCCTCCAGTCACTGTGCTCTCCCTCTCCCAAATTCACTGGTTTCTCTGTGTTGTGTGGCTGCTGCTAGGTGGGAGTGGAGGATTGGTATTGTGAGTACTCCCTTAGCTCTGGCTGCTGTCTCAGTAGACCCCATTTTCCCCACCCTCCACATTCCACTGGCTCTGAGCCCAGCTTGGAATATGACTTGCCTAATAATTGAAGTCCTTGTGGCCTAGACTGCCCCTTAAGTTCTCCTAGAGTCCAATAGCATGTCAACTCATGATGGCAAGACTTGTAAAAACTCAAGCTCCCAACACTAGGATGGGAGGTTTTCCTCTTTCTAAGGCCAATACAAGTGCTCCCCCCATTGGCAAATGTCAGCTGAGAACAGTCTTGTTCTGCTTTTCACTGTGAGGGGGTAGTACTGAATTTTTTGCAAAGCCTCACAAATTATGCTCTCCCTCTCCCAAACATAGTATCTCTGCACCATGTAGTCACTACTGGTGGTTGAAAAAGAGGTAGCATCCGTGCTTCTAGACCGTCTCTTATTTGTTTGTCTTCTCCAATGTCTGTTTCAGTGATTTGAAGTTAATACCAGGTACTGTGATTGCTCACCCAGTTTTTGGTCCCTTTGACAGTGATTCGTGAATGTAGTGAGTTGTGAAAATTTGGTGTTTGGTGTGGTGGATGGGAATGTAGGCCTCTATTCTGCCCTCTTATTCTGTCTCTGCCTTAAATTTTTAGATTCAGGGAGTATATTTGCAGGTTTGTTACATGGATATATTGTGTGATGCTGAGCAATGTGGGATATTATTGATCCCATCACCTACGCAGTAAGCATAACACTCATAGTTTCTCACCCCCTACCCTCCTCCTTCCCTTCTTCATCTAGCAGTTTTCAGTGTCTATTGTTGGCGTCTTTGTATTCATGGGTACCCCATGTTTTGATCCTACTTATAGGCAAGAACATGTGGTATTTGGTTTTCTGTTCCTGTATTAATTTTCCTAGGATAATGGCCTCCAGAAGTATGCATGTTACTGCACAGGACATAATTGTATTCTTTTTAATGTGTGCATAGAATTTTATGGTGTATATGTGACACACATTTCTATCCAATTTATTGATTCACAGATAAGTTAATTCCATGCCTTCCCTATTGTGAATAGCAATATGATGCATATACAAGTGCGTGTGGGGTTTCTTTTTGTAGAATTTTTAATTTTCTTTTGGATATATACTCAGTAATGGAATTGCTGGTTGAATGGTACTTCTGTTTTAAATTCTTTGAAAAATCTCCAAACTGCTTTTCACAGTGGCTGAACTAATTTACATTCTCACCAACAGTGTATAAACATTTCATTTTCCCTGAAGTCTAAACAGAATGTCTTTTCTTTTTTACTTTTTAATAGTAGCCATTCTGACTAATATCAGATGGTATCTCACATTGATTTGCATTTCTCTGATGATTAGTGATGTTGAACATTAAGAAAACAACCCCATTAAAACATTGACAAGGGACATAAGGAGACATTTCTCAAAAGAAGACGAGCCAGGCACAGTGGCTCATGCCCATAATCCCAGCAATTTGGGAGGCTGGGGTGGGTGGATCACAAGGTCAGGAGATCGAGACCATGCTGGCTAACATGGTGAAACCCTGTATCTACAAAAAATACAAAAAAATCAGCCGGGTGTGGCGGCGGGCGCCTGTAGTCCCAGCTATTCTGGAGGCTGAGGCAGGAGAATGGCATGAACCTGGGAGGCAGAGCTTGCAGTGAGCCAAGATCGCACCACTGCGCTCCAGCCTGCGTGACGGAGTGAGACTCCGTCTCAAAAAAAAAAAAAAAAAAAAAAAAAAAAAAAAAAAAAGATACATTAGTCGTATTCTTATTCTATCACAATAAGCTGCATTTCCTTTGCAAATACAAGATCAAACCATTTGAAAAATCACTTTAATTGAAGGGATTGACAGTATGTTTCCCCTTCTCTATCTCTTTTCCTCTTTTGTGATTTTTTTTTCTGATCACTATGAATCCACTCAGCAGAGTAATCTCCATTCTTAATCTGTGTGAATTGTGGTGATGAGCTAGTCAGCTCTCTTAAAATCACTAACCAAAAAGTTTTAAATTTCCTAGTTAGTAATACATTTTTAGCATGTCACAAAGTCTTCTGGTCCAGGCATTATGGATTATGATGATTAGTTCTCTGGATTTCTATAAGCTTTGAAGTTAAGAGGTAAAAATCTAAAATAAATTGGGCTTCATACTATTTATACATTTATTGCGTTTGTTAATTATTCCATAGGAAAACAGATGAAAGACTTTTGTAGAATTCAATTCTTCTTCACCATATTTAGGGTTAAAAGATGGGAATTATATTGATGTAATTGACAGACTGAATTAACCTCAGTCATCACATGTTATTTTTCTAGAGTTTGTTTAATGGTGCTGATATTCTCTTCAATATATCCGTGCTTAGCTTGGGTTTCTGGGGGAGAGATGAGTAGCTAAGACTACCCATCTAATGCATAATTTTCATTAGTTGGAATAAGGTGTGATATGATAGCCTTCAAGGTGATGCCCTCAATTTCTTTCCTCCTTACATGCACATGCTGCTCTTTACATTGACAGTTAGAGTCGAATCTCCCATTTCTTGAATCTGTGCTGGTCACACTGACTTGCTTTATCAATAGGATGGAGCAGAAGTTGTATTCTAGGAACTCCAAGGCTAGGTCCTAAGAAGCTTTGTAGTATTTGCCTGTGTGTCTTGGGACCAACTATCACGTAGTGAGCACTCCAGATAACATAGAGAGGTCATATAGGCATCACACTCAGCAGCCAATATGCACTGCCAGCCATATGAGTGACCCGTCTAGGCTCTTTAGCCTAGTTGAGCTTTCAGGTGAGTTCAGCAGCAGCCAACCAACTGCAACCGCAAGAAAGACTCCAAAAGAGAACTTTTGTAGTGCCCATCAACCCACAAAACCATGAGAAACAACATTATTTAAAGTCACTAAACAAATAATAACAATAAACAATTAATAAATAATTCCTTAAGTTTTGGAATGGCTTACTATTCAGCAAGAGTTGGCTAGAACAAGTACTAAATATTGCACAATACTGAATAAGTGTAAGTTTAGTTGTATAATATACTTCTACATTTTAAAGCCATTGACATTTCTGGAAAGAGTGCAAAAGTGAGCACTGATTAAATGGTTCCCAAAAGAAGTTGTCTGTTGTATTTCAAAATCATCATTTGCCAATTGGAGCTGTATTTTGTTTTTGGTAAATATATATTTTTATGTTCACTTTTAAAAATATACTAACAATTTTTTAGAAAGGCATATGCTATTTTGAAAAAAATTTGAGCAAACCAGAGAAGTGTAAACTTTAAGGCTCTAATCATATTTGTATGCTATTTAACCCATAAATCCAAAGTCTGAAGACAAAGTCTGATGTTTATCTAATACTGATATTTGGATAAATAAGTTAAGCTAACAATTTTCTTTTTAAATGATAGGCCTTATAACTGGTATGATGTTATGATGTCTGCAGTGGATGGGATCAAACCATAATAATATTTTCTCTTTAATACTTCTTTAGAACACTAAGTGAGAACCAGAGAGTCTAAAACTGGGTTACACAGCACTAATAAAATCAGAGTGACACTTACTCTGCAGCAGCAGGACTGGAATTCTTGCTGTTGGGGTTGGTGGCAGCAAGCTCAATTATGGGTGTCTCCTGCTTCATGCTTGGATGGTGTGTTGGAACATTTCCTGTTTAGAACTTTCTAACACTTCCTGACTAGAGCTGTTTAAAATAGAAACAAACCCCTCTGATTTTGAATGTAGCCTATTTATTATGATAATTTCTTCATATGTTTCTACTTTTTAGATTGTGGCTTTCTTGTAGACAGAAATCGTATCTTATACCTCCTTTCCTTCAGCAGCCATGTGCTTGGCACCGAGTTGAATTGTCAGGTTCGTTGAATAAGGAAAGTAAAATTATACTAGAATTAAACTATTAAATTCATCAATTTTACTCAGAAAATATATAGCTAAGTATGACGTATGAATCAATTCAGTCACTGATTCAACAAACATTTTTTAAGTGACTACAGTATGCTATGAGCTAGGAATATGGCAGTAAACAAATCTCACCTTGTCTTAAACTTCAGTGGATCCAGAAGTCTCTAGAAGTTTAATTCTTGCTCAATCAGCAATTCCTTTTCACTGAAGACTTGACAAGAAGGTTTGAGAAGGCAAGAGTGTGTGAACTCAGCAGATGTTTGTGATGCACCTACTGTGTGCCAGAAGCTGTAGTGTCACAGGGTCTGCCTGTGTCTCCTAGGAAAGGTGAAAACTAAGGAAAATATTTTAAACAACAAATAATGCCAAGTATGCATTGTGATGGAGAGGGAAAGCGTTGGATCCCAAGAGTATAACAGGCACTGAGCCTAGCATAGGGTCCAGACATCTCTGGCATGGTGCCCTCCTAGGTCGTGGTTGTCCTTCCTTGTTGCTCCTGCTGTCTGCTTCAGTTACATCTGCTTCTCTGCATTTCTTCATTTTACAGTGTGTGGGATGCAGTCATCTCTGAACAGGAATAGGCAACTGTGCACCTGTTATGCCATGCTTGATGCTCTGCATTGATGTACACTGGGCCCAGGTTTCCCTGGTGGACTGCTTGGGCCATTCTTGTCATCTGGCTCTGAAGTCTTTGTTCACAGAGGTGCACTTGCCAGATGGGGAAGCCAGAGATCTCGGGTCCTCTGATGAGGCCACTCTCACCCTGCTTATCTTCCCTGACATAGCTAACAGATGAAGCTCAGGTGGGCGATGCACCTCAGGCCACAGTGTGGACTGTTGTAACCAAGCGAGTTACAGAGGAACGCCACACTTTGAGACAAATTAAGGAATCCTTTATTAGCCAGCGACCGAGAGGCAGCTAACGCTGAAAATTCTCTTGGCCCCGAGGAAGGGGCTGATTTTTTTTTATTCCGTGGTCTAAATAGGGGAGGGGGGAGTTTAACTGAAACAATTTTTATTGAAGCAGAGCTGGCAAATACTTAAAAAATTAATTGGTTACAAAAGCAGTTACACAACAAAGAAACAGTTCCAGGTGCAGGGACTTAAACTATCACAAAGAGAGAAATGCAGGGGTTTGGGGAGACATTCACCAAGCACGTCCCTAGGAGCTGCTGGTGCAGCTTGCCTCAATATCTTATCAGTATGTGCATTCCTGGATGTGCTTTGAGTCAGTTTACACTAGTTATGCCCTTAAGGGAGGGAGGTAAAGGGGGCTGCACATGAAGAAACTAAAATAGAGCCTGTCTGGCTCTCTCTCTGCTAGGGGAGAGTCACTCAGGTTAAAACAAGGTAAGGTATCATAGAACCATGTACAATTCTTCAAACTCCAGCTTCAACTCTCTTTCTTATTGCTCTCTTAGGACAGAATATTTAGATCAGAATAAATGAAAGTAATGTTATTAGGAGATAAGATTAAAATCGATCCCATTTGTAAAAAGGGAAGTAGATTATTTGTGAACTGTAATGCTTTTTCTTAGTGAAGAATCACCTTAAAACTTGGAACTTTGATACAAGATAAATCCTTCATTCTGCAAAAGTTTAGTAGCAAACTATATACCAAGACTGTGCTAGGTACTAGGGATACATGGTTGAATACATGGTATAAGATGCCTTGGAGTGTCAGATAGTTTCATATAAATGGCTCATGCAGTATAGAGACAGTGTGGTAAAAAGAGGCTACTGAGATGCACAGAGGACAGACAATAAAGCATCTTTGAATGGTAGATAAATGTGTTTGGACTTTTCACTCAGGGCTGTTGAAGTTTTTGAAGGTCAGTGGTCTCAGAGTTTTGGTGTTTTCAAGCCCTGCTAAGTTCTTTGTTTCTAGCTGATGATTGGCCACCATTACTGATCATCTATTGGCTCTGTCTGATTCAGCAATCCCACCACTGAGTATTTATGCAAAGGAAAAGAAATCAATCTATCAGAAAGATAACTATACCTGTGTATTTGTTGCAACACTATTCACAGTAGCACAGATATAAAATCAACCTAAATGTCCATCAACAAATGATTGGAGAAAGAAAATGTAGAAAATATACACAATGAAATACTATTCAGGCATAAAAAACAATAGAATCATAACTTTTTTGCAGACACATGGATGAAACTGGAGGCCATTTTTGTAAGTGAGGCAAGCCAGACACAGAATAAACATCATATTTTATCACTCATTAGCAGGTGCTAAAAGATGTGTAGATATTGGTGTAGAGAGTGGAATAATGGAGACTCAGGAGGGTGAGGGGATGGAAGGGGTGAACAGTGAGAAATTACTTAATGGGTACAATGTGCATTATTCTGGTGATGGATACCTAAAAGCCCTGAGTTCACCACTATGCCATCCATGCTTACAGCAAAATTGCACTTGGAACCCATAAATTTACACACAAACAGTCTTAGAACTCTCTCTCTTCTCTCGTAAGACTCAGAGCTCAATGATCCCCTTGGATCTCCTCAGACTGCTGAGTTTTGATTTTCCTACCTAAGGTGATTTTGGGCAGAGACAAGGGAGTGTTTCAGGAAGATGTTCTCAGGCACATGCTTCTAAAGAAACATTGGAGGCTCTTCAAGTGGCCTTTATCTAGTCACTGCTTTAAGCAAGGAATAAAACATCTGTGGCTAAAATTTGTAAAACTGTGTTTCCCACCCACATTCAGACCTGACAGAAGAGATTTTAGGATTTTAAGGGAACAGCTTTTTCCTGACCCAAAAGTGCACAGTAGTGCAAAGGCCAATGTCACATAAGTACCTTTTCCCCATCTGTAAAATAACTTGCAGATACTATTCCCACAGCTGGAATCAGTACAATGTTTTGACTGAGGTATTGGAAACACCTATGAGCTCATTATCATTTGAACATATGAGTAAAATTTAGGCAGAATTTTACTTGAAATGATTATTTATGCAATTTTTTATTGACTGATTTATTTTGTGGTTATTTCAAATGATAAAAATCAGTTAATTGTGTTGTAAGAAATATTTACAATAACACTTGGTCTTGGTTATCTCACATGATGAATTGAAGATTAAAGCAAAATAATTTATCTTAGGGAATTCTGTGACAGTTTCTCTTTCACTTTGCTTTAATAATGACTTCAAACTGTCGTACATATATAGAGAACTCCTGACTAAAGAGAATTTTTTTTGACTATTGTGCTATGTTTTTGTAACTTTTTAAGATCTAGAGGAACATACATTTAGTCTCAGTTGGCCAACTAAATGTTATGGAGTCAGCTTCTGTGTTATGTGCTGAGCATTGAAGGATCGGTGGAAACAAGGCTGCTGCTCTCACAGAGTCTGCAGAGAAAACCTGATGGAGTGTGTCAGGGAACATGCTGGGAGCATCCCAGGATGCCAAAAGCACACACAGATGGAACACCTGCCTTAGAACAGGGGAGGGTCAGACAAGGAGAGGTGTCAGGAAAAACAAGGAAAGTTTAAAATGCAGGAATAGAAACACACTTGAGAAATCCATGGGGAATGAAAAGAGAATGGCTGAGCAGCAGCAGATCGTCAAAAAGGAAATCAAGAAGGAGCAGCCAAAGAGGTTGATGGAGAACCAGGAGAAAGAAGGTGACACTGATGCCAAGGGAAGGAAAATGTTTCAACAATTCTGGAAAAAATGACATGCTCTGTCTTAACCTTGCTGTTTCATGAGTCATATAGCCACATTCCAGGTTCTGAGAAGTCCAGCACTAAAGATGTTTCTTTTAGTTTGCTTAACCCAGAATTTGCCAGAATAATCTGGGCTCAGTGTGAATGTGTGTGCATGTGTGTGCCTGTGTGTTCTACTAATAACTCACTGAGGCTGGTGCTGTATGCAACATAATTTTTAAAACACTGGTTTTATCCATCTTTTTGTTCAGCTGCAGCAACACTTACAAAGGTCAACTTTGATCATGTCTCTTTGTTACTAAAGGAAACAAAACAAACTAATGAATAAAGCCCACCTGGCAGTGGCTCCTCACTACCTGTATGACGGAGCCCACCTGGCTTCTCCCTGTGCTGACCTGGCTGTGCTGTCTTCTGCCTGCTGCTTTGCCTCCCCTTTCCTCCTGGAGACGGTAGAGATGCTCTGAGCTTTGGCCTATCTGGAGCATGTGTCCTTTCCCTCATGTGTCCCATGTTTTCCTGAGTCCACTTTAATCTTGTTTAAGGGTATAGAACTTTTCTTAAAGCTTTTGGTCAGGTCTTACTCTCTATGCTGTCTTCTGCCACTTCTACAACGTACATACTTTACTGATACATTAATTATGCTATACCAGCCCAGGTTTTTACTTCTATATCTTTTTATATCATCATCTTTTTTCTTAGAGCTTAGTTCACTTATTTATTCAGTCTTTCCACAATATAATTGTGTGTCATATAATTTCATATTCATTTTCATTGGTGTTTATATATCTTTTCTGTAAAAATGGAGGCTTTCTAAATAGATCTTCATTAATGTTGAAAGAACAAGGTTTTAAGTCTTGGTCTTAGCCAAAAGGAGTTCCCCACATTACCAGGAGGGAAAGAAACACTTGCATTGTTGCATTAGATATTCTTACAGAGAAAGAACCATGTGTAATGGAAAATTGCTAACTTTGCCTCAGGGAGACCAGGTTGATTCACTGAGAAAGTTTGAATTGGTTTAGAAGGCATAGTTCTGAGTTTTCTAGAATCACAAAAGTTAGAGTAGGGCATAAGAAGTAATGCCCATATCAAAAAATTAGAAATATCTCAAATTAACAACCTAACACCACAACTGAAAGAATTAGAGAAACAAGAAGAACTCAACCACAAAGCTTATAGAAGACAAGAAATAACTAAAATCAGAGCTGAATTGAAAGAAATTGAGACATGAAAAACTGTTCAAGAGATCACTTAATCAAGGTTTTTTGAAAAAATTAATAAGATAGATAGGGCACTAGCTAGACTAATAAAGAAGAAAAGAGAGAAGATTCAAATAAACAAAATTAGAAATGATGAAGGGAATGTTACCACTGACCCCAGGGAAATAAAAATAACAACCAGCAACTACTACGAGCACCTCTATACAAACAAACTAGAAACCCTAGAAGAGATTAATAAATTCCTGGACACATATACTCCTCAAGACTGAACCAGGAAGAAATTCAGTCTCTGAACAGACCAATTATGAGCTCCAAAAATTGAATCTGTAATAAATAGCCTACCAACCCCCCAAAAAAGCCCAGGACCTGGTAGATTAACAAATTTTAACAGATGTACAAAGGAGAGCCAGAACCAGTCCTACTGATACTATTTCAAGAAATAGAGGAGGAGGGGGTCTTCCCCAACTTGTTCTATGAGGCCAGAATCATCCTGATACCAAAGTCTGGCAGTGACACAACAAAAAAAGAAAATTTCAGGCCAGTATCCTTCATGAATATCCATTCAATAATCCACAACAAAATACTTGCAAACTGAATCTAGCAACACATCAAAAGGCTAATTCACCATAGTGAAGTAAGCGTCTTCCCTGGAATGGAAGGTTGGTCCACCATGAGCAAATCAATAAAATGTGATTCATAACATAAATAAAACTAAAGATAAGAACCATGTGATTGTCTCAACGGATGCAGAAAAAGCTTTCAGTAAAATTCAACAAAACTTCATGTTAAAAATTCACAATAAATGAGATATCAAAGGAACATACCTCAAAATAATAAAGGCCACCTATGACAAATTCACAGCCAACATTATACTAAATGGGCAAAATGTGGAAGCATCCTCCTTGAAACCCGCACAAGACAACGATGCCCTCTCTCACCACTGCTATTCAACATAGTATTAGAAGTCCTTTCTGGAGCAATCAGACAAGAGAAAGAAATAAAGGGTATTTAAATAGAAATAGAAGTCCAACTACCTCTGTTTGCAGACAATATAATTCTCCATCTAAACCCTATAGTTGTGACCCAAAACCTCCTTAAGCTGATAAACAACTTCCACAAAGTTTCAGGACACAAAATCAATGTACAAAACTTGCTAGCATTCCTATACACCAAGAAGAGCCAAGCTAAGAACCAAATCAGAGAGGCAATTTTATTCACAAATTCCACGAAAAGAATAAAGTACATACAAATACAGCTAACCAGGGTGGTGAAAAATCTCTACAATGAAAATTACAAAACACTGCTCAAAGAAGTCAGAGAAGACACAAATAAATGAAAAATCATTCCATGTTAATGGAGAGAAAGAATTAATATTTAAACGGTGTACTGCCCAAAGCTATTCCTATTAAACTACCAATGACATGCTTCACAGAAGTAGAAAAAAGCTATTTAAAAATTCATATAGAACCAAGAAAGAACCTAAGTAGCCAAGGCAATCCTAAGCAAAAAGAACAAAGCTTGAGGCATCACATTACCTGACTTCAAAATATACTACAGCACTATAGTAACCAAAACATCACGGTAGTAGTACAAAAACAGACACATACACCAGAGGAACAGAATAGAGAGGTTGGAAGTAAGACCACATACCTACAACTATCTAAGCTTTGACAAAGCTGGCAAAAACAAGCAAAGGGGAAAAGATTCCCTATTCAATAAATGGTGCTGGGATAACTGGCTAGCCATATGCAGAAGATTGAAGTTGGACTTCTTCCTTATACCATACACAAAAATCAACTCAAGATGGATTAAATACTTAAATGTAAAACCCAAAACTATAAAAGCCCTGGAAGACAACCTAGACTATACCATCCTGGACATAGAAAGAGGCAAAGATTTCATGACAAAGACACCAAAAACAACAAATACAACTATTGACAAGTGGGATCTAATTAAACTTAAAAGCTTGTGCTCCACAAAAGAAATTATCGATAGAGTGAACAGACAACCTATAGAATGAGGAAAAAATATTTACAAACTATGTATCTGACAAAGATCTAATATTCAAGATAAGGAATTTAAATTTACGAGAGAAAAACAAAAAACCCTATTAAAAAGTGGCCAAAGCCCTGACTTCTGAATGGCACTTCTGGACCCAGCCAGGGACTGAGGGATCTCACTGCCCTAAAGGAAACAACACAGGCCTGGCTGGCTTTGCCACCTGATAATTGTAGAGACCAAAGGCCTTGAGTGAACATAGTCAGTTGTCAGAGAGTGCACGCAGCAGGATTTGAGCAAGACCCATGCTGTGCTAGCTTTAGGTCTGATCCAGGGCAGTCATAGTTGTGGTGGCCACGGGTGCTTGTGTCTTTCTTCTCCCAGCTTTAGGTGGCTTAGAACAGAGAGAAATACTCTGTATCTTTGAGAGAAAATAAGGGTAGGGAAAAAGAGTCTCTGGCTAGTAATCCAGAAAATTATCCTGGATCTTGTTGAAGGCTGTCAAGGTGGTGCTTCTCTGATTCTGGAAGAATTACAGCATTATTAGGTATAAGGTGCCCCATAAAGCAGATATGGCTTAGATCACAACACCTAACTCTTTTCAAATGCGTGAAAAGCCTTCCCATGAAAGACAGCTACAAATAAACCCTGACATTGAAGACTACAATAAATACTCACCTTTTCTCTCTTTAAATTTTATTTTTTAAACCTCTCATATGGTGCTGCATGCCCAAGATTTTAATGTCCCGACACTGAAGAACATCTACTAGCATCAACACCATCCAGGAAAACATGACCTCACCAAGTGAACTAAATAAGGCACTGGGGACAAATCCTGGAGAAAAAGTGATATGTGACATTTCAGACAGAGAATTCAAAATAGCTGTATTTAAAAAAAAAAATGAAAGAAATTTAAGATAACAAAGTAAAGAAATTCCAAATTTTATCAGCTAAACTCAACAAAGAGATTGAAATAGTTACAGCAAATTAAGCAGAAATTCTGAGCTGAAAAATGCAATTGGCATGCTGAAGAATGCATTACAGCCATGTAATAGCAGAATGGATCAAGCAGAAGAAATAGTGAGCTTGAAGACAGGCTCTTTGAAAATACATAGAAGAGACAAAAGAGAAAGAATAAAAACAACAAGTCATGCCAACAGGATCCAGAATATAGCCTCACAAAGACAGATCTAAGAGTTATTTGTTATAAAGAAGATGTAGAGAAAGAGGCAGGGGAGGATCTAGAAAAGAGCCTCACAAAGACAGATGTAAGAGTTATTGGCTTTAAAGAAGATGTAGAGAAAGAGGCAGGGGTAGAAAAATTTATTCAGAGGGATAATAACAGAGAACTTTCCAAACCTAGAGAAAGATAACAATATCCAACTACAAAAATGTTATAGAACATTAAGCAGATTTAACCCAAAAAAGACTACTTCAAAGCATTCAATAGATCTTCCAAAAGTCAAAGATAAAGAAAAGTTCTAAAGGAAGAAAGAGAAAAGAAACAAATGACATACTGGGGAGCTCCAACACGTCTGGCAGCAGACTTTACGGTGGAAACTCTACTGGTCAGGAGAGAGAAGCAATAAATATTTAAAGTACTAAAGGAAAAAAAAAAACTTTTACCTTAGAATAGAATATACAGTGAAAATATTCTTCAAATAAAAAGAAGAAATACTGACTTTTTCAGACAAACAAAAGATGAAGTATTTTATGAATACCATACCTGTCCTAAAGGAATGCTAAAGGGAGTACTTCAATCAGGAAGAAAAGGATATTAACGAGCAATAAATGATCGCCTAAACGTAAAAAAAAAAAAAAAAAAAAAAAAAAAAATCCTCACTGCTAATAGGATACACAACAAAACAGAATATTATAACACTATAACTGTGTGGTGTGCAAACTACTCTTATTCAAAGTAGGAATACTAAATAATATCCAAAAGTAATAACTACAACATTTCAAGACACAGCACAATAAAATATAAACAGAAACAACAAAAAGTTTAAAAGTTAAGGGATGAGCGCGACCCGTCCTGAGCCGGCAGATGTGGTGGAAACTCCGGAGCTGGGGAGCTGGAGGAAGAACTGGAGCGTGGGCGGAAGGGAGGCCGCCCCGAGAGCTGGAAGCCTGGGCAGGGGACTGAGGCCTCTGGCGCCCCCCAGCAACAGCACGGCGGCGCCACATTGGTCCTGCGCCAGGTCTGGCCGCCGGTGACGGCGGGACTCGCCGGGAGGCCGGCGGTGCTCGGGTGTACAGGGAGACAGCTGCCCTGGGGCACAGGCTAGCGGCTCTGGGGTTCCCGGATCTGAGACCCGCTGCCCCGGGGTGGCGGTGACGCCTGGAGTCGTGCGGGCATGGCTGGGACGGGCTCTTGGGGCAGCCAGGCGCCGCTGCTAGCGTCTAGGCCACACCATCCTGAACGCACCCGCTTGCCTCTGATCTGTTGAAGCTAAGCAGGGTCGGGCCTGGTCAGTACTTGGATGGGATTCCGCCTGGTAATAGCAGGTACCTTGGGCTTTTGGCTTCCCGCTCCCTCCCTCTTTCCCCCTTTAGTCTCAGTGCTTCACAACCCCGCCCCACCCCCTTCCCCCCCCCCCCCCCCACCGCCTCTGCTCCCCCTTGACAGCCCACGCTTCCCAGCTGAAGCCCGGGACCTCCTCCTGAAGATCCGCGACTGCAGCACAGCCAGGCAGCAGCATCCCACCTCTTCCGACTCGCAGCAGCCCACCAGGAGCCTGGCTACAACCCGGGCGGGACGGGACCGACCCCGAGGGCGCAGGCGCGGGTTCCCTGAGGTCGCAGGTGTCTTCAGGCTCCCTGGACTCCCAGGAAATTCTATTCATTCATCCAGCGCCGCTGCAATCGTCCAAGCCGGGGGAAGGGGCGGGCAGAGGCAGCGGGTCCCACAGACCCCAGCCAAGACCTCCGCTCCAGAACCCGTGGGCTGCTTTCCCCAGGGGAAGGACATTGTCTTCGCCAGCCACGAGGAAATCCGTCTCTGTGCACCTGGTTTCCCAAGGCCACCGACTTCGTGTAAACTCCAGTCCTGAGGACAGGAGAGAGACCCAGGCCTCACTGCGTGGACATTCTTGGCGCCGCGGCTCCCGCCAGAGGGACGAGCACACTCTACAAATCTCGGGGCCCACTGCACCAAGGAGATAGAAAGAAGCAAACAAAGGAAGGACCCTATGAAACGCTCCCCTGAAGCAACCAACCAATCCAAGGAAAAAAAAAAAAAGCACGTCTCAGGGCTCCTTTGGTTTTCCCGCGTGGGGGGCCCTGACCCCCTGTTCTAGCCCGGCCCAAGCACCTTCCACCCCACCCCGGCCTGCTCAAAGGTGCCCTGTCTACCTGAGTAGAGACTCCCTCTCCATGACTCTGTCCCTCTCCCTCTACAACTCCCTCACCCTCTCCCTTTCTCTACTTCCCCCTCCACCTGGCGCTCCACTGTTGAGCTCTCTTTCCCTCCCCTTCTCTCTCCTCCCCCCTTCTCTGTCTCTCTCTCTATCGCTGTCTCTCTCACTCTCCCTCTGGTTCTATTTCTCCATTCCTGCCTCCCTTGCTCTCCTTCTGTAGCAGGAGGAGCCGCAGACAAAACCCTTCAGACACCGAGTTGTAGAAGGAAGGCCTTTATTCAGCTGGGAGCATCAGCACTCTCACATCTCCAAAAACCGAGCTCTCTGAGTGAGCAATTCCTGTCCCTCTTAAGAGCTTACAACTCTAAGGTGGTACGCGTGAGAAGGTCGTGATGGATTGAGGAAGCAGAGGGTATGTGACTGGTGGCTGTATGCACCGGTAATTATATCAGAACAAAACAGGACAGGGATTTTCACAGTGCTTTTCTATACGATGTCTGTAATCTATAGATAACATAACAGAGTAGGTCAGGGGTCGATCTTTAACTACCAGGCCCAGGGTGTGGTGCAGGGCTGTCTGGCTGTGGATTTCATTTCTGCCTTTTAGATTTTACTTCTTCTTTCTTTGGAGGCAGAAATTGGGCATAAGACAATATGAGGGGTGGTCTCCTCCCTTACTTCAAGCTATCTGTGTCTGTGTCTTTGTGTGTCTATGTGTGTGTGCCCAGGTGTGGTGTGTGTGTCCATGTGTGTCTGTGCACGTGCACCCGTGTGTATCTGTGTGTGTTGGGGTGGGTTTGCTCGTGGTGGTGGTGGGGTGTGTCTTGGTGACCGTCAGCCCCTCTTTCTAGGGATCAGGCTGCTGGGGCTCTAGTGCCAGCACGGGGAAAAGCAGAGCCTTCCCTCCCCATTGGCCAAGGTCAGGTCCTGGTCAGGACAAGCGACAATGGTGTGGGCGTTGTGGGATAAAGGGCCCGTGGGGCTGGGCCGGCTGTTAGCCCCTGGGCAGCACTGGCAGCTCTGGGTGTGTGGGGCAAGAGGGGGTCTTGCAGGAGGGGAGGAGAGGGATCCAAAACAAATTTTCCGCTGCAAGGAGGAGGACCGGAGGGGATCCCAGGACCATGGGCCCTTGGCCCTGACGCCTCAGAGCACGTGCCGTCCTGAGCCAGCCCGATGTGTTGGAAGCTCTGGAGCTCCCCTGGAGCATCTGCAAAAAGGGAGGCCACGTGGTGTGCCTGGAACCTGGGCAGGGGACTGAGGCCTCTGGCTCTCCCATGCAGCAGCAGGGCAGCACCGTGGCGGTCCTGCACGTGGTCTGACCGCAGGCGAGGTAGGTGGCTCTGGAAGGCCGGCAGAAGGCGCAGTACGGCGGCCAGTGGTGCTGGGGCCTTGATGGGGAGAGCAGCCCGGCTGCGAGCGAGCAGCTCTGGGGCCCTGGATCTGAGCCCCTTGGCCCCGAGGGGGCGGTGATGCCTGGAGTGGAGCAGACATGACTGGGCTGGGCTCCTGTGGCAGCCAGGTGCCACTGTGGGTCTTTATGGCCATACCACCCTGAACACATGGGAACTCGACTGATCTTGGAAGCTAAGCAGAGTCGGGCCTGGTTAGTACTTGGATGCGAGACCCCCTGTGAATACTGAGTGTTGTAGGCTTTTGGCTCCCCGCTCCCTCTTTCCCCCTTTTGTCGCCATGCTTCCCAACCACCCCCTGACTCTACTCCCACTTTTCCACGCTCCACAACGCATAGGCTGCTTTCCACGGGGGAAGGACATTGCCTTCGTCAGCCACCAGGAAAACCATCCCTGTGCACTTGGATTTCCACTGCCACTGACTTCGTGTGAAATCCATTCTCAAGGACACAAGAGAGACCCAGGTCTTGTGCGCTGTGAGCATGCTCGGCGTTATGGCTCCCGAAAGATGGACAGGCACACTCTGCAAATCTCAGAGCCTACCGCATCAAGAAGACAGAAAGGAGCAAACAAAGGAAGGACGCTACCAAACACATCCCCAAAGCAACCAACAAATCCAAGAATAAACGTCTCAGGGTTCAGTTGGTCCTCTCTCTTGGACGGCCCCACCCCCCTGTTCTGGCCCAGCCCAAGCACCCTCCACCCTACCCTGGCCTGCTCAAAGGGGCCCTGTATATCTGGGGCAGAGCCTCCCTCTCCAAGGCTCAATTGCTCTTGTTCTCTGGCTCCCTCACCCTCTTTCTCTTCTTCCCCCTCCACCTCTCGCTCTTCTGTCACCTTCTCTCCCTGTCTCTCCACCCTCTCTGTCTCTATCTCTCTCTCTCTCCCTTTGTTTCTATCTCTCCATCCCTCTCTTCAAGCTGACTGTGTCTTTGTGTGTGTGTCCATGTGTGTCCGTGTGTGTGTGCCTGCGCGCATGCACCCCTGTGTATCTGTTTGTGTGTGAGAGGATGTGTTTTCTCCTGGTGGTGGTGGGGTGTTTCTGGGTGTCTGTCAGCCCCTCTTTCCTGGGATCAAGCTGCTGGGGCTCTAATGCCAGTGTGGGGCAAAGTAGGGCCTTCCTGTTCTGTTGGCCATGGGCCAGGTCTTCCTTGGGACAAGCGACAATGGAGTGGGCATTGTGAGAAAAAGGGCCCGCAGGGCTGGGCCAGCTGTTCGACCCGGGCAGCCCTGGTGGTTCTGGGTGTGTGGGACAAGAGGGGGCCTTGCAGGAGGGGCAGCAAGGGATCCAAAACAATTTTTCCATGGCAAGGCAGAGGGCCAGAGGGGAACCCAGGACCCTGGGCCCTGGGCCCTGACACCTTGGAGCACATCTCGTCCTGAGTGGGCCCCAGGTATTGGAAGCTCGGGAGCTCAAGAGCCAGGGTAAGGCCTGGACTGTCAGTGAGAGGGTGGCCGCCTGGGGAGTCCAGAGCCCTGGCAGGGGATGGAGGCCTCTGGCACCTCTGCGGTCCCACGCATGGTCTAGCCGCCAGTGACAGTGGGACACTGTGGGAGGTCGGCGGAAAGTGCAGTGCGGCACCTAGTGGTGCTTGGGCATAGAGGGGGAGAGCAGCCCGGCCACAGGCAAGCAGCTCTGGGGTACCTGATTCCAGCCTCAAAGCCCAGAGTTGATGGTGATGCCTGGAATCAGGTGGACATAGCTGGACCGGGCTTTTGGGCCAGCCACGTGCCACTGCCATTGTCTATGGCCATACCACCCAGAAAGTGAAAGAGACCCAAGCCGCGGCCCATGGGCAGGCTCAAAGCCACTGCTTCTGCCACAGGGCCGGTGCACTCTACAACTTTCAGGGCCCACAGCTCCAAGAGGACAGGGAGGAGCCAACAAAGGAATGACGCTACAAAATGCACCCCCAAAGCAACTAACCAATCCAAGTAAAAAGACTTCTCAGGGTTCCATTGGTTTTCCTGCATGGGCGGCCCTGTCCCCCTGTTCTAGCCTGGCCCAGGCACCCTCCACCCTACCCTCGCCAAAGGGGCCCCTGTCTACCAGAGCAGAGTCTCCCTCTCCAAGTCTCTGTTTCTCTCCCACTCTAGCTCCCTCACCCTCTCCATTTCTCTACTTCCCACTCCAGCTTGCTTGCTCTCTGTCTCTCTCAATTTCCCCGATTCCTCTCTGTCTCTCTCTCTATCACTGTTTCTCACTCTCCTTCCTTTTCTATCTCTCCATCTCTCTGTCCCTTGTTCACCTTCAAGCTGTCTGTGTCTTTGTGTGTCTGTGTGTGTGCTTGTGTTCCCACGCATTTGCCCATGTGTGTCTGAGTGTTTGGGAGTGGGTTTGCTAGTGACTGTGGTGGGGTGTGTCTGGATGACCATCAGTACCATTGTCCCAGGATCAGGCTGCCAAATCTTAGTGAGTGCGTGGGTGTCACAGTTGCCGTAATAGTCTCATACAGGCAGGTGTGTGGATCTTGTTTATTTTTGTGTAGACAAGGAGAGTGAAACTACAGAGAAAAGAAATGTCCCATGCATCACATCTTGATGAAGGATTCCTGTTTCCTGCAAAATGGGGAGTCTCCAATATAGCCTGTTTGAAAACTGGAAAGGAGAACACCAACAAGATGCTGGTCTTCCACGCATTACTGGAAGTTTCTGGGGCATGACAGAGCTCAGGAAACAGTCAACACGGTCACTCTTTCGGGGGTGCAGAGACTTCTCCTCAGCCCACTGTCTGGCACTCCCTAGTGAGATGAACCCAGTACGTCACAGGGAAATGCAGAAATCAACCCTCTTCTGCATCGCTCATGCTGGGAGCTGTACACCGGAGCTGTTTCTATTCAGCCATCATCCTGAGAAACATCTTTGTGATGTGTGCATTCATCTCACGGAGTTGAAACTTTCTTTTGATTGAGCAGTTCTGCAACACTGTTTTTGTAGAATCTGCAAGAGGATATTAGGAGCATTTTGAGGCCTATTGTGGAAAAGGAAATATCTTCACATAAAAACTATATAGAAGCATTCTGAGAAACTTCTTTGTGATGTGTGCATTCAACTCACAGAGTTGAACCTATCTTTTGATTGAGCGGTTATGATACTCTCTTTTTATAGAATATGGAAGTGGGTATTTGGAGCCCTTTGAGGCCTATGGAGGAAAAGGCAATGACTTCACATAAAAACTACACAGAAGGATTCTGAGAAACTTCTTTGTGATGAATAAATTCATCACACAGAGTGGTAACTTTCTTTTGATTGAGCAGTTTTGAAACACTCTTTTTGTAGAATCTTCAAGTGGATATTTGGAGCGCTTTGAGGCCTGTTGTGGAAAAGGAAATATTTTCACATAAAAACTACACAGAAGCATTCTGAAAAACTTCTTTGTGATGTGTGTATTTATCTCACAGATTTGAAACTTTCTTTTGATTGAGACTTTTTGAAACACTCATTTTGTACAATCTGCAAGTGGATATTTGGAGCCCTTTGAGGCCTATTGTGGAAAAGGGAATATCTTCACTTAAAAACTACACAGAAGGATTTTGAGAAACCACTTGGTGATGAATAAATTGATCACACAGAGTTGAACCTTTCTGTTGATTGAGCAGTTTTGAAACACTCCTTTTGTAGAATCTACAAGTGGATATTTGGAGCACTTTGAGGCCTATTGTGGAAAAGGAAATATTTTCACATAAAAACTACACAGAAGTATTCTGAGAAACTTCTCTGTGATGTGTGCATTCATCTCACAGTGTTGAAACTTTCATTTGATTGAGCAGTTTGGAAACACTCTTTTTATAGAATCTGCAAGTGATATTTGGATCCCGTTGCAGCCTATGGTGGAAAGGGAAATATCTTCACATAAAAACTATACAAAATCATTCTGAGCAACTTCTTTGTGATGTGTGCACTCATCTCACAGAGTTGAACCTTGCTGTTGATTGAACCATTTTGAAACACTCTTTTTGTAGGATCTTCAAGTGGATATTTGGAGCGCTTTCAGGCTTCTTGTGGAAAAGGAAATATCTTCACGTAAAAACTACACAGAAGCATTGTGAGACACTTTTTTGTGATGTGTGCATTCAAGTCACAGAGTTGAACTTATCTTTTGATTGAGGAGTTTTGAAACACCCTTTTTATATAATCTGCAAGTGGATATTTGGAGCACACTGAGGCCTATTGTGGAAAAGGAAATATCTTCACATAAAAACTGCATAGAAGCATTCTGAGAAACTTCTTTGTGATGTGTGCATTCATCTCACAGGGTTGAACCTATCTTATGACTGAGCAGTTTTGAAACACTCTTTTGGTAGAATCTGCAAGTGGTTATATGGAGTGCTTAGAGGCCTACTGTGGAAAAGCAAATATCTTCACATAAAACTACACAGAAGCATTCTGAGAAACTTCTTTGTGATGTGTGTATTTATCTCAGAGATTTGAAACTTTGTTTTGATTGAGACCTTTTGAAACACTCTTTTTGTACAATCTGCAAGTGGATATTTGGAGTCCTTTGAGGCCTATTGTGGAAAAGGAAATATCTTCACATAAAAACTACACAGAAGCATTCTGAGAAACTACTTTGTGATATGTGCATTCATCTCACAGAGTTTAACCTTTCTTTTGATTGAGCAGTTTTGAAACAGTCTTTTTGTAGAATCTGCAAGTAGATTTTTGGAGCGCTTTGGGACCTATTCTGGAAAAGGAAATATCTTCACATAAAAGCTACACAGAAGCATTTGGAGAAACTTCTTTGTGATGTGTGCATTCAACTCACAGAGGTGAACTTATCTTTTCATTGCGATGTTTTGAAACTCTCTTTTTCTGGAATCTAGAAGTGGATATTTAGAGCCCTTTGGGGCCTATGTTGGAAAAGGAAATATCTTCAATAAAAACTCTACAGAAACATTCTGAGAAACTTCTTTGTGATGTGTACATTCATCTCACAGAGTTGAACCTTTCTTTTGAGCATTTTTAAAACACTCATTTTGTGGAATCTGCAAGTGGATATTTGGAATGCTTTGAGGCCTATGGTGGAAAAGGAAATATCTTCACATAAAAACTACACAGATGCGTTCTGAGAAACTTCTTTGCCTTGTGTGCGTTCATCTCACAGAGTTGAACCTGTCTTTTGATAGAGCAATTTGGAAACACTCTTTTTGTAGTATCTGCAAGTGGATATGTGGAGTGCTTTGAGGCCTAAAATGGTAAATGAAATGTCTTCACATAAAAACTACACAGAAGCATTCTGAGCAACTTCTTTGTGATGTGTGCATTCAACTCACAGAGTTCAACCTATGTTTTGATTGAGCAGTTTTGAATGTCCCTTTTTGTAGAATCTACAATTAGATATTTGGAGCCCTTTGTGGCCTATGGTGGAAAAGGAAATATCTTCACATAAAAGCTACACGGAAGCATTCTGAAAACCTTATTTGTGATGTGTGCATTCATCTCACAGTGTTGAAACTTTCTTTTCATTTAGCAGTTTAGAAGCACTCTTTTAGTAGAATCTGCAAGTGGATATTTGGAGCCCTTTGTGGCCTATTGCTGTAAAGGAAATATCTTCTCATAAAAACTACACAAAAGCATTCTGAGAAACTCCTTTTTGATGTGTGCATTCATCTCATGGAGTTGAACCTTTCTTTTCATTGAGGAGTTTTGAAATTCTTTGTGTAGAACCTGAAAGTGACTATTTGGAGGGCTTTGAGGCCTATGGTGGAAAAGGAAATATCTTCACATAAAAAATACACAGAAGTGTTCTCAGAAACTTCTTTGTGATGCTTGCATTCACCTCAAAGGGTTGAACCTATCTTATGACTGAGCAGTTTTGAAGCTCTCTTTTTGTGGAATCTGCAAGTGGATATTTGGAGTCCTTTGCAGCCTATCGTGGAAAAGAGGATATCTTCCCACAAAAACTACCCAGATGCATTCTGAGAAACTTCTTTGTGATGCGTGCATTTTTCTCACAGAATTGAACCCTTCTTCTAATAGAGCAGTTTTCAAACACTATTTTTGTAGTGTCTGCAAGTAGATATTTGGAGCACTTTGAGGCCTATTGTGGAAAAGGAGTTATGTTCACATAAAAACTACACAGAAGCCTTCTGAGAAACTTCTTTGTGATGTGGGCATTCAGGTCACAGAGTTGAAACTTTCTTTTGATTGAGCAGTTTGGAAACACTCTTTTTGTAGAATCTGTAAGTGAATATTTTGAGCGCTTTGAGGCCTATTGTGGAAATGGAAATACCTTCACTTGAAAACTGCATAGAAGCATTCTGAGAAACTTCTTGTGATGTGTGCAGTCAACTCACAGAGTTGAACTTATCTTTTGGTTGAGCAGTTTTGAAACTCTCTTTTTGTAGAATCTACAATTGGATATTTGGAGTCTTTTGTGTCCTATGGCGGAAAAGGAAATATCTTCATATAAAATCTACACAGAAGCATTCTAAGAAACTTCTTTGTGATGTGTGCATTCATCTCACAGAGTTGAAAATGTCTTTAGTTTGAGCAATTTAGAAGCACTCTTTCAGTAGAATCTGCAAGTGGATATAAGGAGCCCTTTGCAGCCTGTTGTGGAAAAGGAAATATCTTCACATAAAAACTACGCAAAAGCATTCTGAGAAATTCATTTTTGATGTGCGCATTCATCTCACAGAGTTGAGCCCTTCTTTTGATTGAGCAGTTTTGAAACTCTCTTTTTGTAGACTCTGCAAGTGGCTATTTGGAGGGCTTTGAGGCCTATGGTGGAAAAGGACAAATCTTCACATAAAAACTACACATAAGTATTCTCAGAAACTTCTTTGTGATGTGTGCATTCAACTCACAGAGTTGAACCTGTCTTCTGATTGAGCAGTTTTCAACCACTCTTTTTGTAGGGCCTGCAATTAGATATTTGGAGTGCTTTTAGGCCTATTGTGGAAAAGGAGTTATCCTCACATAAAAACTACTCAGAAGCATTCTGAGAAACTTCTTTGTGATGTGTGCATTCATCTCACAGGGTTGAATCTTTCTTTTGATTGAGCAGTTTTGAAACACTGTTTTTGTAGAATGTGAAAGTGGATATTTTGAGTGCTTTGAAGCCTATTGTGGAGAAGGAAATATCTTCACATAAAAACTACACAGAACCATTCTGAGAAACTTCTTTGTGATATGTGCATTCATCTCGCAGAGTTGAACCTTTCTTTTGGTTGAGCAGTTTGGAGACACTCTTTTTGTACAATCTACAAGTAGATATTTTGAGCACTTCAGGGCTTATTGTGGAAATGGAAATACCTTCATTAACAAACTGCACAGAAGCATTCTGAGAAACTTCTTTGTGATGTGGGCATTCAACTCACAGAATTGAACCCATCTGTTGATTGAGCAGTTTTGAAACTGTCTTTTTGTGGAATCTGCAAGTGGATATTTGGAGACATTTGCATCCTACGGTGGAAAAGGAAATATCATCACTTAAAAACTACAAAGAAGCATTTTGAGAATCTTCTTTGTGATGCGTGCATTCATCTCACAGTGTCGAACCTTTCTTTTGATCGAGCAGTTTTGAATCTCTGTTTTTCCAAAATCTGCAAGTGGATATTTGGAGAGGTTTGAGGCCTATTGTTGAAAAGGAAATATCTTCACATAAAAACTACACAGAAGCATTTGCAGAAACTTTTTGTGATGTGTGCATTCATCTCACAGAGTTGAACCTATCTTTTGATGGAGCAATTTTGAACCTCTCTTTTTGTAGAATCGGCAAGTAGATATTTGGAGCGCTCTGAGGATTTTGGTGGAAAAGGAAATACCTTCACATAAAATCTACACGGAATCATTCTGAGAAACTTCTATGTGATATTCCATTCAACTCACAAAGTTGAACCTATCTTTTGATGGAGCAATTTTGAACCTCTCTTTTTGTAGAATTGGCAAGTGGATATGTGGAGCCCTTTGTGGCCTATTTTGGAAAAGGAAATATCTTCACATCAAAACTACACGGAAGCATTCAAAGAAACTTCTTTGTGATGTGTGCATTCATCTCACAGAGTTGAATCTTTCTTTTGATAGAGGAGTTTTGAAACACTATCTTGTAGAATCTGCAAGTGGACCTTTGGAGTGTTTTGAGGGCTATTGTGGAAAAGTAAATATCTTCACATAAAACTACACAGAACATTATGACAAACTTCTTTGTGATCTGTGCATTCATATCACAGATTTGAACCTTTCCTTTAATTGAGCAGTTTTGAAAAACTCTTTTTGTAGAATCTGCAATTGGATATGTGGAGAGCTTTGAGGCCTATGGTTGAAAAGGAAATATCTGCCCATAAAAATTACATGGAAGCATTATGGGAAACTTCACTGTGATGCATGCATTCATGTCACAGAGATGAAACTTTCTTTTCATTGAGCAGTTTTGAAACAATCTTTTTGTAGAATGTGGAAGTGGATATTTGGAGTTCTTTGGGGCCTATTGTGGAAAATGAAATATCTTCACTCAAAAATTGGACAGAAGCATTCCCAGAAACTTCTTTGTGATGTGTGCATTCAACTCGGAGAGTTGAATCTTTCTTTTGATTGAGCAATTTTGAAACACTCTTTTTGTGGAATCTGCAAGTGGATATTTGGAGAGCTTTTTGGCCGCTAGTGGAAAAGGAAACATCTTCAAATAAAAACTATACAGCAGCATTCTGAGAAACTTCTTTGTAATGTGTGCATTCATCTCAGAGAGGTGAACCTTTCTTTTGATTAAGCAGTTTTGAAAAACTCTTTTTTCAAAAGAATCTGTAAGTGGATATTTGGAGTGATTTGGGGCCGATGTTGGAAAAGGGAGTATCTTCAAATAAAAACTAGACAGAAGCATTCTGAGAAACTTCTTTGGATGAGTGCATTCATTTGACAGAATTGAAACTTTCTTTTCATTCACCAGTTTTCAAACACTCTTTTTGTAGAATCTGCAAGAGGATATTTGGAGTGCTTTGAGGCCAATGGTGGAGAAGGAAGTATCTTTGCATAAGAACCACGCAGAAGCATTCTGAGAAACTTTTTTGTGATGTGCGCATTCATCTCACAGAATTCAACATTACTTTTAGTTGAGCAGCTTTGACACATTCTTTTAGTAGAATCTCCAAGAGGATATTTGGAGCGCTTTGAGGCCTAAGGGGAAAAGTAAATATCTTCACATCAAAACTACACAAAAGCATTCTAAGAAACTGCTTCATGATGTGTCCATTTATCCCACAGAGTTGTACCTTTTTCTTTGGATTGCACAATTTGGAATCTGTGTTTTTGTGGTGTCTGCAAATCGATATTTGGAGGGGTTTGAGGCCCACAGTGGAAAAAGTAATATCTTCATATAAAAACTAGACAGAAACATTTTGAGAAACTACTTTGTGATGTGTGTATTCAACTCACAGAGTTGAACATTTCTTTTAATGGAGCAGTTTTGAAACACTCTTTTTTTTAGAATCTGCAAGTGGATATTTTGATTGCTTTGTAGCCTCTGGGGTAAAAGCAAATTTCTTCATATAAAAACTAGATAGTAGGATTCTGTGAAACTTCTTTGTGATGTGTGCATTCATCTCTCCAAGTTGAACCTTTCTTTTGATTGAGCAGTTTTGAAACACGCTTTTTGTAGAATATGCAAGTGGATATGTGAAGCGATTTGAAGTCTATGGTGGAAAAGGAAATATCTTCACATAAAAACTAGACAGAAGCATTCTCAGAAACTTCTTTGTGATGTGTGCATTCAACTCACAGAGTTGAACCTATCTGTAGATTGAGCAGTTTAGAATCTTTCTTTTTGGAGAATCTGCATGTGGATATTTGGAGCCCTTCACGCATTATGGTAGAAAAGGAAATATGTTCAAATAAAAACTATGCGGAAGCATTCAGAGAAACTTCTTTGGATGAGTGCATTCTTCAAACAGAGTTGCAACTTTCTTTGGATTTTGCAGTTTTGAAACATTCTTTTCATAGAATCTGGAAGTGGATATTTGGAGGGCTTTGATTGCTATCTTGGAGATGGAGATATCTTCACATAAAAACTACACAGAAGCATTCTTAGAAACTTCTTTGAGTGGTATGCATTCAACTCACAGAGTTGAACCTGTCTTTTGATTGAGCCGTTATGAATCTCTCTTTTTGCAGAATCTGCAAGTGGGTATTAGGAGTGCTTTGAGGCCTACTTGGGAAATCAAATATCTTCACATAAAAACTACAGACAGGCATTCTGAGAAACTTCTTTGTGATGTGTGCATTCAACTCACAGAGTCGAACCTATCTTATCATTAAGCAGTTTTAAATCTCTCTTTTTGCAGGATCTGAGAGTGGATATTTGTAGACATTTGAGGCCTATTGTGGAAAAGCAAATATCATCACATAAAAACTACACAAAAGCATTCTGAGAAATTTCTTTGTGATGTGTGCGTTCAACTCACTGAGTTGAACCTATCTTTTGATTGAGAGAAGCATTCTGAGAAACTCCCTTTGACGTGTGCATTCATCTCACAGGGTTGAACCTATCTTATGATTGAGCAGTTTTGAAACACTCTTTTTGTAGAATCTGCCAGTGGATATTTGGAGCGCTTTGAGTCCTACCGTGGAAAAGCAAATATCTTCACCTAAAATTCTGAGAGTAAATTCTGAGAAACTTCTTTGTGATGTGTGCATTCATTTCACAGAGTTGAACATTTCTTTTGATTAAGCTGTATTGAAACACTGTTTTTGTATGATCTGCAAGTGTATCTTTGGAGCTATTTGAGGCCTACAGTGGAAAAGGAAATATCTTCACATAAAAACTACACAGAAGTATTCTGAGAAACTTATTTGTGATGTGCACATTCAACTCACAGAGTTGAACCTATCTTTTGAATGAGCAGTTTAGCATCTCTCTTTTTGTAGAATCTGCAAGTGGGTATTTGGAGCCCTTTGCGCCCTATGGTGGAAAAGTAAATATCTTCAAATAAAAACTACACAGAAGTGTTCAGAGAAACTTCTTTGTGATGAGTGCATTCACCACACAGAGTGGAACCTTTCTTTGGATTGAGCAGTTTTGAAACAGTCTTTTCGTAGAATCTGGAAGTGGCTATTTGGAGGGCTTTGAGGACTATTTTGGAGAAAAAGATATCTTCACATAAAAACTACAGTGAAGCATTTGAGAAACTTCTTTGTGAGGTGTGCATTCAACTCACAGAGTTGAAACTATCTTTTGATTGAGCTGTTTTGAATCTCTTTTTGCAGAATCTGCAAGTGGATATTAGGAGTGCTTTGAGGCCTACTGTGGAAAATCAAATAGCTTCACATAAAAACTACACAGAAGCATTCTGAGAAACTTCTTTGTGATGTGTGCATTTATTTCACAGTGTTGAACCTTTCTTTTCATTGAGCAGTTTTGAAACATTCTTTTTGTACAATCTGCTAGTGGATATTTGGAGCAATTTGAGGCCTATCGTGGAAAAGGAAATATCTTCACATAAAAACTACACAGAAGCATTCTCACAGAATTCTTTGCAGTGAGTGAATTCATCACACAAAGTGCAACCTTTCTTTCGATTGAGCAGTTCTGAAACACTCTTTTTGTAGAACTGGAAGTGGATATTTCGAGGGCTTTGGGGCTTATTTTGGAAAAGGAAATATCTTCCCATAAAAACTATACAGAAGCATTTTGAGAAACTTCTTTGTTATGTGTGCATTCAACCCACAGAGTGGAAACTATCTTTTGATTGAGCAGTTTTGAATCTCCATTTTTGCAGAATCTGCAAGTGGATATTTGGAGCACTTTGAGACATACAATGGAAAAGCAAATATCTTCACATAAAAACTACACAGAAGCATTCTGAGAAACTTCTTTGCCACGTGTGCATTCAACTTACACAAGGATGAACCTATCTTTTGATTGACCAGTTTTGAATCTCTCTTTTTGAAGAATCTGTAAGTGGATATTTGGAGAGCTTTTAGGCCTATTGTGGAAAAGGAAATATCTCCACATAAAAACTACATATAGAAATTCCTAGAAACTTCTTTGTGATGTGTGCATTCAACTCACAGAGTTGAACCTATCTTTTGATTGAGCAGTTTTGAATCTCTCTTTTTGTAGTTACTGCCATTGGATATTTGGGGCCCTTTGTAGCCTATGGTGGAAAAAGAAATATATTCAAATAAAAACTACACAGAAGCATTATGAGAAACTTATTTGTGATGTGTGCATTTATCTCACAGGGTTGAACCTATGTTATGATTCAGCAGTTCTCAAACACTCTTCTTGTAGAATATGCGAGTGGATATTTGGTGCGCTTTGAGGCCTCTTGTGGAAAAGCAAATGTCTTCACATAAAAACTACACAGAAGCATTCAGAGAAATTTCTTTGTGATGGGTGCAATTATCACACAGAGTTGAACCTTTCTTTTCAATGAGCTGTTTCGAGATGAATGCACACATCACAAGGAAGTTTCTCAGATTGCTTCTGTCTAGATTCTATATGAAGATATTTCCTTTTCTGCCTTAGGCCGCAAAGCGCTCCAAATGTCCACTTGCAGATTCTACAAAAAGAGTGTTTCCAAGCTGCTCAGTGAAAAGAAAGGTTCAACTCTGGGAGATGAACACACATGTCACAAAGAAGTTTCTCGGAATTATTCTGTCTAGTTTATATTGGAAAATACTACCTTTTCCACCATAGGCCTCAAAGTGTTCCAAGTGTCCACTTGCAGATTCTACAAAAAGAGAGTTTCAAAACTGCTCAATCAAAAGATCAGTCCAGCTCTCTGAGTTGAATGCACACATCACAAAGAAGTTTCTCAGAATTTCTCTGTGTAGTTTTTATGTGGAGACATTTCCTTTTCCACAATAGGCCTAAAAGCTCTGCAAATACCCACTTGCAGATTCTGCAAGAAGAGAGATTCAAAACTGGTCAATCAAAAGATAGGTTTGACCTTGTGAGTTGAATACACACATGACAAAGAAGTTTCTCAGAATGTTTCTGTGTAGTTTTTAGGTGAAGATATTTGCTTTTCCATGGTAAGCCTCAAAACACTCCAAATATCCGCTTGCAGATTCTGCAAAAACAGAGATTTAAAAGTGCCCCATCAAAAGATAGTTTCCACCCTGTGAGTTGAATAGACACATAACAAAGAAATGTCTCATAATGCTTCTGTGTAGTTTTTATGTGAAGATAGTTCCTTTTCCAAAATAAGCCTCAAAGCCCTCCAAATATCCACTTCCAGATTCGACAAAAAGAGTATTTCAGAACTGATCAATCAAAAGAAAGGTTCCACTCTGTGTGATGAATTCACTCATAACAAAGAAGTTTGAGAGAATGCTTCTTTGTAGTTTTTATGTGAAGATATTTCCTTTTCCACAATAGGCCTCAAATCGCTCCATGTATCCACTAGCAGATACTACAAAAAGAGTGTTTCAAAGCTGCTCAATCAAAAGAAAGGTTCAACACTGTGAGATGAATGTACACATCACAAAGAAGTTTCTCAGAATGCTTCTGTGTACTTTTTATGTGAAGATATTTTCTTTTCCACCATAGGCTTTAAATCGCTCCAAATTTCCAACTGCACATTCTATAAAAAGAGAGTTTCAAAACTCCTCAATCAAAACAAATGTTTAACTCTGTGAGATGAATGTACAGATCACAAAGAAGTTTCTCAGATTGCTGCTGTCTAGAATTTATGAGAAGATATTTCCTTTTCTAACATAGGCCACAAAGCGCTACAAATGTCCACATGCAGATCCTACAAAAAGAGTGTTTCAAAACTGCTCAATCAAAAGAAAGGTTCAACTCTGTGAGATGAAAGCCCACATCACAAAAAGTTTATCAGAATTATTCTGTCTGGTTTATATGTGAACATATTTCTTTTTCCACCATAGGCCTCAAAGTGCTCCAAATGTCCACTTGCAGATTCTACCAAAACAGAGTTTCAAAACTGGTTAATCAAAAGAATGGTTTAACTGTGAGATGAAAGCACTCATCACAAAGAAGTTTCTCAGATTGCTTCTGTCTAGATTTTATGTGAAGATATTTCCTTTTCTACCATCGGCCACAAAGCGCTCCAAATGTCCACTTGCAGATTCTACAAAAAGAGACTTTCAGAACTGCTCAATCAAAAGAAATGTTTAACTCTGTGAGATGAATGCACATGTCATGAAGAAGTTTATCAGATTGCTTCTGTCTAGATTTTATGTGAAGATATTTCCTTTTCGAACTTAGGCCACAAATGGCTCCAAATATCCTCTTGCAGATTCTACAAAAAGAGTGTTTCCAAATTTCTCAATCAAAAGAAAGGTTCAACTCTGTGAGGTGAACACGCACATCACAAAGAAGTTTCTCAGAATTCTTCTCTCTAGCTTTTATGTGAAGATACTTCCTTTTCCACCATAGGCCTCATAGCGCTCCGAATGTCCACTTGCAGATTCTACAAAAAGAGAGTTTCAAAACTGACCAATCAGAAGAAAGATTTGACTCTGTGAGTTTAATGCACACATCAAAGAAGTTTCTCAGATTGCTTCTGTCTAGATTTTATGTGAAGATTTTTCCTCTCTATCATAGGCCGCAAAGCAATCCAAATCTCCACTTGCAGATTCTACAAATGGTTATTTCCAAACTAGTCATTCAAGAGAAAGGTTCAACTCTGAGAGATGAACTCACACATCACAGAGAAGTTTCTCAGAATTATTTTGTCTAATGTTTATGGGAAGATATTACCTTTTCCAACTTAGGTCTCTAAGCAGCCAAATGTCCACTGGCAGATTCTACAAAAAGTTTCAAAACTGCTCAATCAAGGAAAAGTTTAACTCTGTGAGATGAATGCACACATCACAAGGAAGTTTCTCAGATTGCTTCTGTCTAGATTTTATATGAAGATACTTCCTTTTCTACCATGGGCCACAAAGCACTCCAAATCTCCACTTGCAGTTTCTACAAAAGGAATGTTTCCAAACTGCTCAATCAAAAGAAAGGTCCAACTCTGTGAGATGAACGTACACATCACAAAGAAGTTTCTCAGAATTCTTCTGACTAGTTTTTATGTGAAGACATTTCCTTTTCCACCATAGGCCTCAAAGCGATACTAATGTCCACTTTCAGATTCTACAAAAAGGGAGTTTCAAAACTGCCAATCAAAAGAAAGTTTTAACTCTGTGAGATGAATGCACACATCACAGAGAAGTTTCTCAGATTGCTTATGTCTAGATATTATGTGAAGACATTTCCTTTTCTGCCATAGGCTTCAAAGCTCTCCAAATGTCCACTTGCAGATTCTACAAAAAGAGTGTTTCCAAACTGCTGAATCAAAAGAAATGTTCAGCTCTGTGAGATGAACGCACGCATCACAGAGAAGGTTCTCATAATTCTTCTGTGTAGTTTTTATGTGAAGATATTTCCTTTTCTATGATAGGCCTGAAAGCACTCCAAATGTCCACTTGCAGCTTCTACAAAAAGAGTGTTTCAAAGTACTCAATCAAAAGAAAAGTTTAACTCTGTGATATGAATGTATACATCACAAAGAAGTTTCTCAGATTGCTTCTGTCTAGATTTTATGTGAATATAGTTCCTTTTCTACCATAGACCGCAAAGCGCTCCAAATCTCCACTTGCAGATTCTACAAAAAGAGTATTTCCAAACTTCTCAATCAAAAGATATTTTCAACTCTGTGAGATGTACCCACACATCACAGAGAATTTACTCAGAATTCTTCTGTCTAGGTTTTATGTGAAGATGTGTCCTTTTCTGCCACAGGCCTCAAAGTGTTCCAAATGTCCACTTGCAGATACTACAAAAAGAGAGTTTCAAAACTGCTCAATCAAAAGAAATGTTTAACTCAGTGAGATGAATGCACTCATTATAAAGAAGTTTCTCAGATTTCTTCTGTCTGGATTTTATTTGAAGATATATCATTTTCCACCATAGGCCACACAGCGCTCGAAAAGTCCACTTGCAGATTCTACAAAAAGAGTATGTCAATACTCGTCCATCAAAAGAAAGGTTCAACTCTGGGAGATGAACGCACACCTCACAGAGAAGTTTCTCAAAATGCTTCTATCTATTTTTATGTGAAGATATTTCCTTTTCCACCACAGGCATCAAAGCGCTCCAAATGTCCACTTGCAGATACTACAACAAGAGAGTTTCCAAACTGCTCAATCAAAAGAAAAGGTTAACTCTGTGAGATGAATGCACCCTTCACAAATAAGTTTCCCAGATTGCTATTGTCTAGATTTTATGTGAAGATGTTACCTTTTCTACCATAGGCCACAAAGCGCTCTAAATGTCCACTTGCAGATTCTACAGATAGTTTCTAAACTGCCCTGTCAAAGGAAAGGTTTATCTCTGTGAGATAAATACATCACAAAGAAGCTTCTCAGATTACTTCTGTCTAGATAGCACGTGAAGATATTTCCTTCTGTACCATAAGCTGCAAAGCTCTCCAAACTTCCACTTGCAGATTCTACAAAAAGAATGTTTCCAAACTGCTCAATCAAAAGAAAAATTCAACTTTGTGAGATGAACGCACACATCACAAAGGAGTTTCTCAGAATTCTTCAGTCTAGATTTTCTAAGAAGATATTTCCTTTTCCAACATAGGCCTCAAAGCACTCCAAATGTCTACTTGCAGATTCTACAGAAAGAGTGTTTCAAAACTGCTCAACCAAAACAAATGTTTAACTCTGTGAGATGAATGCACACATCACAAAGAAGTTTCTCAGATTGCTTCTTTCTAGATATTATGTGAAGATATTTCCTTTTCTACCATAGGCTGCAAAGAGCTCCAAATGTCCACTTGCAGATTCTACAAAAAGAGTGTTTCCAAACTGCTCAATCAAAAGAAAAATTCAACTCTGTGAGATGAACGCTCACATTACAAAGTAGTTTCTCAGAATTCTTCTGTCTAGTTTTTATGTGAAGATATTTCCTTTTCCACCATAAGCCTCAAAGTGCTCCAAATTTCCACTTGCAGATTCTACGAAAAGATAGTTTTGAAACTGCTCAATCAAAAGAACCATTTAACTCCATAGGGTGAATGCACACATCAGAAAGAAGTTTCTCAGATTGCTTCTGTCTAGATTTTATGTGAAGGTATTTCCTTTTCTACCATAGGCCTCAAAGTGCTCCAAATGTCCACTTGCAGATTCTACATAAACAGTGTTTCCAAACTGTTCAATCAAAAGAAAGGCTCAACTCTGTGAGATGAACACACACATCACAAAGAAGTTTGTCAGAATTCTTCTGTGTAATTTTTATGTGAGGATATTTCCTTTTCCACCATAGCGCTCCAAATGTCCACTTGCAGATTCTACAAAAAGAGTTTCAAAACTGCTCTACAAAAAGGAAGCTTTAACTCTGTGTGATGAATGCATACAACACAAAGAAGTTTCTCAGATTGCTTCTGTCTGGATTTTATGTGAAGATATTTCCTTTTCTAACAGGCCGCAAAGTGCTCCAAATGTCCACTTGCAGATTCTATAAAGAGAGATTTTCAAAACTGCTCAATCAAAGGAAAGGTTTAACTCTGTCATGTGAATGCACACATCACAAAGAAGTTTCTCAGATTGCTTCTGTCTAGATTTTATGTAAAGATATTTACTTTTCAACAATATGCTGCAAAGCAATCTAAATGTCCACTTGCAGATTCTACAAAAAGAGAGTTTCCAAACTGCTCAATCAAAAGAAAGGTTCAAATCCATGAGATGAATGCACACATCACAAAGAAGTTTCCCAGAATTCTTCTGTCTAGTATTTATGTGAAGATATTTCCTTTTCCACCATAGGCCTCAAAGCACTCCAAATGCCCACTTGCAGATTCTACAAAAAGAAAGTTTCAGAACTGCTCAATCAAAAGAAAGGTTTAACTCTGTGAGATAAATGCACACATCAGAAACAAGTTTCTCAGATTGTTTCTGTCTAGATTTTGTGTGAAGATATTTCCTTTTCTACCATAGGCTGCAAAGCACTTGAAATGACCAATTGCCAGATCCTACAAAAAGAGTGTTTCCAAACAGCTCAATCAAAAGAAAGGTTCAACTCCATGAGATGAATGCAAACATCACAAAGGAATTTCTCAGAATTATTCTGTCTAGTTTATATGTGAAGATATTTCCTTTACCACCATAGGCCTCAAAGCGCTCCAAACGTCCAATTGTAGAATCTACAAAAAGAGAATTTCAAAACTGCTCAATCAAAAGAAAGGTTTATCTCTATGAGATGAATGCATACATCTCAAAGAAGTTTCTCAGATTGCTTTTGTCAAGATTTTATGTGAAGATATTTCCTTTTCTACTGCAGGGCACAAAGCTCTCCAAATGTCCACTTGCAGATTCTACGAAAAGAGAGTTTCAAAAATGCTCAATCAAAAGAAACATTTAATGCTGTGGGATGAATGCACACATCACAAAGAAGTTTCTCAGATTGCTTCTGTTGAGATTTTATGTGAAGGTGTTTCCTTTTCTACCATCAGCCACAAAGCGCTCAAAATATTCACTTGCAGATTCTACAAAAAGAGGTTTTCCAAACTGCTCAGTCAAAGGAAGGTTCAACTCTGTGAGATGAACTCACACATCATGAAGAAGTTTCTCATAATTCTTCTGTCTAATTTTTATGTGAAGATATATCATTTTCTACCATAGTCCTCAACGCGCTCGAAATGTCCACTTGCAGATTCTAAAAAAAAAATATTTCAATACTGGTCCATCAAAAGAAAGGTTGAACTCTGGGAGATGAATGCACACATCACAAAGAAGTTTCTCAGATGTCTTTAGTCTAGTTTATATGTGAAGATATTTCCTTTTCCAACACAGGGCTCAAAGCGCTCCAAATGTCCACATGCAGATTCTGCAAAAAGAGAGTTTAAAAAACTACTCAATCAAAAGAAAAGTATAACTCTGTGAGATGAATGTACACATCACCAAGAAGTTTCTCAGATATCTTCTGTCTAGATTTCATGTGAAGATATTTCCTTTTTTACCATAGGCCGCAAAGCACTCAAAATGTCCACTTGCAGATTTCACAAAAAGAGTGTTTCCAAACTGCACAATCACAAGAAAGGTTCAACTCTGGGAGATGTATGCACACATCCAGATAAGTTTCTCAGAATGTTTCTGTCTAGTTTTTATATAAAGGAATTCCCTTTTCTACCATAGGCCACAAAGTGCTCCAAATGTCCACTTGCACGTTCTACAAAAAGAGTGTTTCCAAACTCCTCAATCAAAAGAAAGTTTCAATTCTGGGAGATGAATGCACACATCACAATGAAGTTTCTCAGATTTCCTCTGTCTAGATTTTATGTTAAGATATTTCCTTTTCTATGATAGGCCACAAAAAGCTTCAAATGTCCACCTGCAGATTCTACAAAAAGAGTGTTTCCAAACTGCTCAATCAAAAGAAATGCTCAACTCTGTGAGATGAACACACACATCGCAAAGTGGTTTCTCAGAATACTTCTGTCTAGTTTTTATGTGAAGGATTTCCTTTTCCACCATAGGCCTCAAAGAGCTCCAAATGTCCACTTGCAGATTAAACAAAAAGAGTATTTCAAAACTAGTACATCAAAAGAAATTTTCAACTCTGCGAGATGAATGCACACATCACAAAGAAGTTTCTCTGATTGCTTCTGTCTGTATTTTATGTGAAGATATCTCCTTTTTTACCACAGGCTGCAGAGTGCTCCAAATCCCAATTTGCAGATTCTACAAAAAAAAGTGTTTCCTAACTGCTCAATCAAAAGAAAGGTTCAACTATTTGAGATGCACGCACACATCACAAGTAAGTTTTGCAGAATTCTTCTGTCAAGTTTTAATCTGAAGATATTTCTTCTTCCACCATAGGCCTCAAAGCGCTTCAAATATCCACTTGCAGATTCTACAAAAAGAGCCTTTCAAAACTACACAATCAAAGGAAAGTTTTAACTCTGTGAGATGAATGCACACATCAAAAAGAAATTTTTCATATTGCTTTGGTCTAGATTTCATGTGAAGTTATTTCCTTTCCACTCTAGGGGTCAAAGCCTTCCGAAAGTCCACTCGCAAATTCTGCAAAAAGAGAATGTCAAAAGTGCCCAATCCAAAGAAAGGGTTTACTCTGGGAGATGAATTCACACATCCCACAGAAGTTTCTCAGATTGCTTCTGTCTAGATTTTATGTGAAGATATTTCCTTTCTACCATAGGCCGCATAACGCTCCAAATGTCCACTTGCAGATTCTACAAAAAGACTGTTTCCAAACTGCTCAACCAAAAGAAAAGTTCAGCTGTTTGAGATGAATGCACACGTCACAAAAAAGTTCCTCAGAATTCTTCTGTCTTTTTTGTGTGTGTGAAGATATTTTCTTTTCCACCATAAGCCTCAAGGCACTCGAAATGTCCACTTGCAGATTCTACAAAACGCATATTTCAAAACTGGTCCTTCAAAAGAAAGGTTCAACTCTGTGAGATGAATGCACACATCACAAAGAAGTTTATCAGAATGCTTCTGTCTAGATTTTATGTGAAGATATTTCCTTCTCTACCATAGGCTGCAAAGCACTCCAAATGCCCACTTGCAGATTCTATGAAAAGAGTGTTTCCAAACTGCTCACACAAAAGAAACGTTAAACTCTGTGAGATGAATGCACACATCTCAAAGATGTTTCCCAGAATTATTCTGTCTAGTATTTATCCGAAGAGATTTCCTTTTCCACCATAGGCTTCAATTCGCTCCAATTGTCCACTTACGGATTCTTCAAAAAGAGAGTTTCAAAACTACTCAATCAAAACAAAGGTTTAAATTTGTGAGATCACTGCACACATCACAAAGAAGTTTATCAGAATGCTTCTGTCTAGATTTTATGTGAAGATATTTCCTTTTCTAACATAGACCGCAAAGCGCTCCAAATGTCCACTTGCAGATTCTCCAAAAAGAGTGTTTCCAAACTGCTCAATCAAAAGAAAGGTTCATCTCTCTGGGATGAATGCACACATTACAAATAAATTTCTCAGAAAGCTTCCATCTAGTTTTTACATGCAGATATTTCCTTTTCCACCATAGGCATCAAAGCTCCGCGAATGTCCACTTGCAGATTCTGGAAAAGAGAGCTCAAAAACTGCTGAGCCAAAAGAAAAGTTCAACTCTGTGAGAAGAATGCACACATCACAAAGAAGTTTCTCAGATTACTTCTATCTAGATTTTATGTGAAGATGTTTCCTTTTATATCATAGACTGCATAGCGCTCTAAATATTCATTTGCAGATTCTACACAAAGAGTGTTTCCAAACTGCTCAATCAAAAGAAAGCTTCAACTCTGTGAAATGAACCCACTCATCACTAAGAAGTTTCTCAGAATTCTTCTGTCTAGTTTTTATGTGAAGATATTTCCTTTTCCACCGTAGGCCTCAAGATGCTCAAAATGTCCACTTGCAGATTCTACAAAGAGTGTATTTCAAAACTCTTCCTTCAAAAGAAAAGTTCAACTGTGGGAGATGAATGTACACATCACAAAGAAGTTTCTCAGATTGCTTCTGTGTAGGTTTTATGTTAAGATATTTCCTTTTCTACCATAGGCCACCAAGCGCTCCAAATATCCACTTGCAGATTCTACAAAAAGAGTGTTTCCAAACTGCTCAATCAAAAGAATGACTGAACTCTATGAGATGAATGCACACATCACAAAGAAGTTTCTCAGAATTCTTCTGTCTAGTTTTTATGTGAAGATATTTCCTTTTCCACCATAGGCCTGAAAGAGCTCCAAATATCCACTTGCAGATTCAACAAAAAGAGTATTTCAAAACTGGTCCATCAAAAGAAAGTTTCAAATCTGTGAGATGAATGCACACATCACAAAGAAGTTTCTCAGGTTGCTTCTATCTAGAATTTATGTGAAGATATTTCCTTTTCTACCATAGTCTGGAAAGTGCTCCAAATCTCCATTTGAAGATTATACAAGAAGAGTGTTTCCAAACTGCTCAATCAAAAGAAAAGTTCAACTCTGTGAGATGAACACACGCATCACAAATAAGTTTCTCAGAATTCTTCTGTCTGGTTTTAATCTGAAGATATTTCCTCTTCCACCACAGGCCTCAAAGTGCTCCAAGTGTCCACTTTCAGATTCTACAAAAAGAGAGTTTTAAAACTGCACCATCAAAGGAAAGGTTTAACTCTCTGAGATGAATGCAGACAACAAAAAGAAGTTTCTCAGATTGCTTCTGTCTAGATTTCATGTGAAGATATTTCCTTTTCTACCATAGGCTGCAAAGCGCTCCAAATGTCCACTTGCAGATTCTACAAAAAGAGTTTTTCCAAACTGCTCAATCAAAAGAAAAAGTTAACTCTGTGAGATGAACGCACACATGACAAAGAAGATTCTCAGAATTCTTCTGTCTAGTTTCTACGTGAAGGTATTTCCTTTTCCACCTTAGGCCTCAAAGCTCTCCAAATGTCCACTTGCAGATTCTAGAAAAAGAGAGGTTCAAAACTGCTCAATCAAAAGAAAGTTTCAACTCTGTAAAATGAACCCACTCTTCACTAAGAAGTTTCTCAGAATTCTTATATCTAGTTTTTATGTGAAGATATTTCCTTTTCCACCATAGGCATCAAAGCACTCCAAATGTCCACTTGCAGATTCTACAAAAAGAGAGTTTCAAAACTGCTCAATCAAAAGAAAGGTTTAACTCTGTGAGATGAATGCACACATCACAAAGAAGTTTCTCAGATTGCTTCCATGTAGATTTTATGTTAAGACATTTCCTTTTCTACCACAGGCCACCAAGCGCTCCAAATATCCACTTGCAGATTCTACAAAAAGAGTGCTTCCAAACTCCTCAATCAAAGAAAAGACTGAACTCTGTGAGATGAATGCATGCATCACAAAGAAGGTTCTCAGAATTCTTCTGTCTAGTTTTTATGTGAAGATATTTCCTTTTCCACCTTAGGCATTTAAGAGCTCCAAATGTCCACTTGCAGATTCAACAAAAAGAGTATTTCAAAACTGGCCCATCAAAAGAAAGTTTCATCTCTGTCAGGTGAATGCATACATCACAAAGAAGTTTCTCAGATTGCTTCTATCTAGATTTTATGTGAAGATATCTCCTTTTCTACCATAGGTCACAAAGCGCTCCAAATCTCCATTTGCAGATTATACAAAAAGAGTGTTTCCAAACTGCTCTATCAAAAGAAAGGTTCAACTCTGTGAGATGAACGCATGCATCACAAATCAGTTTCTCAGAATTCTTCTGTCTGGTTTTAATCTGAAGATAGATCCTCTTTCACCATAGGCCTCAAAGTGCTCCAAATGTCCACTTTCAGATTCTACCTGGCATGGGTGTGCAGAGTCCCCTTCCTCCAGGGACTTTCCCAGGGAAAAATGCCCTTCAACTTTGTGCTGTGTGTGAAGGGTCCTTGGCGCCGCGATTCTCTCTTGTGAGTGCTGTGCTTGGCTCCCCATCCCTATCAACTGCTCCCAGGGCTCTGACAGCAATCTGCCCTCCTATCTGCAGGAACCTGGCCTCAGCTCCCACCCTGTCCCCCATCCCCTGCCTCCTGGCTGACCACATGTGCCTCCCTCCTGGCTCCTCCCCCGACCCATCCCGCACAAACCCCCAAGCCTGATGCCCAACGCTTGCTGCCAGCCATCCCAAATGGGCTGCTGCAAGGATATGGCTCTGGCCCAGAAGCCGGAGATGCCCTGTGGCCTGAGGCATTCATGGAGCCCAGCTCCAAGTGAAGACCTCCAGTGAGCTCATTGACGGCCTGGGCGTGCTGCCTCCAGGGGCAGGCTGTGACCACTGGTCCTCCTTCTGCCACTTCACATCGGTCTCCTCCTCAACCACCACCTCCACCTCAGCCATTAGGTCTTCCACCATAAGCACCTTCTCGTTTTCCAAGGCCGCCTCCTTAATCTGTACCCCGGCCGTCCTCTCCAGCAGAGCCTCCAGCCTGAACATGGTGCCCTCCTGGGTGCTCCGACAGACCCCGGCCTGCGCAGCCCAGCGCATCCCCAGCACCCCTAGGCTCTGGGGGCTGCTCCACAGGAGGGCTGCTCCAGAAGAGGCCTGCTCCCTGAAAGTCCCGTGGGCCTCACCCTGCTGAGAACCTATTACCACACCTACATGGACCCAGGTTTCCTGAAGGGCCCCGCTGGGCCCGCAGATAGCCACTCTCGCCATGGGGCTCAGGTCCCCACCAGGGTCAACTGCGCACAGGAGTTCAGGATCCAGAGGCCCAGGTCCTGGGCTTTCAGAGCCCCGCCAGCAGGCACTGCAGACATTGCTGCACGTGCGGGAGCCTCTGGGTCGGCAAGGCAGTGCACAACAGCAGACACGCAGGCTGTCGGTAGCCATCCCTGGTGGCTGGCCTCCAGTGTGCCCGGGACATAGGACGCAAAGCCTTTTAGAATGCTCCTGGGAGTAAAGCATTCTCAAGGAGGAAGCATAGTACTCGGAGCCTGTATTTGCCTAGACCTGCAAGAGTTCTTGCCAGGGTTCCGACCTCTGGAGCAGACGAATTCCACCTCAGCACAACCAGGCGACTTTCCTCCCAAGAGCTGGCCCTGACCCACTTACCCCAGGCCACCCCCGCCACCCTCACCTCAGCAGCTAGAGAGAGTTCTCCTCTGGATCTGCAATAGTCTGTACCACCTACCTGGCCAGCCTAATGCAGTGAGATGTTTTCATGTGTTCCCTGTGGGTCAATAGCTTGCCATACTCAGGATATCAGTTAGGGCACTGGGCTTCCATGCCCACAATGCCAAAGGCCATGCAGCCCACTTGTGCCTGCACCTAGCGCTACCTGGCACAAGCTGCGAGGGCTTCTCAGAGGAGGCTTCCCCGGGGGGGCTGGTGATGCCGGTCAGCCTGGGGAGGTGCCACCCAGGGAGACGCCCACCACCGTCGCACTGATTGGTCTTGCCGGGAAGTGGGCAGTAGTGGCGGGGCTCCCAGCGCCCTTTGCGTGCAGTTCGTCAGGGGGCTCCTGGAAGCCCGGGGCATGCGCCCTGAGGGCCTACCCGCCCACAGGCTCCAGTAAGCACAGCAGCAGGGTGCCTGTGGTGTGGGTCCGGTGGCACAGGCTGTGGTCTGTGAGAGTCCCAAAGAGAGCACCATTTTCAGGATAGAGTCTCTGCAGGAGGAGGCATCCGGGGCTCAGAGCAAGGCGGCGGCCTTCGGGGAGGAGGTGGTGCTAGTGCTGGATGACATAATGGTGGAGGTGGAGGTGGAGGTGGAGGTGGAGGTGGAGGTGGAGGTGGAGGTGGAGGTGGAGGTGGAGGTGGAGGTGGTGGCCCAGGAGGAGGCCCTCGTGGAGCGGTAGGAGGAGGCCCAGCGGGCACAGCCTGGCCCTGGGCCCATGACCCCAGAGTCTGCACTGGAGGAGCTGCTGGCCATTCAGGTGGAGCTGGAGTCAGTTAATGCCTGAGCCAGGAAGGCCTTTTCTCAGCAGTGGGAAAAGCTGGAGAGGAGGCGCAAGCCGCACCTGTACTGCACAGGCGCCATCATCCAGAACATCCCTGGCTTCTGGGCCAATGTTGCAACCTTTTCAGTATTTCTTCTCTCTTTCTAGTTGAGAGGTGCTCTTGGGGAAGTGTAAGTAACTGATGGGCAGCTCGGCGTCGATGTGATTATTTGGGGAACAACAGTGAGTTGCCGTGGACAAATGTGGCTGTAGTAAACTGGAGCAGGCGTGGGTATTATTTTCCTGCATGCGGCAGAGAAACCCTTCGTGATGCCAAGCAGCAGACGTTTGGGGCATCTTTTTGGAGAGCAGAAGCGAGTTCTCACCAGAATAGGTTTTTCTGTGAATCAAGCTATTGTTAAGGGAGTGTGATTGCTGCCCCTTGCCAGTCTGATCTGGGAATGGGCGTCTTTGGTTATAAGCATATTCTGCCACTCCTCAGACACCAGCGACTCTTCGCAAGTCACCCCTCCGCGTGTCAGTGCAGTCAGCCTCAGAATTATACGCACTCCATGAACCCAAGAGGCCTTAATTCAGGGGGAGGTAGAGGAGAAAGGGAGGTTATACATGGAAGCAGATCTTAGAAATTCCTTACCCAAGCCTCTGGGTGCTCTAGGCCTTCTTCCCTCTTGCTTCTAACTTTTCCTTCCATTGCATCTAAAGGCTCTTTGACCTAAAGCAGATGGCAAACTACCCCCTGATATCAGCCCTGATCAGTGACCAAGATGAAGACATGCTGAGCTACATGATCAACTTGGAGGTGAGGCTGGGAAGACTGAGGCTAGAGGGTTTAGTGGGGGAGGGTAAGGGAAATAATTCATTCCTGTAAGCAACAGTGGGCACCTCACCCAAAAAGATGTTTAAGCTTTCTCCACCTTGTCCTGACAGGTGAAAGAAGTGAAACATCCCATTCATCTCTGCAAGATCATGTTGTTATTTTGGAGTAACCCCTACTTACAGAATAAAATGGTGACCAAGGAATATCTTGGGAATGTCACAGGTGACAGGTGGCTCCCAGGATGGGTAGTGGAAGGAAGATGATGGGTGATCCCATCACAAATTGCCAATGTGATCCAGCCCTCTTCACACAAAATCCTCTCTCTGTAGAATACAGGGCTTCTCATTCCACTCCAATTCAGTAGTATCCAGATTATGAAGTTGAGGCTTATTGACCCAGACACCACAATAGCAGCCTTAACTTCTTCAACTGGTTTTCTGACCACAACTTCACAGGACCTAATAGGATTGCTGAGGTGCATCCTCACCGGGAAACATCATCAGGAATAACCTGGTGTGTTCCCAGCTGCTTAGGTCACCAGTCTGAGCCCTGATGAGGCCTTTCCTGATTGATTCCCCTGACAGATCCTATGTAAGGACCTGTGGCACAATCCCCTGCAATACTACAAGAGGATGAAGCCACCTGAAGAAGGAACAGAGATTTCAGGTAAGCCATTCAGTTGGAACTGGAGCTGTTTGATGCCCACTATGAGGGGGTTGACACCCCTCACTATTCAGGGAGCCTGGACTCTCATTTCAGAAATGTAGAAATTGAGGCTTATTTCATAAATGTGGAAATTCCTTGAGAGGAAGACAGAGAGGGACAGAATTCAGGACATTCAGGGCATTGAGCTGAAAAAGGCACTTTAGAGACTACACTGCATAGCAGGTTATAACTGTGGAGTCTTAAGCCCAGAGAAGTATAGTGCATGTCCAGATTCACTGAGAGGTAAAGCTGAATCATTAACTTCAATTTGTGGCACTTGATTCCATGGCTGTCAGCCCCACTGGCAGTCATCCTATCAACCCCTTAATATTTAACTCCCTGAATGTGCCTCTTTGTCATCCTTGCCACAGACCACACAAGACTGTTTAGATTGATGGATTTTCTTAAGCTACTGCCTGATGATTCGGTGTGCTTTTTGTGAACAATGCATCTTGTTAGCTGACTCCCATCACAGAGTATACTGGGAATGGAGCAGGTATTGCAGAGAACAGTTTGTAACACATGGTAGGACAAAGTTTAAGAGATCAAAAATGGGAAAGGGGTAGTCTTTACTCAGCAGGACCTAAAATTAAAACATTTTAAATATGGCTCAGAGGAAATGCATTTTGACATGCGTTTGTGTTTCTCTAGGGGACTTCTGGATTTTGAGATGAATATGATGGAGCATCAGGCTTTACCTAAAACAGCAGAACCCCTACAAAGTTACTACAGTATGCAGGATGTCAGTACTCAGTATGGTCTTATGCACACGAACTAAAGGAAAAACAGATCCAGGCACAAAAAAACGCAGACAGGAAGAGGGGGTAAACTTGGATTGTATGGAATGAAAAATAAACACTATTAAGGATGTGTGACTCTGTGTGTTTCTGTGTGTGTGTGTGTGTGTGTGTGTGTGTGTATCTGTGTGTGTGGGTATGTTCATCCCGGATTCATGTGTCATAATGAATTGATCAATCCATATGTTTTATTCTTTTCATGGAAATGACCAGTCTGTGTTGGAGCTAGGCCTCTAAAGTTGTAGAGTGAATGGGTGTAGAATGTTTGGGGATTCTTCCTACAATACAGAGTTGGGGAGCTACAAGAAAGAAAAGACAGTTTACCTGGAGGCTTACTTCACCCTATGGAAGCAGAGGTAGTTCATCGAAAGAGGTTAGTGGCCACTAAGATATCCAGGACCCAGTTTGCTGGGATAAGGTAACTCCAAAATCCTTCATTTTGGGTATCATCAAACACATTAAGATAGCACAGGATGATGGAAATCTTAAAGTTCACTTCCATGTTGAAATCACATGTTCTGCTTTTAAAGGTGAATGCATAATCCTTTTCTGGAACAATCAGCCTCTCAGGACCAGGGGTACCATCAATGTGAGAAGAAATGGGCATGTAAGGTATCTGGAGGGACTATTGGAAAGGTTACAGAGGCATGTGGGAAGGCATTCAGGGTACGCCTTATTTTTTTTTTTTTTTCTGGCATAGGTGACTATGGGAAAACACAAACATGCAAAAGTGAGGGGAAGGTTGGTGGATTTGTGTAATAGAAGATTGCCAGAGGATCCATGCATGGACTTTGTGTCAGTTGATGGTCCAGGATACAGACACTGTTGTTGATGTTTACATCTTTATTTGGGTTAAGCTTTTCTGCAAGATTCTTGTTAGATGAGGAGCCAATATTGTATGTAGCTAACACCATTACGAGGCACTTTGTGCTCATGCAAACTCTAGTGAGGCTCTATAGTCCCCAGTGATGGGCACTGCAGATTGTTCCTGGAGCCCAGGGCCCTTTTATTTTCTGTGGCCTTTTCAGCATGCTTTGCATAAGCTTAATAATGTAAAGAGAATGTAATTGCAGAGCATGTCTTACAAGCCTCACACAGGAGAACAAAACATAACAGCATTCATTCTCGAGTGGGTGGCTGCTTCCCAGGAACATCTGTGTCTATGCACAGGACAAGGGATGGCCTCTGTCATGGATGGAGGAGGAGGATTTCAGAGTTGGGTGCAGAACTTTCTTCCCCATTCCCAGATAAAACAGATACAACATGAGCATCCCTGTCAAAGACACACTAATAGAGTGCTAACATTCCTGTCCCATATGAACTGTGGTCAGCCCAGCTTCTGTAAGAAGAGCTATATTGTTTCAGGAAAGAGGGTTTGACAGTCAGAAGTCCATGAATCTATTGTGCTGCCTTCAGTATGCATTCCACACCTTCTGCTCGGTATCAGCAGATGAGCTTTGAAAATCTATAGCTCAGTTTTGCCCCTGCTCTCATGCAGACAGCTGAGGCTCTGGAGCAGGAGTTTTGACCTCTTCTGACTACTGTCCCCATGACCCACAAACACATGAGAAACAGGTTTTCTCAACAAATTATTCCTGAAAAGAGTGGGAACTCTTTGGCCCCCTCAAGCTGCCCTCTATTTTACTGTGTGCTGGTCGAAGGGCACTATGGTCCATTACAGTAACCCTATAGTGGGAGTGGGGCAGTAGATTGGTGTGTGCACTCAGGGCAACTCAGATTGGGAAATGTCTGGGGACTTGCTTATAGTCAGGTTGTCTGAAAAGGTCTTGCACCAAATTTAATGCATAGGAAAATGTTGAGGAAATGGTCTTGCAATGATTTTTCTAGGAGGTAAATAGATAAGGAAAAGACTGTAAGTAGATGCCAGGGCTAGTTTTTGAGCTAGCCTGTTTTAAAGTTGTGGTAGGGGAAGAGCTTTTCCCAAGGCAGGCAGCAAACTAGAAACTGTCTACAATGATGGGCTTGCCATGAGCTGGTGGCTGAGCCATATTGGCCACCCAACCGAGTGAACGTTGCTGACTGGGCTTCTTCCTCATATCCTACATGCAGTTCAGTCTAGTGATTTGACATGTGCTCCATTGTTTAGGCATTATCAGAGATCGTGCTGAATTATACAGTCAGTCTAATGCTGCTTCCACTGAATATCCGTTCACATGGGCCACAGATGCTAAGGTCTCTGACAAATTTGCATTCTGCCTCAGTAACTCTGAAACACCTCTGTTATTTCTAGCATCAGGGTCTTGGAGTTTTTTCATGTTTAAACTGCCAAGTGTTTGTATATCTGTATGGGTTTGGATCTTTCCTCTGACTCCACCTATGTCTCTGTCTGTCAGACATGTTTCCACACTGCCTGTATTAATTTGTACACACCTATCTCTACAACCATGACAGACTTTCTATCTGTGTCTTTGGACATCTATCACTCTCTCTCCCTTCCTTTATTCTTTTCCTTCCCTTACACCCCTCCTTTATTTCTTCCCTTTCTTACCCACTCCCCTCTCTCCATCTGTATCAACTATCTTCCTATCCTCTTCTGAATTTGCTTTGTAATTCTGAATCTGTGGGCAGTGGCATCAGATTATTGTTTTCATGTCTGGATGAAATTCCTCTTATAAAGAATCTCAGCTGAAGGAGATGACTTCTTTTTTGAGCCATAATGAACCATTTATTTCAGGCCTATCTAGGAATGACAGTGTTAAAAAAAAAAAAAAGAATAACTGGGCATTACAGTAAAGCCAAAATTCAGAGGGATCCCAGTCATCCCACTCAGTATATCCAAAAGGTGGAAAAGTGAAAAAGTGGGTTATGCCTATGGTCTCTAAAGTGGAAAGAGAACTTTCAAGGCATTGCGTAAAATCATTTTCCAGGAGGCAGCTGTAGTTCATAGTTACATGTGGTGTAAACACAAGCACAATGGTGAAACAGAGAAAATGTACTTCTCCCTACATTT